>NC_030685.2:42321506-42637241 GCF_000004195.4 Xenopus tropicalis
AGCCATAAACTTGGTTTAAAATTGCCACTACGCCCTCAGATAGCATTATTACAATTGTATCCGCCTGGTACATCATCTGCAAATAAAAAGCTCCTATTCCACATTTTTAATACAGCACTTTCTCTTATAAAAACATTTTGGAAACAGCCCACAACCCCGTTCTTTCAACATTTAATTCAGCAAATCAACTTCAGAGCAACAATTGAGAAAATGATTGCCATCACTTCTGACCTCAAAAGTAGGCCTCTGTATAGGAAGGAGTCAAATCATGTAATTTTCACATTTTCAGCTCACTTCAGACTGGGGAGGTAGATATTAAAGCCCAGGTAAACAGTCAAACCTTCATTTTTGTTAATGTCTATCTCCCGCCCCGTCAATATGCAACTTTTAAATACCATAACTCAAAAGGTAGCGGATATGGGCCAGTGTCGTGCAATATGGTGTGGAGATTTTTACATGGTCATTGAACCCCAGTGGGACCGCCTCAGGCCCCATGGTAATGATTCTTGCATATTTGCCCATTGGGCATCTGCAGTTGGCCTTACTCCTGGAGATGGTGCAGGTGTGTTGGGGACAAACATTTGACTGCAGCAGCACAGACTTTGTCATAGGCTGAGCAGTTGTTCTCAAACGTCCCGTCAGAAAGTAATCAGCAAAATGTGGACCTTCTCCACATACAGAGAGCCTCTCAAAATGAGCTCTACAGTGCAGCCTGGTGGTATGAAAAAGGTAGCTGCTGACACAGGTACATGGGACAATATGATGGCTGCTGGCACGGGTACATGGGGCAATATGGCTGCTGGCACAGATACATGGGGCAATAATATAGCTGCTGGCTTAGGTACATAAACAAACTTGTTACCAAAAAAAGATGCCAGGTGTCCAGCTCTGATAAAATGATATAAGAGCAAAGACAACTGAATTTTAGTGTGTTCAATAAATGTTTATCCTGTTCGGCCCGCGACCTAAAGTGTGTTTTGAATTTTGTCACCCTGAGCAATTGAGTTTGACACCCCTGTTTTAGGGGGTTTCTGCCCTGACACCAATGCAAAACGTAACCCTGGCTATCAATGTTTTAGGGGGCTCTGGCTACCAATGTCTGTGTGTCCGCTGTACTGATGGGAGGGGCCTTTGGGGAGCGGGGCGTGGGAGGAGGGGGGCCCAGAAAATTTGGTTGTGAGGGGCCCTGTGATTTCTGATGGTGGCCCTGTATATATATATATATACTTTGTATATATATATATATATAGATTATACACATAGCTATTTACACAAATTACTGGCCAGTAAAATTACTGATTAACAAAGATTAACAAACAAAAGTTTTTAAGATAAATTCAATCCATCACACCAACAAATGGTAAATGTATACCCATGTTTGTAAGGAATTGGCAATATGGGAGCCTTTTTTCCTTATAATGAGTAGTTGTAACATAGTTGAAAGTAACAAATATGCATATGTGATTTAAAATACTATTTGTCATTATTTTGAAAACTTTTTTGGAGTTTCACAGAAGATTTGTTCATGACTATTTAAAAGTTTTTAGGGTCTCATGTGATCTTTTTTGCATCATGTTACTGGCTAAGCACCTAACTCCAGTTCAAAGCAGTGTTCAGAAGGCCTTAACTGGGGGCTACTGAAGCAAGTTTATATGTAATACATATGCCCTGAATTGCCCAAACACTAATTTGTTTCTTTCCAGGTCCTAACCCAAGATCCATTCTCCTTGTTGGTTACTCATACATTTATTGAGCAGCTGGAAAGGAAAAAACCCAGGTTTTTGATAACTGTAAAGTGGTCAGAAATCATACCTCCGGTATTTTGGCATGGGGCAAAATGATTCTGCCGACAGAGCGCTAAATGCTATATTTACCACTTTAGATAATTCAAAAGACTCAGTGGTTGTTCGACATAGACAGCTAGAGGGGATAATGCCAGATGTGTCCCAATGGGGTTCATCTAAGGCAGGGCTGTCCAACTGGTGGCCCTCGGCCCCCCCCTCTGTGTGGTCCCTCACCTGTCTGGCTGCTGTGACTGCTTACCATTGTTTAAGATTTAAATGGTATCAGTACTGAGATTAACTGGCCCCCTGCATTGTTCACACCTCAGATTCAGGCTGTAAACCCCTATATTGTTTAAACATTTGTACTGTTTGCACCTTTTAATCCCTGCATCATTCTGTAATCACCCACATTGTTCACCTGTTCACACTTCAGACTGCAGGAGCAGTGCCAGCATTATGTTACCGTACACTTTCTGTGTGTGCCATACTCTGAAAAAATGTTTGAATTTCGCCACGTGCAATGATGTAATGCGTCGTGCTGAACTAAAAAAAGGAATACCTCCAGGTATTGTTACATCTGTACACTTAAAATTAGCAGAGGCAGATTTTTGTCGCCCCTGGTAACCAGCCGCTCTCTTTGCCGTTCTCACCTAGCCTCATGGCAGGAGCAGCCCTGTGCCCAATAAGTACCATACATGGGTATGTGTGGCAGATGGAGGGACACAACTGTAGAAGGCTTGCAGAGTCCAAACAGCAGGAAATCATGTATTCACCAGGGGCCTTTGGCTCTAGCCTCTGCTGAAGCGTGTTACACAAACTTGCCAAAAAAATAATATGAGATACATTCTTGGCAGTTTGTGCATCTGCCTGCCAGCACATTTCAGTGATTGACAGGCAAAGGCTTAATTTATGCAATTAGGTCTAATAAAATATGTTATCTTATTATGAGTCTTGATTGAATGGGGCAATGTATCTTAATAATTTCCCTGGTATTCCCCTAGCATCAGATTTTCACTCTGTCTTAGCTGGTTGATAAATGGGGCCAACCCAGATTCTTAGAAAGTTTATGGGGCACTCGACTGCCTTTCTGGCCAATATCTGGCTAAATATCACTCGGATATCTTATCGGGAGGGTTTAGAAGTGACTAGGACACCTGGGTCCTGTAAACTCAGCACATAAGTGCCTAAATTAGGCAGAGATACACTTATTTGGTGACCTAGCCATGCCTTAAAAAGAGTAATTAAATCACACAAAATTCCTAAGCTTCACCCATGTGCAGATTACTTTTTTCTCCATCTGTTGGAAGGCGGGGATGTTTACTATGTTAATTTTTTTTACAGTAGGCTAGATTGAAGGTAGATAGTATAAAGTGAGATGAATAGGGTCCTACAGAAGAACCTTAATTGTAAAGGAAAAAAGGAATACCACCAGGTATTGTTACATCTGATAAATAGGGTCCTACAGAAGAACCTTAATTGTACTCCTGATAAAAGAAAGGACTACGGAAGAGGTAGATTCAGAGCAGAAATATAAGCATGGGTTTATTGGTAGCTGTGCTGGTCAGTCCCCATTATACGTATACCCCATTGTTCACCCCCTTCTATGCGATAGCACATTATACTGTAAAACACCAGAAATATAGAGTGAATCTGAACACCCATCTGTACACAGCCATTGAGCAAAAGTTCACAAACTGTGAGGCAGGACTGTGCAGTGAGTGGTAAAAATCAATAAAAATAGCTGTATGCAAGGAGTACCTTGAATTAAGCAGACACAATTTGCAATGTGTCTTGTTTTGTTACATTCAAGATAATTTATTCTTATTTTTTTTCATAGGCATACAGATTACGTGATGAAGCACAGACACAGTATTCACAATGTCTAATAGACAAGGATAAGTATAGAAAACAGATACGAGAACTGGAAGAGAAAAATGATGAACTTAGAATTGAAATGGTGAGGAAGGAAGCCCGAATTGTGAATCTTGAATGCAAACTAAGAAGATTATCTAAGGATGGTATTTTTCCAGATCAGGTAAATTTCACTGTTATGCTTGTATTGATCATCTGTTTGTACGGATAAATGATAATCATTTATAATTAATTAATTAGTCTCTTTTTGCCTTTGAAACAGAGTTTACCAAGAATTCTGCCTAAAACAGTATTGCCTAATTCAAAAATCAGTGGTCAAGAAGCTGAAGATATTTCAGATTCAGATGAATCACCAGATGATAATGATTTTTTCCTTCTGGATTCATCACAGAAAAAGAGAAGAATGAACCTGAAAGGCATTCCACAAGTGTGTTCATATTTCAGAGATATTCCTTGTAATACAATAGAGGACAAAGGAGCGGTATGTGATAAATTGATTTTGGGATACATTTTTTCTACAGCATAAAAAATTGTAGCAATTGATTAAGTGAGCAAAATAACAGAGTGTATTCACATCTGTCTGTTTGTGTAAAACACTTACCTACCACCATCACAATTTTTAAAAGATCCCACTCTTGTCCTATAGACCTCCCCTGAAACAAACCTATTCTTGTCCTAGATAACCCCCTAAAAAAACAATTAAAGCTTTTAAAAAATTAAATTCAAATCATTTATAGAAAAACTAAAAACATTTACCTGTTGCAATTTACCTTTCTTCAATTTCTTATAAAACCATTTTTTATATAAGCAAAGAATTAACATAAATTCATTTGATGAATTAATCACAAAGATAACATACTTTCATTTAGCAGTACTAATAATGAAAGAATAGACAGTGACTCACGAAATAGCTTTGAATAAAATAAAAAACATAAATCCTTTTTATTTTATTCACAATGTTGGTTTCCAATAGAGTGCACAGACAAAGGTACGTGGTAAACAAAGGTAAGTGCAACTTACAGCTTTTGTTAATTTTACCAGAACAACCTGGTATACTGACAGTCACTGGCAGTCTTCAGCAAAGTCCTAGCCCCACGTAGTGCAATTAGTCCATCAAATGGTTTTCCTCAGGAGTTTTCCTTCCAAATCTCCTCAAACAAACAAAATCCCCAACAGAAAATGTGGGCTGTTCACTTAATTCAATCACTTGCTGGCAGTCGGTCCGCCAGTTTAAAACGTTCAAAATTAAAAACCATGCTCACCAGGTTTACTAACAGGTCTGGGTGCCCATGTCCTGAACCTATCGCTTGGACCTTTAGACAGCCAACAAGTTGAAATTGAATTTCACACCTTCCTTATGGTGGTCCAGGTGCAGCGCCCCCAGACCCGCAGCATGGGGGAGAAATCACCAATCCGAAACCCAATTAGACACACACTCCTCAGACACCAGGACAGCGGTGAAGAGTCAAACAGCTTTATCAACGCTGCCCTGGTGTCCAAGGAGTGCATGTCTAATTGTGTTTTGGATTAACATATAATTTAAATCAACTTTTGCGACAACGAATATTGTGAGGTTTGGAGAGATTAGAAGGATCATCAGCATAGAGTAATGGGCACATATCATGGTGAAGTGATATGTTGTATCACTGTATTTTTGTTTATCAAAAGTATTTAAAAGTAACAGTGTATGATAGTAAGAGTTGACCAAGGTTTAATGGATGCAGTCCAAATCACTTTGAAATCTCGAACCATAGATTAACCATAATTAACAACAATTCACAATTAAATGACTCCGACATGTTTAAGAGTTAAGATCCAGAAGAACAAGTTAGGAGTCCCTGAAAATAACATACATCATTTAATCCTATATTGCAAATGTTGTTTTCCTCATGCTGTTGTCAGTCTATTTGGTCTCCCTGGGATTGTCTAATGTTTAGGGGAAGCATGAAAATTATAGAACTGTAACTTCTCTTCTGTGACACAGTAACAAATCTGAGTAAATGGTGAACTGCAATGGAAGTCTCTGTAACCAAGGCCAATATACAAAAATACATAACATGTAGACCAAGAGCAGCATGGCTAAAAAAGATTGCTTGTAGAAAGCTATCTGGAAACCTTCAACATACACTTCAACATATGCTTTCTCTTTACAACTGTCCTGATCATGACTGATCATTATGATGAATATGTTGTATATGGGACAGCTGCCTATAAGATGTCATTGTGTGACATTTGCTATGTATGGTAGAAATAAAGCAAAGTGATACAAATCCATGAAAGTAAACTCAACCTATGCAGGTCTGTCAGTCTGTCCTGTTTTGTTCTGTTTCTGCTCCAGTTCTGCTCTGTTCCTGCATGGTTCTGTTCCTGTTCCTATCCTGTTCCATTCTGTCCCACTCCTGTGTCTACATTTTGCCCTCTCTGTCCTTCTTGTCCCTAACTCTTCACCTGCTCCATCCTGTTCTTGCTCCTGTCATTTTGCCTTTCCTTTTCAGTACATTGTTTCTGCTTGGTCACAATAACCAGTCCTCACCTGAAGGACTCACCATCCATAGAAATTCCTTACATATCCATAGTAAGCAGGCTTTCTGTCAGTCCCACTATAGAATGGTCCTGTTCCACAAAAGGGCATTGGTGAAAACGGATACTGGTACTGGTTAGTGTTGGGATTATTTAAATCTTCTATGTAAGACCAATTGCTGGTGTTAGAATTTGTGGAGATTCTGGGTCCAAAGAGTTGGAAGTTAAAGTTCTTAAATTTATTATAGCCACTGATTTTGCTAAGAAGGTAGTTAGCAATTATGAGTAAATCGAGTAGTATTAACATCCAGCAACACTGAATCTAAAATACATTGAACAATACCAACAATTCTTTCCTGTGATCCATCCAAATAAGGCTGATTAAATATCCATGTACAGCCATTATCAGTTAGGCATTTTGTAGCTCTTTATATGCTACAATAAAGTTGGTTCCACATTCAGAGAGCAGTTGTTTTACTGGCCCTATTATTGAGACAAATCTTGAAAAGACATTAAAAGGAAATTGATGCATTCATTGAGTCACTTACTTCAATACTGTATGTATAGCTCTTATGTTAATGCAAGTAAATATTACAGCCCATCTTTTGATTGGCCACCTTATGTTCTACAAGTAGTTACTAACCATGGACCAATGACATTAAGACCAACATTAGTAAAAGGAGGGTCAGTGCTTAATCTGACAGCTGGTAAATTTGCAGTTTTGTGTGTGATGTTTTCCTTTTTTTTTTTTTTAAAAGGTTTTTATTTTGCATTTTTAAACAAACAAAAATAAACAAAGGAAAAACAGATAAAGTAAAATACTTGGCACTTACATCATCTTTGTCACTAATATATAATTTACATTATATACTTGGTGACAGTTAGAACTCCATGTGGTATCAACTTGTCAAGGTACACCAGGGGTTATGTGCGTATTAATCATCCGGTAGCGATATACTGGGGTTGGCATCTAGCCAGGGTTCCCATATTTTCTCAAATTTCTCAGGTACACCCTGGGCATTGTATGTCAGTCTGATCAGTGGAAGTGTCCCATTTATTAGTTCTATCCATTGTTGAATTGTGGGAGGAATGGGGCTCATCCACTTCATTATTACTACCTTCTTTGCGTAGAACACAAGGGAGCGTAGTAATGTTCTTGATTTTTGAAGAGGTATTAATTCGTCAATTATTACTAACAAGCATACTTCGGGGGACCTGATGCCAGGGAGGGACAGGTGTTCCTCTATATAGTGAGTGACTTCTGTCCAGTATGTTAGTACCTTGGGGCAGTCCCAAATCAAGTGGAGGAACCCTGCTTCTGCCATATTACATTTCACGCATTTAGATCTTTCTAATTTCCCCATGGCCTTGAGTTTCAGGGGGGTAACGTATATTTGGTGAATCATCTTAAATTGGATCATTCTATCTCTGAGTGATATTAGGAAGTCATATAAGTTATCAGTTGTTTCGTCCCACTGATTCTTGTCTAGGGATGGAACAGTTGCCAGCCATTTACGTTTGGCCTTATTAAATGGAGCCGGGTGTGAGGCCTGGATTATGCTATATAGTTGAGAGACTAGTTTGGTGGGGTCTAAGGCCCAAAGTCTAGCTTCCCACGACAGTAGTGTGGGTGAGAGTTGGTAGGACCCAAACTGGGAATGAAAGGCATGTCTAAGTTGAAGATACCGAAAAAACTGAATATTTGGCCCATTGAGTTTGACTTTCAGTTGTTCTAATGATGCAAAACAGTTTTCCACCAGTAGATCATCTAGGTGTCTGATTCCTAGTTGTGGCCAGTATTGGAAGTCGACTAAGCGTCTCATATGTGGTAGGTTGGAGTTTCTCCATAAGGGCGCTTTGCCTGATAATTGAGAAAGAGGGGTACGGACCTTAGTTTGCAGCTTAACCCAGGCTTTCCTAGGAGTGGTAAGTACCTCGGGCAAAGGGGGAAGGTCAGCCTGTCGTCTATATGGCAAGTTGCGTATGGCCTCTAAAGAGCCCATAATTGCCGCATGCAGTGCAGTCAATGAAGTCAATGAGTTGCTGCGGTCACGGTTAAACCAGTTATGTATATAGGATAGTTGGGCTGCAAAGTAGTAATTTTGTAAGTGGGGTAGAGCCAGCCCCCCTTTTTCTTTTGGGGCCGTGAGTGTAAGCCATGCTATTCTTGGGGCTTTGTTACATAGTTACATAGTTACATAGGGTTGAAAAAAGACCAGTGTCCATCAAGTTCAACCCATCCAAGTAAACCCAGCACACTTAACCCACACCTACCAATCTATACACTCACATACATACACTATATATACAACCACTAGTACTAACTGTAGATATTAGTATCACAATAGCCTTGGATATTCTGATTGATCAAGAACTCATCCAGGCCCCTCTTAAAGGCATTAACAGAATCTGCCATTACCACATCACTAGGAAGGGCATTCCATAACCTCACTGCCCTCACCGTGAAAAACCACCTACGCTGCTTCAAATGGAAGCTCCTTTCCTCTAATCTAAAGGGGTGACCTCTGGTGCGCTGATTGTTTTTATGGGAAAAAAGAACATCCCCCAACTGCCTATAATCCCCTCTAATGTACTTGTACAGAGTAATCATGTCCCCTCGCAAGCGCCTCTTTTCCAGAGAAAACAACCCCAACCTCGACAGTCTCACCTCATAGTTTAAATCTTCCATCCCCTTAACCAGTTTAGTTGCACGTCTCTGCACTTTCTCCAGCTCATTAATATCCTTCTTAAGGACTGGAGCCCAAAACTGCACTGCATACTCAAGGTGAGGCCTTACCAGGGACCTATAAAGGGGCAAAATTATGTTCTCATCCCTTGAGTCAATGCCCTTTTTTATACAAGACAGCACTTTATTTGCTTTAGTAGCCACAGAATGACACTGCCTGGCATTAGACAACTTGTTATCAACAAAAACCCCTAGATCCTTCTCCATTAAGGATACCCCCAACACACTACCATTCAGTAGATAGTTTGCGTTTATATTATTTCTACCAAAGTGCATAACTTTGCACTTATCAACATTGAACCTCATTTTCCAGTTTGCTGCCCAGTTATCTAATTTTGTCAAATCGCTCTGCAAAGTGGCAGCATCCTGCATAGAACTTATAGTTTTGCACAATTTAGTGTCATCAGCAAAAATAGAAACAGTACTGTCTATGCCCACCTCCAGGTCATTAATAAACAAGTTAAAAAGCAAAGGCCCAAGGACTGACCCCTGCGGTACTCCACTAACCACACTGGTCCAATTAGAAAATGTTCCATTTACAACCACTCTTTGTACTCTATCCTTCAGCCAGTTCTCTATCCAATTACAAATATTATGTTCTAGGCCAATATTCCTTAATTTGATCATTAACCTTCTGTGAGGTACTGTATCAAATGCTTTAGCAAAGTCCAAGTAGATGACATCAACTGCCATTCCAGCATCAAGGTTCCTGCTCACCTCCTCATAAAAGGCGACTAAATTAGTCTGGCAAGATCTGTTACGCATAAAACCATGCTGGCACAAACTAATAGTATTGTGAACTGCAATGTATTCAAGTAATTTTCAATACATGCAATAGCTTGCAGCTCCCCTAATTTACCCGACAAGCTACGCGCATTAGCCAGCATGCAGCGTGGCCCAGATGAAAGAAATTAGTTCACTGTTTAGTTTTTTGAAGAACTGGTTAGTTATATATATCGGCGAGTTCCACAGTGGGTATAAAAATTTGGGCAGGTATAGCATTTTAAAGAGGTTTACTCTTCCCCATAGCGTCAACGGTAATTTGTTCCAGTGGGGAGTTACAGATTTGAATTTTGCTAGGATGGGCTCTAGATTCTCGTTGGTGTACAGTGATGGGTCTGTTGTGACTATAATGCCAAGCTAGTGGAATCTAGATACTAGTGAAAGCGCGGGAGGGTTATCTCCTGTGACTGAACTCCCCAGTGGAAAAAGTACAGATTTAGTTTTATTTATCCATAGGCCACTTAGCCTCCCAAAGTTCTCCAGTATTTCTAGTGCTGTTTGTAGTGAGAGATTAGTGTCTGCTAGGAAGAGTAGTACGTCATCTGCGTATAGTGCCACTTTCTCCTCTAGGTTGCCAATCTTAATTCCTTTGACCATGGGAGTTTGCCTTATTTTTGCTGCCAGAGGTTCAATGGCCAGCGCAAATATAAGGGGTGACAAGGGGCATCCCTGCCTGGTACCTCTTTTTAACTCAAATACTTCAGATAGTGTGTTGTTCACCCTGACTTGCGCTACAGGCTTCTTATACAGTAGTTTGACCCATGAGATAAACATAGGGCCACACCCTATTTTCTCCAACACCTGCCACAGATATTGCCAATTGACAGAGTCGAACGCCTTGGTTATGTCTAGTGAGGCTACTGCCCCCGCAGTTTGACATTGGTGTGCTAGCTGAATATGCGTGTATAGTCGCCTGAGATTAATAGAGGTGGTCTTATGCGGCATAAAGCCTGTCTGGTCAGGATGGATGAAAGATGTAATTACTTTTATGAGTCTGTTTGCTAGTACTTTTGCGAGTATTTTAGTGTCAGTGTTGATCAAAGAAATAGGTCTGTAAGACTCACATGAGTATGGGTCTTTCCCATCCTTAAGTATTAGTGTGATTATTGCATTGTAGCATGAGGAAGGGAGTTCCTCTGTCTGTGATGCATATGTGTATGTTTCAAGGAGCTTAGGGGTAATTTGGTCAGCCAGTAATCTATACCAGGCAGCCGGTAGTCCATCCGGACCAGGAGTTTTGTTTGCTGGGAGGTCTGCAATAACTGCGTCAATTTCTGCTTTTGTGAGTGGGTTGTCCAGGAGTTTTACTTCTGCAGGTGACAGTTGGGGGAGTTCAGAGGATCCCAGAAATTGCTCTAAATTAATCCCGGAGGTACAGGTTTGCGGGGAGTAAATCTCCTTAAAGTATTCTGCAAACATGTTGGCCATAGTTGTGGGATCAGTGACTATTTCTTGGGTTGGGGTTCTAATGCCCGGAATTACAGTAATTGGGTCAGTCAACTTTGCCATGTATGCCAAGATTTTGCTATTCTTATCGCCTAAGTCAAATCCCCGTTGTTTAGAGTATAGTAGTTTTTTCCTAGTACTATCTGCTAGCAGAATATCTAGATCTCTTTGGGCCTTAGATAATGAGTCCTGGGTGTCTTTGGATTTCGCTTGACAATGGGCCTGTTCTGCCTTAAATAGTTCCTTTTCTGCAGCTTTAATCTCTGTCTTTTTTGATTCCCTTGTTGCGTGTATTGTGGCAATCAGGGTACCTCTAGCCACCACCTTTGCTGTGTCCCACACAACCAGAGGGGATGCTGTGTTATTATTAACCTCCCAGTACTCCCCAAACTCTTTTGTACAAGTGTCTGCTACCGTTTGGTTTGTGAGCCATAGCGGGGATAATCGCCACAGTCGTTGGCCTTGGGGTGGTCCTAGTTGGATTTCTAGCCATAGCGGGGAGTGATCTGAAAGTGCTCTGGGCAGGTAGGCAACCTTGTGGACTATTTGGGCAAAGTCTACTGAGCCAAGTGCTAGGTCTATTCTTGACAGTGTGGCATGACCTGCAGAGTAGCAGGAGAATTGTCTATCACTAGGATGACGGTCTCTCCAAAGGTCGCTCAGACCCATGGCCTCCATCCATCTTGTTAGTTGTGGGGTTGCTGGATCTACTCCAGATGTTCTATCCAACATAGGATGGAGAGTAGCATTAAAATCCCCTAGTAGGCATATTGGGTCGGGTGGGAGGGCTGTGATTTTTTGGGAGATTAGTTGCAAAACCTCTATAGCGAACGGAGGTGGGATAGTGATGTTTTCCTTTTAGTGTGACATTTTATTCATTTTTGTATAGAATTCCAGAAGCTTTCATTGCTTTTTCAGCAAAGTGTCTGCCTTTATGTTCAACTTCATTATGATGATGTAGAAGGAGCAAAATAGCAAACTGATGTCTAGGGATTATCAATAGAGTTTATTTATTTCATCTGCTTTGGCTTTGTGTTCATCAATTATTGCATTTCAAATTTTTACTGAGCTGTCTTTGAGAACATGGTTATTGTTCTATGCACCAAATAATGACTTCTGATTCAGAGAATTCTTTCTCTGTAAATTACTTTTTGCATAGATGCCAACCAATGACATGCTTGTTATTCTTTAGGTTTGCTATAAAAATGACTACTATGAGGATTAAGCAGGCTATAGCATGCAAAAGAATTTTGAAAATCCATTTTGAAAAACTATTTTGAAAATCCTTTAAACTGTTGGTCTTTACCTTTAGTAGTTTTGGTTATAAGAACACTAACTATATGTATTTCTGAATTTGTGTCTGGATTAACAATGTTGTACATTCTTTTGGAGGGTGCTTCTTTTTGATGTAACAAAAATTCAGGTCCCTTCAACTATGGCCTTTCTGTAGGTAAAGTGAGAATTGACTTTGTGGCCTGGTCTGCAGGGTTGAGAACAGAAGGAGCTTAATGATATTTTCCTGCTTTAGTAGATTTACTTATACGTTCTACTCTGTTGCTAATATACATGTAGAACCAACTGATTTTGTTATAAATGTATTCCAGCTTTACATTGCTGCCTGTGCGAAGCTCAAGTGCATCAACTATGAGGTCTAGTTCACTCTGAATGATGTCTGCTACTTCCATAGCTAAAATTGCTCTACATAGTTTGTTAATTTTAGGTGCTAATTTAGCTTTTCCAAGCAAAAAACCTAAATGTATTTTTCCATTGTTGTCAAGAACTTCTGCTATTACTTCTGTAAAGGCGTCAGTAAATATATAAACTTTTTTTTTTTTTTTATTTTGAAGTTCCAGCAGTGCAATAATAGCATAGTATGAGAGAAGAGAAAAAAATAGGCACAATGAAAAAGAGAGAAAATAAGATACATGCGCTAGGGGAATTAGATATACAGTACATATATTGTAACAGCAGGTTTTTCATGTTTAGTTAGAGTCAGGAAAAGGTGATGATGGGTACGTTTTGATACAATATTGTTTAGACCTAATGAGATGGATACTCAAGAAATTTTACTTATCTAATAAGTAAACAAAAAATTATAAGAGTATAGAAATTATAAAAAGTAGGAAATGGGAAATAAAAAAATTAACTGAGAAGAAGAGAAGAGAAAGTAAAGACAAGATAGAAGAAAGATTAGTTTTTTTTCTCAAAAAAGAAAGAAGAAGAAAGCATCAGGAGTCATTTAGGTTTACAGAAATGTACAAACTAAAAGATTATTTGGGCCCAGGTGGTGTCCTCTGTGGGCCTATGATACCTGCGGATGGTGGGACTGGTTGGATAAGAACCAGTCTGGGTAGGAGCTGTTGTTTCATAATGACCATTTGGAGCTGTATTTGTGTAGTAAATTGTTATTTATAGCACAGTAGTATTCCAGTCTATTGGTTTTGTTAATCAGTTTGATTAGTTGACTAGAATCCAACTTGATCATTTCGAATCAGTATTCTAAGGATGGGGTTCAGCTTGGTGGCCAGGATGCATAAAGTTTTATATCCGAGTTTAGCAATGATATTGATAGATTGCTACAGAGCTAGGGTCCTTCCCTGCCTTAGGAATTGTTATGATAGTAGCTTGAAATAATTTCTCTCTGTGTTGTAGGGTTTTTCAAATCAATAAATAAAGCGGACTAGCATTGGGGGGATAGGCTGGGTCATGCTTTTATAAAAGTTTTGTGCAACCATCAGGACCAGGAGATTTGTCAAGTTTAAAAGTACCGTATATACTTGAGTATAAGCCGAGTTTTTCAGCACCAAAAATGTGCTAAAAAAGTCAGGCTCGGCTTATACTCAAGTATAAGCGATACGCTGCGATGACATTCTGCGTGCAAGCACAGCCTCCCATGCTTGTTGCTTGCGCGCATACTTCCATTGAGTGCGAGGGTGTTGATGCCATTCGGCGCGCAAGCAGAACTTCCCATATAACTTCCCATTGCTTGTTGTGCGCGCACGCACATGAGTATGCCGGTGGAGTGCGACACTTTCTGCAGGACATGCCATTGAGGAGATACATCTGTATGTGCACGGGGGTGGGGGCACGCCAGCTAGTGAGGCAGTTAGAATCGGGTGAATAGGCGGCTGCTGATAGCTGCAGGTAGGAACGGAGAGCACACACACGCTGTGACACTGGAGGGAGAAGGGGGGTTGATTTGGGCAGACGCTTCGTCACAGATCTCAGAGCTGTCATTCATTCAAGGGTTAACTGCGGCTGGGTGGAAGGAGGAGGGGGGCTGAATCGGGCAGATGTCCTCTCACAGCTCTGAGAGCTGGTATTTACTTAAGAGATAATCGGGCCGTGTGGAACATTAGAGATCGCGCTACTCAATCAAGTGAGACGGCAGTGGTGGGGGATGGTGGTTTTGGTGTTGGGAGGGTGCTATATGGGGTAAATAGACCTACCATTTAATTAACTAATTTTCACTTTGTGCATATGCATCTCCCCACCTTTCTCAGATAAGAGTACAATGGCTGCACTTTGACTCTAACTATGTCTCCCCCTGCAATAGCTAACTAAACTGTATAAACCCCACTACAATTAATTCTGTATCACTAAACTGGGAGTGTGTACACCCAACCCCTGCAACTGCATTCCCCACTGAACTGTGGACACTACTATTCAGGGTAAATAGACAAATTTGGCTATTATGATATGTAAATAAATTAAATAATTTCCAGTGTATATATATGTAACACCTATTTCAGCTCAATAGCTGTTTTCCCGGACTAGTACCAGTAGAACATGGGTTACACTGTACTCTCTTACCCAGAATGGGCCTTCGCTAAGTGGAAGAGGAAGGTGAGGGTGTTGTGCAACTACACCTCTCTTGCTGCTATGCAGAAAAATGAAACCAGAGGGCGCCAGAGGTTCTTGCAAATAACAAAATGATAAGTGTTTATTGAACATCCACAGGGTTTACTTACAATACAGCTTCAGAGGCCATTGGTACATGCAACACATACCGAGTGTATATTCAGACTCACACTCTCCTGCGGGCAGACTGGCAGGAATCTCCCTTCACCTCTGCGACACACCCTGTAGTGGATCCCTCAGGGAATTCTCTATCCTGATTCCCTATTCACTTGGATCCCTACACTACAGGCAATGTGGCCTGGGAGAACTATCTCCAGAAAAACTGCAAATCCTATGCAGGAGCTCATGCTGCTCTTTCTATCTCAGCCCTAACTGCCTTACACTCCTAGAGTGTACTATAAAGGGAGCTACACCTGCCACTATCTAATGCCTCATTCACGGGGCCCTGTTCCCCGACTTCACTGGGCCTGGGCCCATGCCCTGGGCTCTCAGCACACATCCACCTTGTCCCTAAGGTGGAAGCAAACAACAGGAAGGTGCCACTCCTCTCCCCACACTATACCAAAGTCAGGCAGGATGTGGTCACTATACCTTCTAACCAATAGCACACATGTTAATGAACTCACTTAGATACATTCCCTTCTGCCCAGCAACTAAGGGAACTGAACCTGTAGGGATTTAAAGCCATAGGGGCCATTTAACCCTATGGGTCCCTACATATATATGAATTAACTGCTGTAACTCTTCAAGGCAGGAGGGTCAAAGGGTCCTCCATCCACCTTTCCCTAATCACCTTTCCCTAATCAGCAGCTGCCAGCATGATATATTTATGAAGAGTTCACAGGGGGACACGCTGAGTGTCCTTTTATTATTTATTTGATTATTGAAACTTAGCAGTAGCTGCTGCATTTCCCGCCCTAGGCTTATACTCGAGTCAATACGTTTTTCCAGTTTTCTTAGGTAAAATTAGGTACCTCGGCTTATATTCGGATCGGCTTATACTTGAGTATATATGGTACTTATTGCCTGTAAAATTTTATGTGCAGTAATGAGAATTTTAAGTGTGGCTAATAAGCCAAAAAAACACTACTCCCTACTTCTTGATCTCTCAGCTGCTTTTGACACTGTGAATCACCCTCTTCTCCTCCAGTCTCTCCGCTCTCTTGGCCTTTGTGACACTGCCTTATCCTCGTTTTCATCTTATCTCTCAGATCGATCCTTCAGTGTCTCTTACAATGATGCATCATCTTTTCCCTTGCCTCTTTCTGTCAGGGTTCCTCAAGGTGCTGTCCTGGGCCCCTTACTATTTTCTCTCTATACCTCCTTACTTGGCAAATTAATTAATTCTTTTGGCTTTCAATACCACCTTTATGCTGATGATACTCAGATCTATCTTTCCACTGCCCACTTCTAACTTGTGTCTCTTCCTGCCTGTCCGCTATCTCCACTTGGATGTCCCAACATTACCTTAAATTAAACCTCTTTAAAGGTGGCCATACACGTGTACAGTATCTAGTAGAATTAAGTCTAAAACAACTGGACTTTTCTGAGTTTTTCTTGAAAACGTTTCACCACTCATCCGAGTGGCTTCTTCAGTTCAAATGACTGGTAGGGAATTCCCCGGTATTTAAACTCTTGATGGTAGTAGAGTCACAGACATCCAATCACAATGGTTCCATTGAACTTGTTCAGTTAGGTGTTAGCTGAAACTGACAGGTGTAAGAAGGTATGATCCAATCACAATGGTACCAAGATTCTCATTGATGAAGGTGTTAATCCTTCAAAGTACATGGAAGTGTGAACTGTTGTGAAACTGCCGGGGTAAGGATGTCAACGCGCCATTGTATGTTGGTGACAAGCGGTGTCTCAGGCCCCCTCCTCTGTTCAGGGATGGTTTTTCCAGGTTGGCATAAATGGCCTCTTTCACACCTCTTTCAAAACCATCTGTCCTCTCGGTCCAAAATATGCACGTTACTGTCCTCAAAAGAGTGACCTTTTTCTTTGAGGTGTAGATAGACTGCTGAGTCTTGTCCTGAGGAGTTTGCCCGCCTATGTTGGGCCATTCTCTTACAGAGAGGTTGTTTTGTCTCCCCAATGTATAAGTCTGAGCACTCTTCACTACACTGGACAGCATAGACCACATTACTTTTCATGTGCTTGGGTGTTGGGTCTTTCGGGTGCACACGTGGCGATCTGATGATGTTTCGTACGACCATCAGTCGCACGAAACATGGTAAGATCCGCCACACACCATTCAGGGCTGAATCGGCAGGTAAGGAGGTAGAAACAATAGGATTTCTACCTCCTTCTGCCGATTCAGCTCTGAAGGGAGAATTTTGGTCAGGCGCCTTCTATGGCGCCCGATCAAAATTTTCAAACTGGTCCGATCGGCGAGTCGGCCGATATCAGCAGCTTCCTGCGATATCAGTCGACTCGCCGACATGCCATACACGCACCGATTATCGTACGAAACGAGGTTTCGTACGATAATATCGGTGCGTGTATGGCCACCTTAAGACTGAATTGGTTCTCTTTCCCCCATCCAACACCCACATTGGTCCCGAAGTATCTATAAACAATTCTACCATCACCCCATCTCCCCAGGCCCGGTGCCTTGGGGTTATTCTCGATTCTACCATGTCCATCACTCCTCATATCCAGTCACTTATCAAATCATATCACTTTCACCTAAGAAATATTTCCAAAATACGATCATCTATGACCCAAGATGCTGCCAAAATTCTTATTCACTCTCTTATAATATCTTGCCTGAACTACTGTAACTGTCTGTTAATTGGCCTTCCCCTCCAAAGACTGTCCCCTCTACAGAACATAATGAATATGTGTTTCTTGTAAGCACAAAATATCAATTTTGCAGATACTCCTCTGCTTTCAGGTGTTTCCCACTGTGAAGTACCTCATTCACACACTCTAGGGAAACCTTTACACAAGGGGTTACCCCTAAACTTTGTACCATGGGTGTTACCGCACACCCCACAGTCACACTTTTCTCATTTGGACAATTTTCAGCAAAATTACCATTAACATTTTGCACAGAAACAGTATTAACCCATTGGTTTGATTGCTCCTCAAGCAAAGATATGTCGTTTCCCCACAACTCCCAGAATAGGGGAAAGTCTGTTCCCAGGATAATTTCCATATCAACGTCCTTAACAACCACAAGTGAGTGGCCAACTGTCCCTTTTGATGTTTCAGTCACACATACAGTTGGTTTAGTAGAGACCTCTTGGATATCGGTTACCTCTTGCTGAGGCAGAACAAACATCAGCAGTTCATGCAGCACCTTAGACACAGTAAACTTGGCATCCAGTGTAACCCACAATGGAATCCCATTCACCTTCACTTTTACTAACTTTTCAACTGTCCCTTTAAGAGACACAGTGCTCTCTGACCATGCACTTAACTCTTGCTGTACTTCAGCTCCCAGGACCCTGCCTTTAATTAAAGAGTCTCCGTCTTTCACCCCACCAGCATACTGTTCACTTTCCACCACCCCTGTCAGAACAGTCTTACCACTCCTGTAGGGCATTTTCTCTGGGATTGCTGTGGGTAAACTCTGGCCAACCTCTCCAGACCTCTCCTTGGCATGCTGCACTTGCGCCAACTCCATGGGCTCCAACCTTTGGGCACCACCTCCTTGGCCTTGGAACACTTTTCCTGGCTTACATCCAGACGAAGTGACCACCATCACTTCCTTTGCCATCTGTTGCAAGTCCACACACCGCTGTTGCAGAAACTTGTAATTAAACTGCTGTTGCCAGTCTTGCAGCTTCTATAGCACCCTGCTACGCTCACTTTTAACTGTGGGTGTCTCAACACACTTTGAGGACCGAAAAATCGGATTTTTTAACAATATGTCTTGAATAAACTTTTGACAAATTTTAAGGGTGTGCTGGCCACAGAATATTTATTGCTCTCTCTCTCTATATATAAATATATATATATATACTGTATATATATAGATTTAATGTTACACCAGTTTCTGCTTTTTAGCACTATAGGTTGAATATGTAATAACTGTTGCCAGGTTTGCTGCAGGTCTCATAACCCATACATGGAAGCCAAGCATTTGTTAGCTACCTACTTATAATTTAAATATCATGTTGTTCTGGGTTATCAGACTTTAAGCAAATTTTGTCCCAACTGCTAAGGTTTGGTTTTCCTGAAAATCTGTGAAAGCACATGATAAAATGGCGGGGGTCTGAGGTGAGTGGTCTTAATAGTATGCCTACTTTTTTACTTTTTCGGACTCACCATGCACTTCTCTATGATCAATTATAGTTTTTATTTATCTTTATTTCATATAATATATTAAAACTGTCAGCATTATCACAGTGCAACAAGGAATAAACATCTGCTGATGTGTTTTGTGCCCCATTTCTTAGCACTTCCTCAGAATATATTTGTAAGGGTACCTGGTGGTCTAGTGGGGCGGCGGGGACACGCGTCTCGCGCGAATACGCGTTCGCATCCGGCGGTCTGGCATGCGCGTTCGCGTCCGGCGCTCTGCGCATGTGCGTCTTTCTTCGGCACGCGCGTATGACGTCATTGTGGCGCCAAATTCAAATATTTAAGGCACTTGTTGCTTGTAATCAGAGCCCAACGTAGGTTCTGCTTCCTGTGAGTTCCTGGGTGTGTTTCTCTTGTTGTTCCTGCTGTGTTTGACCTTAGCCTCTACCTGACCTTATCTTGTTTGCTGCCTGTATTGACCTTGCCTGTTCCTGACTATTCTTGCCAGCTGCCTGGACCGACCATTGCCTGACCGACTATTCTATTGGATCCTGACTCTGTACTGCATTGCTCGATCGTTGCTGACCCCGGCTCGTCCTGACTACGCTAAAGTGTTCCCCACCTTCCTGTCATACGATTGCTTCCCGTGCCTGCTCAGAACTCTCTCCTTGGGTCTCTCACAATAAGTCCTGGCGGCATCCGAGTAGCGAAGGGCTCCTCCCGACGTGAAAGGCGGCGGATATAGGCAGAAGCGTGAGCCGAGACCGGACCCTTGGAGTCTGTTCTGAGTTTTGGGATACTGACCGTGACATTATGTTGGGCCCGAAAAAAAACATGGACCCTGAAGGGGCTGCTGCGTCACCTCCATCCCCTGAAGTGATTCGAGCAAATCTCCTCCAGCGTCTTGGGGAACAAGAAGCCCAGCAGGACCAGATTATCCAGTGGCTCAGAGACTATCTGTAAGGTTGGATGCGCTCCAACAACAGCCTGCCGCTCCTACTCCTGCTTCTCTCCCAGGAGTCGGTTCACGACACAGCCTAAGGGAGCCTAAGGTCCCGTTCCCCGAAAAGTTTTCTGGGGAGCGTAGTAAATTTTTTGCTTTCCAGGAAGCGTGTAAATTGTACTTTAGCTTCCTCCCTCATTCTTTTCCCACGGAGGAACTGAAGGTTAATTTTGTTATGACCCTACTGCTTGGGCATCCTCAGTTATGGGCGTTTACCTTACCACCCTCTGATCCAGCCCGTACATCCCTCGATTCCTTTTTTAAGGCCATGGCGATAATCTATGATGATCCTTATCGTTCTGCCTCTGCTGACTCCGCTATTCGTAACCTCAGGCAAGGTAAACGACGGGTCGAGGATTATTGTACTGAATTCCGCCGTTGGGTGGTAGAAACGGGTTGGAATGACACTGCCTTACGAAGTCAGTTTAGAGTGGGGCTATCTGACGCTGTGAAAGACAGCCTGATTAATTTTCCCTCCTCATCCTCCCTAGACTCCTTAATGCATCTTGCCATTCAGATTGATAGGAGGCATAGGGAGAGACACCAGGAGAGAGAAACCTGCAGCCTCTCCACAAATCTCTCCTACAGAGTATCTACCTAGACCTGAGGTTGCTTTCTCTAGGCCCTCAGAAGAAACTATGCAGCTGGGTTCTACCCGTTTATCCTCTGAGGAAAAGGATCGCAGACGGGCTAACGGGTTGTGTTTGTACTGTGGGGATAGAGGGTATTTTCGTAGTACTTGTCCCAAAAGTAAGAGGGGCCTGGATGAGTTCTTGAACAATCAGAATATCCAAGGCTATTGTGATACTAATATCTACAGTTAGTATTAGTGGTTGTATATATAGTTTATGTATGTGAGTGTATAGATTGGTAGGTGTGGGTTGTGTGTGCTGGGTTTACTTGGAAGGGTTGAACTTGATGGACTCTGGTCTTTTTTCAACCCTATGTAACTATGTAACTATGTAAAAGGCCGGGAAACGACAAAGCCTAAGCAGATCTGGGGAGTTCTGCTTGGGCAATGTAATTTCTACTCCCCAACAAAGTTTATCCAAAGTCATGGTTCCGGTCCTTTTGGGATGGGATACGAGTAATGTGGAAAGCTTGGCTTTCATTGATTCTGGGGCGGAAGGGAATTTTCTAGATTCTAACTTTGCCCGCAGGCATGGAATACCCACACTTCCTTTATTCCCTTCTATCAAACTAGTTGCCATTGATGGTACGTCTCTGGGTCGTGGGCTTATTTCCTTCAAGTCCATAAGTTGTTCCATGTCCATAAGGTCACACCATGTGGAACAAATCTCCTTTCTCATCATAGATTGCCTGCATACCCCGGTGATCTTAGGTCTCCCTTGGCTGCGTAAGCACAGTCCCCAAATTGATTGGTTAACTAGCAGTATACTTCAATGGGGAACAGATTGTCAGACCTTATGCATGAAACCCGTCCAGGTTCTGGCCGCAACCTCTTTACAGGGGCTACCTGCTCCTTACTCCCCATTTGCGGACGTCTTTTCTAAAAAGGCTGCCGAAACTCTTCCCCCACACAGGCCTTATGACTGTGCCATAGATTTAATCCCTGGTTCCTCTCCTCCTAAGGGTATAATTTACCCCTTATCTCTACCCGAGACCCAGGCTATGGAAGAGTATATAAAAGAGAATCTGGAGAGAGGGTTTATAAGGCCCTCTTCCTCTCCAGCAGGAGCAGGGTTCTTCTTTGTAGAGAAGAAAGATGGGGGTCTCAGACCGTGTATTGACTACAGGGGTTTAAACAAAATCACGGTTAAAAACCGTTACCCTTTCCCTTGATTTCCGAACTCTTTGATAGAGTCAAAGGAGCCACTATTTTCTCTAAGCTCGATCTAAGAGGCGCTTACAATCTAATACGAATTCGGGAGGGGGATGAATAGAAAACAGCCATTAATACCCGCGATGGGCATTATGAATATCTGGTAATGTAACGCTCCTGTGGTCTTTCAAGAATTGGTAAATTACATATTCCATGATCTTCTAGGTCGGTCTGTAGTGGTGTACCTAGATGATATTTTGATTTATTCTAATAGTCTCTCTGATCATCATGCCCACATTCAGGAGGTCTTACTTAGATTAAGGCAGAATCATTTGTATGCAAAAATTGAGAAGTGCATCTTCGAAGTTTCTTTGGTTCACTTCCTTGGGTATATTATTTCCCATAAAGGTATAGAAATGGATCCAGTCAAGGTTCAGGCTATCTTAAATTGGGTACAACCTTTGTCTCTACGGGCCATACAGAGATTTCTGGGTTTCGCCAACTATTACAGACAATTTATTAAGAACTATTCTACACTAGTGGCTCCAATTACTGCTCTCACTAAAAAAGGTGCTGACCCAAGCATTTGGCCAGTAGAGGCCTTAACAGCCTTTAAATTGTTAAAGGAAGCTTTTGTTTCTGCTCATGTACTCCTGCACCCTGACTCGGCTCTCCCTTTCCTAGTGGAAGTAGATGCTTCTGAAATTGGTGCGGGAGCAGTCCTATCTCAACGGCATCCTGTAATGAATAAGATTCACCCGTGTGGGTTTTTTTCTAAGAAGTTTTCTCCTACAGAAATGAATTATGATATTGGTAATAGGGAGTTACTGGCCATAAAATTGGCGTTTACTGAATGGAGACACCTCTTGGAAGGTGCCAAACATGTAGTAACAGTAATCACAGATCATAAAAATCTCTTGTACATTGAATCTGCTAAGCGCTTGAATCCAAGACAGGCCAGGTGGGCATTATTCTTTTCCCATTTTAATTTCATTATAACTTATAGACCTGGCGAAAAGAACGTCAAAGCAGATGCTCTGTCTAGGAGTTTTGATCCCAATCCGCTTGAGAGATCTCCACCTGACCTTTTTGCTTACTTCCTTGACGGAAGTTCAGGTTGACTCTCCCCCCAATGTACCCCCAGGTAAATTGTTTGTCCCAGAAAACCTCCGTGAGGCGGTTTTCTTAGAGGCTCATGATGCTAAAGTGGGTGGGCACCCTGGTCACAATAAAACCTGTTCTCTTATGTCTCGTACCCTTTGGTGGCCAACTTTAAGACAAGATGTTAATAATTATGTTGATTCTTGTCCAACTTGTCAACGTTCCAAACTGTCCAGGTCCTTGCCTCAAGGTCTACTACAGTCGCTTCCGATTCCTGAAAGGCCATGGACATTTCCATGGATTTCATTGTAGATTTACCTCCTTCCAAAGGGTATACTGTCATATGGGTGGTTGTGGACCGCATTAGCAAGATGTCCCATTTATTCCCCTTCCCGCCCTCCCTTCTGCGAAATCCCTAGCAGAACATTTTATGTTGAATATCTTTAGGCTCCATGGGGCTCCGCTGAATATAGTCTCCGATAGGGGGGTCCAGTTCGTTTCTAGGTTTTGGCGGGCTTTCCGTTTACTGATGGGTACTGAGTTGTCCTTCTCCTCAGCTTATCATCCTCAGACCAATGGGCAGACGGAGAGGACAAACCAGTCTCTGGAACAGTACCTTAGATGCTATGTTTCCAGTAATCAATCCCTTTGGGCTGATTTCCTTCCGTGGGCTGAGTTTGCATTCAATAATTCCACCCACTCTTCCACTGGGGAATCTCCAATTTTTGTTGTTTTTGGTTTCCATCCCAGAGTTTTTTCCTTTTCTACTTTGTCTTCCGATGTTCCTGCTGTTAATTCTTTAGTTGATCATTTTTCTAGCATTTGGCAAAAAGTTCAAAGTTCCTTATCTGCTGCTGTAGCCGCTCAAAAGAAGGCTTTTGATAAGCGTCATAAGGCTTCACCTGAGTATCAGGTTGGTGAGAGAGTCTGTCTTTCTTCTACCAAATTTGCACCCAAGTTTATTGGTCCTTTCTCTATTTCTGAAATTATAAACCCCAGCATGGTCTGATTAGAACTCCCTCCCGAACTCAAAATTTCTAATTCCTTTCATGTCTCTTTGTTGAAGCCTGCTAGAATGGTTCGGCAGAGATCTCCTCCTCCTCCCATTTCTGTTGAAGGACAGCCTGAGTATGTGGTACAAAGGTTAGTGGACTCTCATCTCTCTAGGGGTAAGCTACAATACTTGGTGCATTGGAAGGGTTATGGCCCCAAAGAGAGAGGTCTTGGGTTACAGCTTCGGATATTCGGGCGGATCATCTGGTACGGCAGTTTCATGAGTGATACTCAGCGCTATAGTTGTCTTGTGCTTAATTACTTTCAGTCTTCAATGTAGACAATAAACGTAGTGCTCAAATCTCCTGCTGCTTCCTCCAAAGAAAATACCCCTCTTGGATGGGTATTATAACATGTGCAGACCCAATGTGTTGGAAGCGCATGAAAAATAAAAAATAAAAATACAAAATAGTGCAATATGTTTCAAAAGTTAATGAAACTGAAATGAAAGAGTTATGCCTATAACTCCAAATAATAACAAAGTGCACATAAAATATACAAATCGCAGTGTGGTGTAGTGCACACTCACCAGATGGTAGTTAAGATAAGCAGAGGTAAATGAAATCCACTGTTGATAGAGGTAGGTTCAAGATCTCCATTCAATTTGGGAAAGCAAAAGATAAAAACAAAATATAGTGTAATACCCTTTATTAAAAATAGTCCTGCTGCAGTACAGGCTACTTACAGTATCTGGATAAGAATAAAATGTATCACAAACAGCTCTATGCGTTTCATGTGTCCGCCACGCTTCATCAGGAGCAATAAAAATGTGATCTAAAAACATCATCTTATACTAGCAAATCACATGCATAAAATGGTAATTAAGATGAAAAACAGCTGACCCAAAGAGCATAGGTGCACATTAAGTATAAACCAATGGGGAAAGGAGGAGGGAGTAGTGACAATCCATGTGGTTGTGATCCGCCCACCATATAGAGGAGCTGCGCTTCCAACACATTGGGTCTGCACAGGTTTCCTAATAAACTTCGGGGTCCGGTGGCCCCCTCTGGAGGGGGGTAATGTAAGGGTACATGGTGGTCTAGTGGGGCGCTGGGACGCCCGCCGCCTCCTTCGTCACGGGGACGCCCGCCGGTTCTGCCTAGGCACGCGCGCGCACAGCACGCTGCCTTTTCAACTCTCTTGCCCCCTTTGCTTGTGCGCACGTCGTCCGGCGCTCTGCGTATGCGCACTCGTGTCTTTCTTCGGCGCGTGTATGACGTCATTGTGGCGCCTAATTCAAATATTTAAGGCGCTTGTTGCTTGTAATCAGAGCCTAACATAGGTTCTGCTTCCTGTGAGTTCCTGGGTGTGTTTCTCTTGTTGTTCCTGCCATGTTTGACCTTAGCCTGTACCTGACCTTCTCTTGTTTGCTGCCTGTATTGACCTTGCCTGTTCCTGACTATTCTTGCCTGCTGTCTGGACCGACCATTGCCTGACCGACTATTCTATTGGATCCTGACTCTGTACTGCATTGCCCGATCGTTGCTGACCCCGGCCCGTCCTGACTACGCTAAAGTGTTCCCCACCTTCCTGTCATACGATTGGTTCCCGTGCCTGCTCAGAACTCTCTCCTTGGGTCTCTCACAATAAGTCCTGGCGGCATCCGAGTAGCGAAGGGCTCCTCCCGACCTGAAAGGCGGCGCTTATAGGCAGAAGCATGAGCCGAGACCGGACCCTTGGAGTCTGTCCTGAGTTTTGGGATATTGACCGTGACAATATTACTATATTGCAATATAGATATCTCCTTTTCTTCTCATTAATATCAATAATATAGAAGGTGACTAGAGTTTATCGTGACCACATACTTCTCATATGCAGCACATTTAATGCACATTGCACAAAATATATACAATCATGGAAACCATGTACATACACTAATTTCCTTAATTCAAATTAAAAAATATTTTGCACTGCATTTCCATGGGTGCTCAGTGCAAACTAATAGAATGAATAGAATTCTATTAATAGAAAAACATTCTTACCATGGTAGAACTATTAAAACTTAACATTTATTGGTATAATAAAACCTGAATAGGATTAAAACAACCTAAAACCAATTAAAATAAAACTTTGTCACAACATACAATTGTTAACACTTTGCCCACTTTCCCTTTGTAGTGAGTTATAATTAAATAGGTTCTGGTTGGTTCCTCATGTCAGTTATATTAATTGCTGCATAAAAAAAGAATCTCTTACGATCTGCTCACACTTCGAGTAAAAGGGAAAGTTCACTGTACCTATTATCATACTGTAGCTTATTACCTCAGCACAGTATTTAAACAGTGTGACCTACATACACACTCTATTTTACATTATTAGTATACATCGAGTAAAAAACTGTGCAAAAAAATTAGATATTTTCATTTCTTTAGACAGATCACGTTTACAGGGTCAACGCATATCACACAGGGATTCTTGTCTATCACGTGCCTACAAACCTATTGTTGGTATTGTTCTTTGGCTCTTTCTACTAGAGGGACATAGGGGTGAGTACAGTTTCTAACCAAGTTCTCAGAACTGTTCCTACCTACCGGTCCTACCTACTTTGTGCTTACTCCTTTACCATAGCGATTACCTTGGCACAAATGCAAAATTAAAACACCACCTATACTGTTCCTACGGCTCTACCCTGAGCTATTATCCTGGCACAGTTCAATTTAAACTAAATAGTAATGAGGCAAAGTGTCGATGTAGGTTTTGCTTCTGTTTTCTCAAGGCGCCGTGAGTTGAAGGTTGTTTTAAACCTGTTCAAGTTTTTTTATTCCAATAAAGATTAACTTTAAATGGAGAGGGCAAAGAGGAGTGCTGTAATAGGTATACTTTTTTATTTGGTTTTCCATACATTAATTTCCATCTTATGCATTTTCACCTCTGTATAATATTATTATTATTGTTTTTCACTCCAGATGAAGGTTTCTGTGTGTGACCGAAACGTCGAATAATAAACCATAAATCATTAATAGAAATATTTATGCATTTACATTTTGTTCACAATTCTTTAAATCCTAGGAGTTCCAGAGTAATATTATTATTATTTAATCTATATAATAATTTATTTCCCAGTACTGAGACTGTAATAAAGGGGGTGAACCTTTATTAATATTAATAATTTGTATTAATTGACATTAAAGAAGGAAAGGCTAAGTCACTTGGGGGTGCCAAATGTTAGGCACCCCCAAGTGACTTAAATCGCTTACCTTGTACCCTGGGCTGGTGCCCCTGTTAGGAGAAAACAGCACCAGCCCAGGGTACCTGTAGGAAGCGCTTCCTACTTCCTTGGGCCGGCGCATGAGCAGTAGAGTGAAAAGCCGACTTCTCTGTTCAAAGTTCGGGTTTTCATTCTACTGCGCATGCGCGCGCAGCGAACAAGGAAGAAGGAAGCGATCGCTGCTACCCCGGGCTGGTGCTGTTCTCTCCGTACAGGGGCACCAGCCCAGGGTAAAAGGTAAGAGATCTAAGTCACTTGGGGGTGCCTAACATTTTGGCACCCCCAAGTGACTTAGCCTTTCCTTCTCCTTTAATAACAACTATTAATACATATGCAGGATCAATGATTAAACCTTCTGATAGACTGTTAGTGAGCAATAACTTACACACACACAAGTAATAATAGAATTAAATAGATTTACTTATCTTAGTATGATTATGGTTACAAACATAGCCAGTTCTGCACAATTCAGCACAATCGGGGAGCCCCACAACCTTTGGTGCAAGACCGTCAGGTTCCCGATAACCAAGCGATGATCCAAATGTCCCAGCACTCGTTCAGGAGAAAATCCACCGTGCTACAGAGACCCACTGGTTTCTGTTTCTAAAGTGAACATTCACCACACTTCTCTTTTATTTAGTAGATTCTCTATATCTTTCCTGGCTTTTCACAATTTAACATGTTCTATAACTTGGAAGGATATACACTTCTCGTTACTATTGTGCACATTCAAAATATAATCTGCTATTGCTCTCCCTATACAGGCTATAGGCTCCAATATTCTCTTTCATTCTCGGAGTAGTCTCTCCAATGTACTGACATCCACACACACAAGTGGCAAGATAGAGTACATTTTCTGTATGACAATTCTCGCAATCTACATTCATATTCTCAGTAGTTGTCTCAGTAGTGCCCTTAAGTCTCCCCATATTTCTCCCGTTCAGATGATCAGATGCTTAACAGGAAGAAAAAAAGCTGAGCTGTGTAAAGAAAGTTCCCATGATGCCTCACTCCTGCACCAAGAGCAAGACCAGTGTACATGCTCAGTTTGTAAGACTATGAGGAAGCTTCCTGCTGATTGGCTCAGATCCACATTCCTAAGGAGGGAGAGTGAGTTTTTAGCATTCTTGAGGGAGGGGGAGCAGGGGAGGAGAGAGAGCAGAGAGCTGCATGTCTCTGACAGAGTACTCATTGCAGCGTTTCTGTAAGTGCATATGGCTGTATTTACATAGACCTTTCTGATAAAGCTTACTTAGTTTTTACCTTTCTTTCTCCTTTAAATTCAATCCCCTGAGCGATCACTTCCCGGGGTCACATGTTCCCAGCTTCTACTTGTTGCCTAGGGGAACAAGTGGGGAGCGAAAAAACTGTTCCTCCGCTCCCAAATCTGGAAGCACTGCAAAACATCTATCTATGAATCTATGATCTGTGACACTTGGGTACTTTTATCCACAGAACGTAGATCATATGCTCTGTGGCACTTAAAGGGTTAAGCTAGGAGTCTCAGTTTCTAATTAGACTGTTTACAACATGGTGAAAGATTCGGACGAATAAAGAAATGAATCCTAATTTGCATATGTAAATTAAGTGAATAAAGGGGAAAAAGAACCGCACACACAGCATGTGGCAAAAAATTTTCAACTGCTATGTTTATGTGCCGAAAAGTCACATGAGATCAAGGATTCAGTTTGACCAGGACCATGGATTCAGCTGAATCCTGCTGAAAAAGACTCAGAATCTTGGCTGAATCCAAACAAGATGGATTCAGTGCATTCCTAGTATCTCCATCCTGACTACCGTATATACTCGAGTATAAGCCGATCCGAATATAAGCCGAGGTACCTAATTTTACCTAAGAAAACTGGAAAAACTTATTGACTCGAGTATAAGCCGAGGGAAATGCAGCCGCTACTGCAAGTTGAAGTGATATCACCCCCCTCCCAGCAGCCAATTAGCAGAACAATGTGAAAGCATCAAGATAGCAGCTCCCAGTATACATCAGAATAGCACTCAATAGTAAAAAATCCAAGTCCGGCTTGGGACTCCTCCAGTTACATGGGAGTAGGAGAAACAATAGGTTAGCTGAAAGCAATTCTAATGTGTAGCGCTGGCTCCTTCTGAAAGCTCAGACTCAGGCACACTTTACTGCTGCGCTGCAAGTTGGAGTGATATCCCCCCTCACCCCCAGCAGCCGATCAGCAGAACAATGGGAAGGGAGCAAGATAGGGAATCATTTAACCATGAAATAAACCCAATAGGATTGTTCTGCCCCCAATAAGGGGTAATTATATATATTGTTCCATTTCGCCTATGGATGGGTATGTAGGGCACAATTGCCTCTGTGTGCAGCTACTGTTCTGTGGGGCTCCATTGAAAGTGGGAACCATGGTGTTTGCATTGGATTACACCCCACTTTATGGCCCCTTTATTGGCAATATGGGAGGGGGGCATTCAAGGAAATCCTTATGTGAAAGTGCCTGCACCCCTCCTATAATATCTGCCTTATGTCTGAGGGATCTGACATTCCCAATGAACATTTAAAAAAATAACTATGCAGATATTTGTAGTCTCTCAGGGCTAAAGGTCTGGTGTCTGAGGTGCAATGAGAGATTGTGCTGCTGAGGCGCAAGGGGAGAGCTCAGCGAATACCCATAATGAAATGGCACAAAGCGGCGCTACAGATCGGTGCCCTGAAAGTTCAGCGAATACCCAAAAACTAATAATTAAATGATACAAAGAGGCGCTACAGACCGGTGCCCTGATGCACATACCTGTGAGGAGAAGCCGATGCTCGTCAACGATGCCGCACGTACAATGACGCGCACGCGCGCGTCAGCACGCACGTTAGGTCGGCGCTACCATATATATGCGAGTATAAGCGCGAGTATAAGCCGAGGTTCACTTTTTAAGCACATTTTTAGTGCTCAAAAACTCGGCTTATACTCGAGTATATACGGTACATTTGATTGTAAAACCTAACTAGTAAAATACAAGCTAGGTGGCAACCCTACCTCTAAGCAGTGAGCATAAGAATGAATAAGTGGCTCCTGTACAGCAGCAGAAATATGCAAACCACCTAGACCTAGTTAAGTATAGGATAAAATGAACTGGGGCATATTTATTATAGTGTGTAAGCCAACATATATAAATATATTAGGGGATCATAAAATAACCTCTCTAATGCTTTGTTTACCAGTAGGTCCTTCCAACTGACACAAGGGCACCCACTCCGTTTAAAAGAAGGGAGGTTCCATTTAAATATTCGGAAAGGATTTTTTACTGTGAGAACTGTGAAGTTGTGGAATTCTTTCTCTGAACCAGTCGTACTGGCTGATACATTATATAGCTTTAAGAAGGGTCTGGATGGCTTTTTAGCAAGTGAGGGAATACAGGGTTATGAGAGATAGCTCTTCGTACAGGTTGATCCAGGGACTTGTCAGATTTCCATCTTGGAGTCAGGAAGGATTGTTTTCCCCCTCTGCAGCAAATAAAAGAGATTTAATATGGGTTTTTTTTGCCTTCCTCTGGATCAACTAGCAGTTAGGCAGGTTATATATAGATATTAGAGTTGAACATGATGGATGGATGTATTTTTTCAACCTAACTTACTATGTTACTATGTAACATTACCAGTGATGTTACCAATAGAAGCCACTCAGAATTTTGGTTTTGTTTTCTAATTTGTAGGTGACTGGTCAAATCTAATTGCTGATTGCTTGCTATGGGCAACATCACTGGTGATTGTGGCTTACACATTATAATAAATATGCCCCTTTGTTATTGCATAACGTTCTTTAAAAAGGTTTCAGTTAGTGCAGTTCTTACAAACTCAAGAGACTATGAGGTATATTTATTATGCTGTGTAAAACATCACAGGCAATGCTAAATATACCCTTACGTGTGCAGGTAATCCAGAAGATACAATGGAAAGATGCACACTCACAACTGTTGTTGTGTAAACAAATACCCAAAAGGCAAAGCGCAGCAAACCAAATATTTCATGGGCTTTCCCTTTGTCAGTGGTATAGCACTGAACATACAGAAAACCACCCACCCATGTGTCCCAGGTCATGCTGTCATGCACAAACTTGCATGTGATAATCATAGCTGCCTCTCCTGGTTGGAATGATATGCAAAATATGGTGCTTTTGCATTTTTGGGGGTGTCACCTCCCACCATCTTGGGTCACACGGTCTTCAAGTTTCTTCTGCCTATCCCAGTAGGTAATAAAAACCTTTTACACTAACACTTTTTTTTGCAGATTCAGCACACACAAAAAAGAATATAACAAGTGTGCAATAAAAACACATAAACACCTCACTTTCTAACGGCACTGGTTTATTTCTCCTTAAAAGTGTATTTTGCCTTAAAAATGGTGTATTGGCAAGTTTTACTAATGTGAGTATTAAAAGGGGAACTATCATGAAATTTAAATGCAGAGTATAAATAGTTTATGTAAAAATGAACATTTTCTTAAATATTCTTTTTTTCATTCTGTGCCATTGTAAAGTTAGAGATGAAATTCCATGTATCTGCAGCTTTCCTTCCTCACTACTAGCAGGCTGCCAAAATCAACATCGCCGACTTGGAGATTTGATAGACAAGTTAATCCCCCAATAGTGAGCATTCTTGTACTGACAAATCTGCTCTCTTTTTTCATCCACTGCTTGTGGAGGCAGTATGTGAAGTCATCAGTGCGCTGTATGTGTCCTGATCAGTTAGCTTAAATGTGTTTTAGTTAGTTTTATAGATCAGAAGGTAGTGGGTACAGACATCCTAGGCACACTATACAGTATACAATGAAATGCTGTCTATATTTACAAAACCTTACATTCAAACATGCTCTCACATTATAACATTGGCACTGAAACACAACCTTTGTTTGTTTCTAACAAGATATGCAGTCTCATGAGGGCTCCACTGTACCTAACTAGAAATGAACAAAACAATGACAAAAGTTAAACAACTACAAATATATAAAAGCACAATTAGCTTTTTCAGGGTGAAAGAATTAATTTAGGACTGGAACAACTATTTCATTTCAGCTAGTGATTCAGCCTTTAGAACAATACAGTATAATACCTGTGGGATTGGGATGAGTTGGTGAGGTTCTTAAGTAAAGTTTACAGCCTGCAGTGCCTATGAGGGCACAGGAACAAGGCGAGGAACACAGGAACAAACAGGGAACCTTGCAGAGATCCGACAGTAATACAACAGAGTAGCAGGCAGGATCAAGCTAGGGAGCTCAATGATCATGCACTAACTGTGGTTTGAGAGAGGCTTATAAAGCCAGATTACCAGATTGCAATCACTTAGATTTAATGAGGGAGGAAGAGGTGAGGGTAATCATTGGGCAACAAAAGAATACTTAACAATATATGTACAACTAGATCTACAGTGGCTCAAAAAAGTAATGCAGGACCAGTTTAACAGGTAGCCCATAGTATAGGCAGATCCTAACACGGTTGTTTTCAGTATGCTACATCCAAAATGGTTCTTTTTTGAACAGGAAGCTAGCACAAACTGGACCATAACACAATTAAAGCAGTTATTCAAAAGAATAAACATCCCACAATATAAACCTTATACATTTTGCAGTTAATCATAGGCTAGGCACTAAACCTGCCTAGCTTACGATTAAGTGATCCCCCAACCAGTGGCTCGCGAGCTACATGTTGCTCACCAATCCCTTTAATGTTGCTCCCAGTGGCCTCACAGCAGGTGTTTATTTTTGAATTTCTGACTTGAAGGCAAGTTTTGGAGGCATAAAGACCATAGGCTGTAGACCTGTAGGCTGCCAGTCCACAAAGAGTTACCAAATTACCAATCATAGCCCTTATTGAGCACCCCCAGGATCTTTTTTCATGCTTGTGTTGCTCCCAGTGTCGGACTGGCCCACAGGGATACCAGGAAAATTCCCGGTGGGCCCAGGTGTCAGTGGTCCCTCCTGCTTCTAGCCATTTGGACTAATTCAAGGTCATCACTTAGGGGCCCATTTACTTACTCACGAACGGGCCGAATGTGTCCGATTGCGTTTTTTTCGTAATGATCGGTATTTTGCGATTTTTTCGGAAAATTGACGCAACTTTTTCGTTACTAATACGATTTTTGCGAAAAAACGCGAGTTTTTCGTAGCCACTCCGAAAGTTGCGCAAAATCTGGCGATTTTTTCGTAGCGTTAAAACTTGCGCAAAAAGTTGCGATTTTTTCGTAGCGTTAAAACTTGCGCAGAAAGTTGCGATTTTTCGTAGCGTTAAAACTTGCGCAAAAAGTTGCGATTTTTCGTAGCGTTAAAACTTGCGCAAGAAAGTTGCGATATTTTGCCCTGGGAGAGCACAGAGTGCTAGAGAGGTGCTGTATAAAAGTTTATTTGCAAAAAACCCCCCCAAAAATTATAAAAATCTAAGAAAAAAAAAAAAGTGCTAGAGATAATAAAATGGGGGGGGGGGGGGGGCATTTAAGAATATTTAGCCAAATACTTAGGGGTCTGTTTGCTAAAGTGGCTTAAATTAAGTGGGAGATTTTACACACAGAATAAATGGCAAATATGTTATGGGCACTTTATTAAATTGCAATTATTCTGGCAACAAAAAATTGGATTGGCAGTTATCCCACTCGCCAGAAAATACGCTACGTACTAATTAGCGCAAGTTTTACTATTCAGCAAAATGGGCTAAAGGCAAAATTGATGCCAGAATATTTGCAAACATTTAACCCATATAGCATATTGATGCTGTTACTGATAAATGTAAGAGTGTAGGGGAAACTACATGAAAGTATAGAATACCATATCAAGGAAGGATAAATAATGACACATTACTCAGTTCAAATGTATAAAACTAAAAACTTTTATTTAAAATAAAAAAAAAGGGGGGGGGGGAACTTAGGGCTTGCTGCCCTTGAGTTCCCTCATGTCCTTCTGCAGCTCGGCCACCTGGGCTTCAGAGTTTCCAGGCCCTCCTGCATTGACCGAAGTGTGGGGTCAGTCCTCCCAGGTGTTGTTTGGGTCCCCACATCTTCGGTCTGGCGTGATGTACCCTCATCAGCAGGAGAACCTGGTGCCCAGCGCTTGGCCTGGGGAGAGTGTTGGGCCTGGGGGGAGAACTCAAGGGCGGGGGGGGAAAGTGGGGGAGAAATCAAGGGGGGGAGTGTCTGGGGCCTCGGGGGACCCTGGGGCCTGCCAGTCTGCTGGGTCCTCGGGGGACCCTGGGGCCTCGGGGGCCATTTGTCGGGCCTCGGGGGCCGCAGGTCGGGCCTCGGGGGCCTCAGGTCGGGCCTCGGGGGCCTCAGGTCGGGCCTCGGGGGTCTCAGGTCGGGCCTCGGGGGCCGCAGGTCGGGCCTCGGGGGCCGCAGGTCGGGCCTCGGGGGCCGGTAGAGGCTGGAGGGCCTGGGGTTGGGCCTGGGGAGGAGGCGCCAGCTGAAGTTCTGTAAAATAATATTGCAAGATCTTATTTTGTGTAATATATTATATATATATACATTCATACACCATCATAAATAACGGGGCCCCTCACAACAACATTTTTTGGGCCCCCCTCCTCCCACGCCCCCAATGGCCCCTCCCCCTGTGAACCCTCACATCAATACAAAGGACACACAGACATTGTTAGCCAGGGCCCCCTAAAACATTTGTGGCCCTTCCCCCAAATGACTCACACTATGGGCCGCTCCCTGCTGCTTCCCCCCTGCTTTAAACTTATTTATGCATATGTATTTGAAAATAGATGTGTATATATATATATACAATAGGAAGTGCTGGGAAGCTGCACACCATAAGGAACAATAACACCTGGGTGCCTGTGGCAAAACAAAATCTAGACAGGCATGGGGTGACAGCACACACAGGATTTTGACAAGGAGTCACAAAGATGTGAAATAATATTCAGAGGTTTATTGTGAGCAACGTTTCAGTTCCTCACTGGCATTATGGTTGGACGTGATGGACGTATGTCTTTTTTCAACCCAACTTACTATGTTACTATGTTACTTTCATCATCCCTGACATTTCTTACATTTGTACCTTTAGTTCAAATTACTTGCTAAATCTTTTACTGAACGTATACTGTAAAAGCATAATAAAGTACAATAATTACCTTCCGCAATTTCAGTGACCAGTTCTGGGCTCCTGCGCTTAAGGTCGGACCACAGCCGCCGGAGATGGTGGGGGCCCACATCAAGGGCAAACCTGCCGAGCAAACCCTCTCTTAGCTTGGCCAGGATTGCCCTCTTCCTCTCGTGGACCCCTAAGTCCCCCGGAGGTGGGTGGTCATATCCTGCACGCAGGAGCACGCTGATTATATAGCGCCTCTCCCCTGGTAGCAAGTCAGAAACCCCAGGCATGATCCTCTCAGTTTGGCTGAATGACACAAAATGGCCCCAAGTCGCACATGTCACGAGATTACAAAATCGCCACAAAATGTCCGCAATTCGCGAGATTACAAAATCACGGAAAAAAAATATCGCCAAAATATACATAGTAATGTATTTTGCGCAAAAAAAATATTCACCGCTATAGTACTGTATATTAGTAGCGAAATTCCATACATGCCAAGACTTTAGTAAAATTGAGTAAAAAGACACATACTTGAATAAATAACACTGTAAGTCCATATTTTATTGCAAAAAAATCATTTACTGTACTTTTCTATAATTTTTCGCCTGCCTGTAGTAGGTGTTAATTTTCGCATAGCCGAATGCGATATTTAGCGCGCAAAAGATATAGTGAATCATGCGATCGTATTTTCAGCGCGGAAATTAACGCATGCGCTAAAACTTGTGCGAGAAATAACCATGCGAAAATGGCGATTTTTCGCACGCGATAATTCTATGGTGAATCGCGCGCAAATTATTTTGCATTTTTACTAAAGTAAAGTGCGATAATTTTTATCGCACTTTACTTTAGTGAATCAGGCCCTTTAAGTTTTAACGCTATGAAAAAGGCGCAACTTTTCGCGCAAGTTTTAACGATACGAAAAAATCGCCAGATTTTGCGCTACTTTCGGAATGGCTACGAAAAATTAGCGTTTTTTCGCGCAAATCGTATTGGTAACGAAAAATTCGCGATAATTTCCGAAAAGTCGTAAAGGCGCCGAAAAAATCGCAAAAAATACGAAAAAGTTGCAAAATGTTCGTTTCCAATCGGAATTTTTCCAATTCGGATTCGAAATCGTGTCTTAGTAAATCAGCCCCCTAGTCTTCCTCATCACTACAGGAATTTTTATTTATATTGTAATATTGAATCCAGCATTGGTAAATATGTGTTTCTACTGCAAAATACCAAACTGCAGTGCTTTTCTAACTTTGTGGTGTTTTGAAAAACACTTGCTCTTTTCAGCATCATTTGCCCCATATAGCCTACATAAACCAACATAAAACATCCTAAATATGCCGGTGGTCTACTGAACAGTTTCATGATAAATATACATAGAATGAACAAACTATGTGGCATGTAGAGGCACTAAAATTATAGTACTAAAATTAAGTAATAAACTAGTGATATCTTCAGTCAGAATTGCAGTTTAAAAAGTTTTGCTTTTCTAGGAGATAAAATAAAATGGCTAAAAATGCCATAAAACCACCAAAATGAAATATAAAAGGTATTGAAAAAAATTTTTTTGGGGCAAAACACCCCCATACACAAAAAGCTAAAATAATGTATTTTGTGTGCAAGTGCTGTGATTATGCAAAATCCCCTCCCCCCAAATAATTTGTGTCACACCAACATAGGGAAGGCATGCTGAAAAATCAGAAGAGGCTGAAAGGACACAGGATCCAGAGATGGAAAACAATTTTGCTGTAGATCTGAGGTGGGCAACTTTGGGGGGCGCAGGGAATGAAGACGTGGTGTACTCGGGCCTGTTTTTGTCCATTTGTCAGTGCATAAATGAAAACTCCCGTAGAATAATAATTCAACCATTTCTATACTGATGTGTAGAAGTTCTCCCGAATTTGGTAATTAATGTTGTTTTATCTAAGGTTAGGTAGTACCATAACCCCTCTGGAATCTAAAGATAGAAGCTCGCAGTATATATGATGAATAGGACCCCTGGACTATTAATAAGGCTATAGCCATTCCTTTTTTGGTTTTATTTAATTGTATTTTATCAATTAGCCTAATAAAATAAATAATATTTTTTTTTATATTATATGATTTTGATCAATATATACACACCATGATTTGTTATCCTATTGTACAAGTCCCTATAAATTCCATTCTTTTGGGGATTGTTTTTGTGAAAATATAGTCTGTATATGTGAATTGGGGAATGGTATCTACCCATTAGACATATATGGTATGTGTGGCAGATGTGGATAGGTGCCTATGTGTTCGGGTGATACGCTGATTTTTTAGGGGCACATTTACTAATCCACGAACGCTCCGAATGTGCCCGAATGCGTTTTTGTCCATAATGATCGGTATTTTTGCGAAAAAATCGTATTGTTGCGCCAAGTACGAAAGTTTCAGATTCATTCAAGCTTCGGTATCGTGACTTTCCTTGGGCCAGGTTAAAGCTGTATTTATATTTTCTGCATTACATAGTAAATGGAGTAATTTACCAAGAGATATTAAAAGGAATCCTCTATATTGGGACACTATTTTTGTATGGAAATATCTATTCTCCAGCCATGGTTCAGTTACTCTCAAACTCCCTTCATGCCAATTAAACTTCTATTGAAAACCTCTGACCCATTAAGGTCTTCTTCCTTTTTACTAACATCTGTGAAAAAAACCATCATATTGATGAAAGACCTACTAGATCCAAACAATTATTCTTTAATTCCCTGGCCATTGTTTAAAGAAAAATTCGAGCTACTTCAAATTGATTAATACTTTTACTTAGCCTGCCAATGTGGTTTATCAGTGACTCACAATAAAGACAATTTTGTTGTCGCTAAACATAGACTGGCAGAGGCAATATTAGAATTTAAAGACAAACCACATAATATAAAAATCAACATACTTTCTGGTACATTCTGGGATGTTTTTACCCAAGATAATCATCCCTTAGAGAATGTGTCTGCTAAGTGGTCTGTTTTTCTTCTTCGTCCCTTCCATGTCAGTACGCATGGGCAGTATTGCCCCCACAGCTAGGAGGTAGGACCTATATACCAAAGCCAATCAAAATTAATCCTTACCTATAAGACCATGTGACTTCCTCCTCACCACTGTTATTTTTTGTCCTACTGAACAGGAGGTAGGATCTCCCTCCTCACCATTTTGTGATTTCACAATTTTAATTTTTCTTTTGTTTTTGTCATTTTATTTATTTTTTACCTCTGTGTATACATAGAGGGATGATTCCCAGGTAATGGAGAAGAATTTACCTGATGCCCCAATAAGTAAAGTAAGCAAACTTTCACCTATTGGGAAGAAATGCAGGTGTGGGCATACCCATGGTACTAGCCTTGTGCTAAAATAGCCCCCCTGCTCTATTCCCATGTATGCACAGTATGCAAACCGCTGCTTAGTGGGAAAGTATACAGGCGTGGGTATTTCCACATTCCTGCCTGTGATCAATTGAGTCTCCTTTTTCCTATGGTGTTTTGAGCCTTTGAAGACTGATATCAGACTAAAGGGCCATGGGTATGGCTATGGGCTAGTGATAACTAAGCCTGAATCTGGTGAGTATGAATCTTCAGTCTCCACTGTGTGTTTGAAATGCTCAGTGCACTGAGAAGCCTGCATACTAATGAGCTAATTATGTCCCTCAGCTGAAGGCTATCTGGGTTCTTGTGGGAGTTTCCATGCTGCTGACTACTCACTGCTCTGGTAAGGTGTAAGGCTAATGCCACACGAGGCGTAGGGCTGAAATTTTCGGCAAGCGGAAAAAACGCTTGCCGAAAATTCAGCCCTACGCCTGCTACTTGTGCCTGCACCCGAATGAATGGAATACGCTCGGGTGCAGGCACATGTAGCCGATATACGCATGAAAACGCGAGACTTTGCATTCTCGCGCGTTTTCATGCGTATATCGGCTACATGTTCCTGCACCCGAGCGTATTCCATTCATTCGGGTGCAGGCACAAGTAGCAGGCGTAGGGCTGAATTTTCGGCAAGCGTTTTTCCGCTTGCCGAAAATTTCAGCCCTACGCCTCGTGTGGCATTAGCCTAAGTGCTTCTTTAGGGCACTTTGCTATTGATATCTTTAGTTTTTTTACTGTAAGCCTGAGTCCTCTGTGCAGACACAGCAGGTATGTGTGCTCATTTACACCAGGTGCTTCCCAAGACTATTCTAGGAGTTTCACTGCTGTAGCAGTATGGTATCTCCTTTTCTTACAGGGAGTCTGCACCTTATAAACCAACCTTTCTCCACGGTTCTGACTGGAGTTTGCATTTTGCCTACAAGCCAATTTTATCCTGTAAGGTGTTTGTATGCTTCTAGGCCTCCTTGCTATTGCTGTTTCGTATCGTTAGCCTTTCTATGTGAGTCTACCATGCAGACTCTGCAGGTATGGGAGCTCATTATTACACCAGGTGTGCCCAGACTGGCTGGGAGTTACACTGCTGTAGCAGTAAAGTGTCTCCTTTTCTCACAGGGAGTCTGCACCTTATAACCAGTCTTTCTCCAGGGTTCTGACTGGAGTTTGCCTTTTACCTACAAGCCAGTGTTATCTTGTTAGGTGCTTGTATGCTTCTTGGGCTCCTTGCTATTGCTATTTCATATATGTCGAATTCCTTGTGAGTCAAATCTACTGTGCAGACACAGCAGGTATAGCAGCTCTTATTTCATCAGGGGCTTCCTAGTTTAACTGGGGTTTCTGTTGTGGCAGTGTTGTACCTTTTTCCTGCTTATATTATTTCTGGCAGGCCCTGGTTTGGTCTTTGGCTTAAAAGGCAGTTTTTTCCTACCAGGTATGAACAGAGTTGTAGTTCAACAACTCCTTTTTCTTTCTGGTGTGTTTACAGGTATTTATTTCTGTGTTTGCTAGCATGATAGGAGCCAACATTGGTAAATGTTTGATTGCTATATGGCCTTTGGTCAGCGTGGCCGCTGGTCTTGGTCCCTGTTAGCCAGTTTTTTGCTATGTCTCTTGGCTTGCATGGCTGATGTTCCTTGTTTTGGGCTTTGCCTGTTGTGCCTGTTGACCCTGGCCCATTATGGTTTTTGGCTTGCTTGGCCATTGGTTCTGTCTATGGCCTTTGCCTCACTTGGCTGCAGTTCCTGCTTATGGCCTCTGGCTCATCTGTCTACTGCCTCTGACCCCTGGCATCAGTCTTTTTGCTAAAGCCTTGGCTTGCTTGGCTGCTGGTCCTTGTCATGGACTTTGCCTTGTGTGCCTGTTGGCCCTGGTTATGGTCTTTGGCTTGCTTGGCTGTTGGTTCTGTTTATGGCTTTTGCCTCCCTTGGCTGCAGTTCCTGGTTATAGCCTTTGGCTTGCTTTGCTACTGCCTCTCACCCCTGGCAGCAGAATTTTTGCTATAGGCTTGCCTGCTGGTTCTTTGTTTTGGACTCTGGCTTGCTTGTCTGCTGGTCCTTGTTGGCTTGAGCGGCCACTGGTCCTTGGTTTGGCCGTTTTCTTTGCTTGGTCGCTGGCCCTGGTTCTGGCCTTGACTCACTTGGCTGCTACCTCCGCTCTGGCTTTTAGCTCACTTGGCCGCTGGTTCTGCCTTCTTGTTTGCTTGGCCATTTTTCCCAGTTCTTTCCTTTGGCTTACTCGGCAGTGGGATCTGATTTTGGCCTTTGGCTTGCTTGCCCATTGGTTCCAGTTTTGACCTTTGGCTCGCTTGGCCATTAGTTTTGGACCTTAACTTGCTTGTTCATTGGTTTTGGCCTTTTGGCTCTGTTTTTGGCCTTGGTCTCCAGTTTGACCCTTAGCTTGCTTGGCCATTGGCTCCAGTTTTGACCTTTTGGCTCGCTTGCCCTTTGGTTTTGGCCTTTGGCTCATGTGACCGTTGACCTGGTTCTGGCCTTTGGCTTGCTTGGCCATTGGCTCTGGTGCTGGCCTTTTGGCTTGCTTGTCCGTTGGCTCTTGTGCTGGCCTTTTGGCTTGCTTGGCCGTTGGCTCTGGTGCTGGCCTTTTGGCTTGCTTGGCCGTTGGCTCTGGTGCCGGCCTTTTGGCTTGCTTGGCCGTTGGCTCTGGTGCTGGCCTTTTGGCTTGCTTGGCCGTTGGCTCTGGTTCTGGCCTTTTGGCTTGCTTGGCCGTTGGCTCTGGTTCTGGCCTTTTGGCTTGCTTGGCCGTTGGCTTTGGCCTTTGGCTTGCTTGGCCGTTGGCTCTGGTTCTGGCCTTTGGCTTGCTTGGCCGTTGGCTCTGGTTCTGGCCTTTGGCTTGCTTGGAGATTGACTTCAGTTTTGGCCTTTGGTCCTGGTTTGTGGCTCATTTGACCCCGGTTTTAGCCTTGGTTTGCTTTGCAACTAGCCCTGTTTTCTGTCCTTTGGCTCTCAGGGAGACTGGCCCTAGTTATGAACTTAGGCTCATAGGATGCTGGCAATTGTACATGAGGCTGCCAGTTTTGTTGTAGTTCTTGGCGCAGGTGGCTGCTGGCCTTGGCTTTAGTCCTTGGCGTATATGGATGCCAGTCATGCTGTGGTCCTTGGTGCAGGCATGTGGTTGTCTGCCTTTGATATGGTCTTTGGTTCATGTAATGGTGGGCCTTGGAGCTTGTGGCTGTCTACCTTAGCTGCTTTCTTGGCATGTGTGGGTGCTTGTTTTTCACCTTGTATTCCCCTCCTTACTAGCAGTGGCTAGTATGGGGACAGGTTTCTTTGCAGTTACAGTTATCTGAACAGTGCATCAGTGGTTGCAGGTTTTAAGTTCTCTTGAGAGTCATGTATTGCAAGCACAGCGCTAGCTTATTGCTATTGCTTGTGTGCTAGTTGTCTTTCACTCTGGCATGTCCACCAGTGCTTTGCTTGGCATGTTCACCGGTCCTTTGTTGGCAGGGTGTTTGGTTTGTCCCCTGGTTGTTTAGCATGCATAGTATATGGCTCTTCTCTGATTTTCATGCAGGTTGGTTAGCTGGTGCATTGAGTATGGGCTGGCTGTGCACCAGTCGTTCCATGCATGATTTCCAGTTGATTCCAGTCATGTTAAGCTGGTTAGCTGATCTTCCATCTGCAGGTTGTGTACAGTACCTAATCCTGGCCCTAACATTGCTGGTTAGGTAGCCTTTCAAAGTTGGTAGCTACAGTGAGTGGTAGGAAGTTGGGTTTCAGCCTGTCATGCTCTGTTACAGGCTGGAGTCCCTAGCTTGTTTGTGCCATAGGGGGCTTGATGGCTAGTGTGCCCTTTCACTGTTGGTCATTTTCACTTGTACGTTGCTTCAGATCTGTGCTTGGATTATCTTTTGCTGGTTTTTGAGTTTGACGGCTGTCAACACCAATTTAAGCTGATACCGGTGTGCTTTGTAGCTAGATGCTTGTGGATTGCAATTTTTTTTTCTAGGGCCCCAGGTTAGTGCTAAGGATTGGGGGGCATAGAGGCAGCTCTAGTGGATAATGCATCAGAGTAGTGGTTAACTGGCCTGTTGTTGCTGGGCTGGTAACACCTGCGAGCTGCCCAGTGCCAGAGTTATGATTGTGACTGTTTTCTTCTTGTTGGCAAAGGATCCTCCCGAGCCGGGCTTGGATGTTTATGGCAACCATAGTGTGGAAATCCCTCTGGTCCCTGAGAGGATTCTTGTAGCAGGGAATGGTCCGTTTTTTCTTGTGATGCTTGATTTTTGTTTTTAGTATCCGTTGATATTATTATTCCCACCCCTTATTGTTTAGGGGCATGGCTTGGTAGATCCAATGCGTACTGACATGGAAGGGACGAAGAAGAAAATGAGAATTTAGTAACATAGTAACATAGTAAGTTGGGTTGAAAAAAGACATACGTCCATCAAGTTCAACCATAATGCCTTATATATAACCTGCCTAACTACTAGTTGATCCAGAGGAAGGCAAAAAACCCCATCACTTACCTCTTATCGTGAATTCCATTTCTTCAAGTCCCGACATGTCAGTACGGGGTTCCCATCCCAATTATTTGGTTCTTGTATTGCTTGGCAAATGTATAACAGTGGTGAGGAGGAAGTCACATGGTCTTATAGGTAAGGATTAATTTTGATTGGCTTTGGTATATAGGTCCTACCTCCTAGCTGTGGGGGCAATACTGCCCATGCGTACTGACATGTTGGGTGACATGTAAGTGAAATTCTCATTATCTACAACACTTTATATCCCCTTCGCAATTGGTTAAGTCTATACATGAATTCAACAATCTGATTTTTGCTGAAAGCTGGAGGATTCAGCAATTCAAACTTGTCCATCTAGGATATGGAAAACTTTTTGTTCGCAATAAGTGCTTTAAAACAAACTCTTTTTGCCCCAAATGTAGCGAAACTGGTGTTAATTTATTCCACTACCTATGGTCTTGATCCGAAGATTCTTAAACCACAGGTTGAGTTTAAATATAAAGTTATCTCCTAGTTTTGCTCTATTATACATTAAAAAAGAGGAGGTGTTATCAAGCATTTTACCAATCTCATTAGCACAAAAAATTTATAAATTATTATTTTTGTTTATGGCTGCCTCTAAAAAAGAATTATTTTATTATTGGTTCAAAGAGGAAACCCCTCCTATAACAGAAATTAATTCTTATCTTAATCAGCTTAGCTGGCAAGAGGCCATCAAACAAAAAACAAGTGAACCTAAATCCAGGATTCATTATAAAAATACATGGTCATTTTTCTTTAATACTATAGATATAAGTAATAAGGATCAGATTTATAAAATGCTGCATATATATTTTTTTTTTTCAATAACTCACAAACATATAAGCAAAATTATACTTGATTTTTAATTACTTGTTTCTCTGTAAGCATTCTATTTTCTTCATTTCTTATCTTTTTGAAGGACAAACTGTCGAATGTGACTATTGTTGTACAACCTATATCCTACATGTTTATTGCAAAACTTCAAAAAAATGTTTAAAAAAATAAATAAATAAAAATAAAGCTGCAGAGTGCCATTTATTCCTATTGGAGGCTTCCAAAATCATGCAAAGTCGGAAAGGTTTTCACACCGTTTACGATCAGTCAATACGAAAAAGTCGCGCCGGCGACGAAAAAGTCGGCAAAAAAATATGAAACGTTGCGCCTGTGATGAAAAAGGCGCAATATTTTCGTTTCCAATCCGAATTTTTCCCATTCGGGATTCGAATTCGTGTTTTGGTAAATCTGCCCCTTAGTGTTAATGGATTTGTAGATTCTAGATTGTAGGGTTAATAGTTATCAAAAGGAGACCTGAGAGGGATATAAAGGGAGGAGAGAGGCCTTAGGGGAATAGATCTTGAAGAAGCACATGCACGTGAAACGTGTTGATACGGACAGTGACCACAGTGGTGATCCGTAGTGAGAGGAAGCGCATTGGTAGAGACGCTGCTAGGTGAGCCAATCCTAATATGCGTTCCTATTTGTTATACCTCCCATGAAGTGATTCTGGATTTCTGCTTTTATATATTTACTAGTATATATACTCAGAGTTTCTTAATTATACAGATTAATAACACCTAATTGTTTGATATACCTTTGATGAAGTTGTTTGTGGATCACTGTCCTTATTTTTTAATACAGATACTCTGAGTCAGTTTTTATTGAGTGATTATATATCGGTCATTATTCAGTCATGTATTACCGTATTTACTCAAGTATAAGCCGAGTTTTCCAGCACACTGAGTTCCTTACACACTGGATTAGACTCCCCGTGCGTGCGGTAATACATAGAGATTCGAAAATAATAGAATTGAGAGGGCATGTGGTAAGATATGAGGTAAGCAGAAGTTTTGATAATTGTAATTTCTTATGGTATCAGTTTTGCTTTTCGATGTGTACAAAAATAACAAGTGCCTGTTTCTTTGCGTATGGTTCTGTAACATGTAAATATCTTTGTTTCTATCTTTGAGAGCTTTAATACACTGGATAACTCTCAGTATCATTCCTGTTACTTACACACTTTTTTTCCACATAAAACAATGTACATGGTAAATGGATGAGATAAGAGTCAGAAATATTTACTGTTTCTTAGTACACATGATCTTATCTTTCTTAAACTTGTGATTCTACATCACTCACCCCAAAAAGTATACAGAACTATATAAGAATTAAATAACATAAATTTACTCATCACAATTTCAATATGTATGTAAAATTAAATGAGCTATTAACCTTTACAACCTTTCATGTGGTTATCTTATGTTGGATGCTCCTTATTTTACAGCCCATACCTTGTGTTTATTAATATGGTAGTCATGTAAGCACCTGTGAGTGTCCTTTTATTAAATAATTTGATAATTGAAACTTAGCAGTATCGGCTGCATTTCCCACCCTAGGCTTATACTCGAGTCAATATGGTTTTCCGGTTTTCTTAGGTAAAATTAGGTAGCTTATATTCGGATCAGCTTATACTCTAGTATATATGGTATTTATATTTTTATTCTATTTTTGAAAATAAAAATGCTTGATGTACTTTTTTCATAAATTATGGGGTCATTGACTTATTAAGAGTGCTAACTCACTTTGGCTAACTTGGTGACTATGCATTCAAGTTAAAAAAAAAAAGCAAAATTTCACCCATTGACTTTTATGGGGAAATTTAAACTGCTGCCAATCTTATAGCTTTGAGGCTACACTCCCCAAACTTGAATTACATAATCATGGGTTCAGCCTGAATGAAAATATGATGATTGTTGGATGCCCAAAAGGGGGTGGAGCTGTGAACAGCCAATCAGATTTTACCTATTGACTTGCTGCCATTCTCACAGTAATAACACCAGGGTCCCCAAACTTTGCAGGGTTAGGTGCCAGGTACAAATCCACTAAAAAAAATAGATCTAATCCGTTAGAAGTAGAAAAGAAGCTTACCCATGTATAGATTTGGTCCGGGTGCTCATGCCCCAGACCCTCAGCATAGGGGAGCGATATAGGAAGCACATAGATGAGATAGGCAGGCACTCCGGAAATCCAATAAGGCAGAATAGAAGCTCAAATATTAAAATAAGATCAAAAGTATTTTATTAACGATTACACATAAATGCTAAGCCTTACGCATTTCGTGCCAATCTGGGCACTTAATCATAGGCTGAAATAGCCTATGATAGCCTATGATTAAGTGCCTAGATTGGCACGAAACGCATAAGGCTTAGCATTTATGTTTAGGTGCCAGGTAACTGCGGTTCAAGGTTAGAAAAAAGTGGGCGGAGCCACCTAATGATTTTCAGTGGGGAAATTCAACCTGCTGCCATTCTTACAGTATTAACACCAGGGCCACTAGGAGACTAGATTTCTAGGTTTTAAAAAGTGGGTGGAGCCACCAACAGCCAATCAAACTTTACCTATTGAATTTTTTTTGTTTAAATTTAAAATGCTGCCTTTCTATTGCTTACTATTTATGTCAGGGTTCCCAAACTTTGCACAGTCAGTCACTGGCTTACTACATATTCAGGGTTAGAACAAGTGGGTTGAGCCACCAACAGCCAATCATTTTCACCCATTAAATTTCATTGGTATATATTTAAACTGATGCCATTATTTAAGTATTATTTCCAGGGTTGTTAAAATTTCCAGAGTCAGTCACTGGGTATTTTCTGTTTAAAGATAGAAAAAAGTGGGTGGGGCCACCAACAGCCAATCACATTTCACTTATTTACTTTCAATAGTGAAGTGTAAAATGCTCCCAGTCTCACAATGTTTATGCCCCAAACTTTGCACAGGGGGTCTGCAGTTCAAAAATAGGAAAAATGGGTTGGGCCAGTAACAGCCAATCAGATTTCATCCATTGAATTTTATTGGTGTAAATTTAAAATGCTGTCATTCTCACACTATTTATGCCAGTGTTCCCACTCTTTGTCACTGGATGACTTCGACTCAAGGTTAGAAAAAGTGGGCACACTCACCAACCACCAATCACAATTTACGTATTGACTTTTATTGGTTTAAATTTAAACTGCTGCCGTTCTTTAACTATTAATCCTTGGGTCCCTAAACTTTGCAGCGTTAGTCACTGAGTAACTCCAGTTCCAGGTTAGAAAAAGGGGATGGAGCCACCAACCTCCCATCAGATGTCACTCATTGACATTCAGTGGGGAAATTTGAATTGCTGCCATTTAGACACTATTAAAACCAGGGTCCCCAAACTTTGCACAGTGGTTTTTACTATATAACTGTGGTCCAAGGTTAGAAAAAGTGGGCGGAGCCAACATTCATTCAGTGACTTCACGTTTTTCAACCCAGCATGAAGTTTGTTCTCAAACTTCCCTTTCTAGATAAAATACTATTCTTCATTCAACACGTTTTCTGCCTTCTATCATGCCAGTTTCGCATACTACCTGTACCCGGGTTATACAGCACATAGCCTCCTACCCATCAGCCATTCACCTGAGGATAGCCTGATTTCCCATTAGCAGATGAAACAGGGGTAAATGCTTGTACGAACGTTAAAACCTCTACTGATTTATGAGATATCTTTGACCAGACTATCTGTGGGCCAACACAACTAGCCCGATTAGTGGCTAAGACTATACGAATTTCAGTTGATAGGACTGATTGGTATAATATTTTGTGTCTGTAATACTCACCTGCAGTTTAACCTAGTGGGAAAACCTACGCTAATTGATACTAACCGCACCCGATTTATAATTCGGGCGATTGATGTTTAGACGCTTCAACCAAAAAGATTTCTCTTCGGCAGTACGTATTAGACACAGCTATCAATAGGGGATTTAGTGTATTAAGCCTGACCCCTTGTGGAGAAACATATGTAAGCGCGGGCTCTTTGAGTAGCTTGCATAGTAGCTAAATCCAGATATAACAAATCGTTACTTTGTCTCGGTCCTTGTAAATTGGCTTTAGAGTAGCTCACACAGTGGCTAAGTTTAGATACAACAAATCGCCACTCTGTTTTCGGTCCCTGTAATATGTGAACCCGTCATCATTGTTACTGGAATCTGTAACTGTATTAAATCTAAATAGATTAATGATATTGTAACTTAAGTCTAACAAGCACAGGGTCATTTTGATCTTAACTCTCCCCATCTTTCCTTGTATGTGATTTTAATCTAATTTTTAAAGTAAGTTTAATAAAAATAATTAATTTTATTCATATTATAGGTGTGCCAGTATCCCTTTCTTGTGTCTATAACACAATATATTATATCTGTGGGCCAAAGACTTCTTAGAATAAGCTCTATTTAAAGGCTGTAAGGCTGCTGCATCCACTGAACTCAATAGGATTCCTTCTCTTTCACCCCACCTGACCACTTTCTTTAGAAATTTGCTTGTTTGCAGATTTAAATGTCACTGATGATGTGTCATAGGGAAAATCGCCACAGGATGAAAGCTGCTAATTGCTTTTGGAAAATGTGATGGTGCTGGTGGGGGGATATATGCAGTACAAATGATGCTTTCTGGATGGGAGGGGGTGTGCCCAACCTTTCTAAATCTTAGGAAATGTAGGCTTTACATGTTCTTTAAAATGTATTCCTGTAGGCTTTTTTTACAAAACACTGTGAGGGAGATTTATCAACGCTCAAGTTGGATTTTTTTTCTTTCTCGATTTGACTTTTCAAAATTGATCCATCCACAGAAGTCTAACAGCAGTGGAATCTAACACCTTATATTTAAATATAGGATGCAAAGACAGATAAATCAGACCAATAATGCCAGCATCTACAGTCATTATGATTTAAAACAATAACACCTCAACCCTTATTCAGTGGAGTTGTTACTTTTTCTGCTATTGTTTGAAGTAGAATCGACATCCTTAGCAGAGGAAGCACTCTTCTCTGTAGTGTGCAAGAAGATCTTCTCCATACTGGGTTCCTCTTTTCTAAAGGGAGTTAATACCTCTTTTCATGTGTCATGCTTTTTTTGGATACCTGTTAATTGTATGCAGTAAGCAATGGCACACTTGTCTGCTGCTGGTCCTTTAAGACAGCTTGCCCAGAAGGCAAAAATGCCTCTGCATTATATCAAATTAATAAACTACAAAAATGTTATAGTGTTTGCTTAAAACACATTTATTAAATATTGTAAAAATATTACTTGTGATAGTGTTTGCTTAAAACACATTTATTATATATTGTAAAAATATTACTTGTGATTTTTTTTTCATTTTTCATTTTGTGCATTTCTTTATAGGTCTCAAGAGTAAAATCTCCTGGTACAGAAAGACTGACTGATTTTCAAGGTAATTGCTATTCCCTGTGTATATTTTCCAGAACACAAAGCATAAGTCATTTATTGCCCCAAAACATGTACAGCCTCCATCTTTTTACACCATCCACACCCACTGCGCTTTCTCGTCTTAAACCTTTGTATCTCGCTGCTCCTTACCTCTGGAACACTATCCCTGAATCTCTCTGTAGGGAATACTAAACCACTCTCTTTAAGATTAAACTCAGATGCTACCTTCTCGAGCACTAAAACATTATTTTGCCCAGTCCTGCGCTTAAGGGCAAATGCCCATACCTGGTGCACTCTTACCTTCCAATTTGTGCCTGTATGTTACCCAACCACTTAGTCTGTAAGCTCTACGGGGCAGGGGCCTTCTTCCTACTGTGTCTCTTACCACATGGCACTTATTCCATGTGTATTTATACTTATTTATTGTATTTATTATAACACTTGTCCTCCCTGTGTGTAATTCTGTATATTGTAAGACCTTAAAGTGCTGTGTACCCTTGTGGTGCTTTATAAATAAAGTTATACATACATACATACATACATACATACATACAGTTGTTTTTCTTAGGGAAGACTGAAGATGTAAAGTTGTTTGTATTTTTGAGAAAGATAAATTAGCACAGCGCTTCATTCTTATTGAAGGGGTGGTTGACCTGTATATTGCCAGGATTGTTCCCATGAAATATGAGATAAATACACAGACGCTAAAGGTGATTAATAGTATGAACATGTCAAAACTGGTAAAAATAAATTTGCCTTGGCTCGGAATCTGATTCTGTCAGATGGGAGTGTAGATTGCACATAGATAATCTGAGGATACTCCCTCAATTTACTGGTGTGAGTGAATGCTACCGATGCAGACGGTACAGGAGGAGACAGTACAGGAGATGCAAACTTACTATCAGGCTGGTGACTGGTTAAAGAAACTACAACAAACAAACAAAAATGATATTTTAATTAACTTTTTTTTTTGTTAAAGGGGTTGTTCACATTTGAGTTAACTTTTAGTGTGATGTAGAGAGTGCCAATTTGCAATTGATCTCCTTTTTTTATTATTGGTAGTTTTTCATTATTATACTTTTTTGTTCCGCAGCTCTCCAGTTTGGAATTTCAGCAGTTATCAGCAATTTACCTTAGTACCAGGGAGATGTTTGAGAAATTGACTGATATATGAATATTAGAGGGGCTGAATAGAAAGATAAGTAATTAGTAAAAAGTAACAATAACAAAATTGTAGCCTCAAACAACAATAGTTTTTTGGCCGCTGGGGTCAGTGACCCCAATTGGAAATCTGGAAAGAGTCAGAAGAAGAAGGCAAATAATTCAAAAGCTATAAAAAATAATGAATACCAATTGAAAAGTTGCTAAGAATTGGCCATTCTATAACATATTAAAAGCTAAGTTAACCCTTTAAGTGCCAGCAGAATTTGACATTTCGGTTCCCCTCAGTGCCAGACGTTTTGTAAACATTCTGTGCTCTCTCAATTTAGGGGCTTTTACTGGGGGCAGGGTTAAGTTTAGGTAGGCAAACTATATATTGTTTTTTTCAGGAGAACCTGAGCTTTCCAAATATGCCTGAGTTTTTGTGTATTTCCACTTCTGGAACAAGATTTAGAGCTTGAAATACAAAAAATTACTAAATTTTCAAAGCATTACAGCAGAATACGGCACACTTTAGATTCCAAAGCCAAAAATCCTGAAACATTAGGTTTACCCCAGGAAACCATACATTTTTGAAAAATACACATTCTGATGAATCCGAAATGGGTAACTATGTCTTCCAACTCCTAAGTACCAAACAGCAATGCTTTACTGAATTTAGCATTTTCTATAAAAAATTATGAAAATTCTAAAAAATCTCCTCAAATCTTCCACTTTCAAGCATCATATCTCCCACATAATATTAGGTACCAAGAAAACTCATCCTAAATATGAAAGCCAAGGGTCCACTGAACGGTTTGATGCCCATTGTGCATAGGATCACTGATGTATCTGGAATTTAGAAACCCCAAAAGGAAGTTAGTACATACAAATTGCCCCGGAGATCTCTAGCTACTGAAAATTCATGTGGGGTAAAAACACAAAAAAATACATTGAGGGGGCGTGGCCGAACGCCAACTAAGATGGACGCTTAGCTCAGGAGCTGCGACACAGCTCAATCCAATCGTGAGGAAATAACATACCAAACATGGGGAAATATAGTAAAAACAGAGATCCCCAGAGGGAAGAACCAAAGGGGAACAGACTTACCGAATCACAAAAGTTTCTGAAAAAGTTTCTAACACCAGCGGAGCAGGACAGCGACGCACACGAGGGTAGCTCAGAGACAGGCAAACCGGATGGCACAGACGCAGACTCTGAATGTGAGTCCATCAATACAGACCAAGGTACTCTTTCATATCTTAAAACTCTGCCTACAAAACAAGATTTTCTTGACTTAGCGACGCAAATTAAAACGACGCTAAAGGAGGAAGTGGGAGACCTAAAGGCCGAGATCACGGCCCTGCATTCCAGGACAGCAGACATAGAACACAGAGCCGAGTCAGTGGACACTTTTTAGAATCTTTATTAACGGTTACAGAATCACAAAGCAGAGCAATACAACTACTCACCCGCAGAGTCGAAGACCTTGATAATAGAGGGCGACGATGCAATTTAAGAGTGAGAGGCCTTCCTGAGTCGATAGACCAGCCGATTCTGAAACAAACAGTACAAGCAATATTCAATGACATACTAGGCCAACAGCCTGCTAATGATCTGCAAATTGAGAGAATACATAGGGTATTAAGGCCACGAGGTCTCACCACTGAAAAACCAAGAGACATTATATGCTGCTTGCTAAGCTATATAAAGAAGGAAGAGATACTAACTAAAGCACGCCAACTGAAAGTAGTTAAATATGGAAACACAGAAATCGCTATCTTACAAGACCTGTCCTGGTTTACCCTCCAACAAAGGAAACTACTGAAACCACTGACAGATGTGCTTAAAGAGAGACAAAACCTATTCCGCTGGGGCTACCCATTTTCCATCCAAGCGACAATAGAAGGGAAAACACATACCCTAACAACCCCAGAAGACATACACCCATTCCTGCAAGCATGCAAGGCAGAAAATCTGGATTTGATTGAATGGGTCAAATTTGTGCAGCTTCCCAAACCCACTTCACTACAACACAAAGAACCATGGATGGAAGTAACTACGCCCAAATCCAAAAGGAGAAAGATGAAAGTAACACCAGAAAAACTACCTCCCCAGGATAAAACAAAGGATACAGGATGAAAATTGACGCGCTATATAACAAGGGAAACACATCCTCACGAACTTAAAAACTTAAGTTTAATAAGTACCTGCTGAGCTGAAGCCTAATCTGGTATGGCACACCCACCCCCCCGATATATGGGCAAGACAAAGGATTTGTCAAGGAGAAATTGCCTTAGAGCACAAAGCCCAACTTCTGAAAGGTTACAAAATATGTTTTTATTAACAATGCTATGGTTTAAACTAATGAATCAGTTTATTGTTATTTGTTTTATACAAGTTGAATTTTGCTATGAATACTGTCTTATCAAGGTAAAATTATACTGTCTGAAATGCAATAAGTACAATGGTAAATGTTATAAATGTGAACAAATATACTTACCACAACTTAGTAATGGATAACACTGTTAAGGTAATTTCTTTAAATGTAAACGGTCTCAATATTCCTGAGAAAAGAAGACAAATAGTAAATATAATGAGGAAAGGAAAGGGTGATATTATTTTATTACAAGAAACACATTTTAAAAATACTCCACAACCAATGCACAAGCTAGGCACCTTCTCACAGTGGTACTATAGTAATAACCCAGATCAAAAAACTAAGGGGGTAGCAATAGCAATACACAAGAACCTAAACTTCTAACTAGAAAACACCCTAAGTGATCACAATGGTAGATACTTACTCATTAAAGGTCAGCTATATCACACACCCTGTACTATAGGTTGTGTCTACTTCCCAAATAAAAATCAGATTCCCTTTTTGAACAAACTCAAGGAAAAAATTACAGATTTTGCAAATGGGCTATGCATCATAGGGGGCGACCTAAACTTTCCTTTAGACCCACAAAATGACACCTCCAAAGGAAGCTCCATACTTCCACTTTCTAAATTAAAAACCGCTTCCAAATCCTTGCAGTCCTTAAGACTGATTGACACATGGAGATTCCATAACCCAACCACAAAACAATATACACACTATTCAGGTGCACAAAACAGTTATGCCCGAATAGACTATGTATTTATCTCACAACACCATCTACACTGGCTAAAAGAAGCCAGTATAGACAATATACTATGGTCCGACCATGCAGCCGTACAAATAAAGCTAAATATTCCCAACAAAACCCCCTCCACCTGGCAATGGAGACTTAATGAAAGCTTATTAGAAGACTCAGAATGCCGCAAAGAAATTATAGACACAATTAAAGAATACAAACAAAACACAAACAGATGGATCTTCCCATCTTACAAAATGGCAAGCATTAAAATGCGTCTTAAGGGGTATTTTGATCAAACACGGCACACAAATAAAGAAAGATAGACAAAAAAGGACAACTCAGCTAATTAAAGAAATAGGGAAGCTGGAAATTCAACATCAACAAAACCTATCACTAGACACTTATAGAATGCTGACGGAAAAAAGGAGAGAATTAAAACAACTATCCAATAGTGCTACCAAATATGCAATGACTAGACTTAGGCAAAAATACTATGAATACAGGAACAAAATGGGCAAACTGTTAGCTAGAGCACTAAGACAGAAACAACAAGATACATATATACACAAAGTGAAAAATGGCATTATGCAATTACTACCAAACAGAATTGCAGATGCCTTCAGACACTTTTACAAAAACCTTTACAATATTCCCCAACATTCTAACCAAATGAAACTAGAACATAAGATACAAACTTATCCCACTGAAAATGCATTACCAAGAATAGAGAAGCAAATACTACAAGAACTTGATTCTCCCATTCAACTTCACGAAGTCATAGAAGTAATTAAAAACTTAAAACTCCAGAAGGCACCAGGCCCAGATGGATACTCTGGTAAATTTTATAAAAAAATTTCGGAGTACTGGCGTTGGAGCGGAAATATGATGTGATTGGTGTTGCTGAAACTTGGTTGAATGAGTCTCATGACTGGGCAGTTAATATTGGGGGGTATACATTGTTTCGGAGGGACAGGGGCAATAGAAAAGGAGGAGGAGTGTGTCTGTTCATTAAGCACGACTTAAAAGCAAATATTAAGGAGGAAGTTATGAGGGGAACAGAGGGAGCTGAATCCTTATGGGTTGAGCTTCTCACAGATAGTAAAGAATCTACCAAACTAATTGTAGGGGTAGGCTATAGACCCCCTAATGTAAGCAAAGAGGAGGAGGCCCAGCTCCTGTTGCAAATAGAAAAGGCTGCTAGTTTGGGGCAAGTGATAATAATGGGGGATTTTAATTACCCTGATATTGACTGGGGCAATAGTACTGCCAGGACAGTAAATGGGACCAAGTTTATAAACTTGCTGCACGACAACTTTATGTCACAGGTTGTTGAGGAGCCAACCAGGAACAATGCTATACTAGATCTAGTGATCTCTAATGACCCAGAACGTATAGCAAATGTGCAAGTGGTTGAACCCCTGGGTAATAGTGACCATAATGTTATTTCATTTGATGTTTGGTGCAGGAAACAAATTTACACGGGGGCAACAAAGACACTGAATTTTAGGAAGGCAAATTTTAGCTCCTTAAGGGCAGCGCTTCAGGGCATAGATTGGGGCATTATGTTTTCTGATAAAAATACAGAGCAGAAATGGTTGTCATTTAAAATGATATTAAATCATTACTGTTCTCAGTTCATTCCATTAATAAGAAAAAGTAGAAGTGTTAAGAATCACCCTATGTGGCTTAACTCTGAGGTAAAGAAGTTAATAGGGAAAAAAAGGAAAGCTTTTAAGAAATATAAGTCAGAGGGGACAGTAGCTGCGTTTAATGATTATAAACACTATAACAAGTGTTGTAAAACAGCAATCCGGAAGGCAAAGATAGAAAATGAGGAGCGCATCGCGGCCGAGGCCAAGACTAACCCCAAAAAGTTTTTTAAGTATATTAATAGTAAAAAGATGCAGGTTGAGGGTGTGGCCCCATTGAGTTATAATAACAATATGGTTACAGCGGATACAGAAAAGGCAGATGTGCTTAACCAGTTCTTTTCTTCTGTGTATACAGTAGAGGAGCCAGTGGGCCAAGTCCCACCCAATAGCTTCACTGTTGCCTCAGCTCCAACTATACAGTGGTTGGCACAGGATATGGTGCTTAAAGGGTTACACACGATAAATGTAAACAAGGCACCGGGGCCAGATGGAATACACCCTCGGGTACTGAGAGAGCTAGGGGCAGAATTGCAGTGGCCCTTGTTTCTGATATTCTCAGACTCGCTCTCATCAGGTATGGTACCTAGGGATTGGAAGAAGGCGAATGTCACTCCCATATTTAAAAAGGGAGTAAGATCTCAGCCTGGCAATTATAGGCCTGTAAGTTTGACATCCGTGGTGGGCAAGTTATTTGAAGGCTTGTTAAGGGATCACATTCAAAATTATGTACTGGAGAATGGCATTATGAGCAGTAATCAGCATGGCTTTATGAAGGACAGGTCATGTCAGACCAATTTAATTGCTTTTTATGATGAGGTAAGTAAGAAGCTGGACAGTGGGGATGCAGTAGATATAATCTATTTGGATTTTGCCAAAGCATTTGATACCGTTCCCCACAAACGACTGCTTTCTAAGCTAAGGTCTATTGGTCTTAGTGAAGTCGTTTGCACATGGATAGAAAACTGGCTACAGGATCGGGTACAGAGGGTGGTTGTTAATGGCACATTCTCTACTTGGAGTAAGGTTCTCAGTGGGGTCCCTCAGGGTTCTGTACTGGGTCCACTTTTGTTTAATTTGTTCATAAATGACTTGGGGGAGGGTATTATGAGTAATGTATCAGTGTTTGCAGATGACACAAAACTCTGCAGACCAGTCAATTCTATCCAGGATGTGACATCCCTGCAGCAGGATCTTGACCAACTGGCAATCTGGGCAGCTAAGTGGCAGATGAGATTTAATGTGGATAAATGTAAGGTCATGCACCTGGGATGTAAAAATATGCAAGCCCCGTATACCCTTAATGGGACTGCACTAGGCAAATCCATAATGGAGAAGGACCTTGGAGTCCTTGTAGATAATAAACTTGGCTGTAGCAAACAATGCAAGGCAGCAGCTGCAAGGGCAAACAAGGTTTTGAGCTGTATTAAAAGGGGTATAGATTCACGGGAGGAGGGGGTTATTCTTCCTCTTTACAGAGCGCTGGTAAGGCCCCATCTAGAATATGCTGTTCAGTTTTGGTCTCCAGTGCTCAAACGGGACATTATTGAGTTAGAGAGGGTCCAGAGAAGGGCAACTAAGCTGGTAAAGGGTATGGAAAGTCTCAGTTATGAAGAAAGACTGGCCAAGTTGGGTCTGTTTACACTGGAGAAGAGGCACTTAAGAGGTGACATGATAACTATGTATAAATATATAAGGGGATCATATAATAACCTCTCTAATGTTTTATTTACCAGTAGGTCCTTCCAACGGACACGAGGGCACCCACTCCGTTTAGAAGATGGGAGGTTCCATTTAAATATTCGGAAAGGATTTTTTACAGTGAGAGCTGTGAAGTTGTGGAATTCCCTCCCCGAATCAGTCGTGTTGGCTGATACATTATATAGCTTTAAGAAGGGGCTGGATGGATTCTTAGCAAGTGAGGGAATACACGGTTATGGGAGATAGCTCTTAGTACAAGTTGATCCAGGGACTGGTCCGATTGCCATCTTGGAGTCAGGAAGGAATTTTTTCCCCTCTGAGGCAAATTAGAGAGGTATCAGATGGGGTTTTTTGCCTTCCTCTGGATCAACTTGTAGTTAGGTAGGTTAGGTATAGGCATTATGGTTGAACTTGATGGAGGTATGTCTTTTTTCAACCCAACTTACTATGTTACTATGTTACTTAGCCCTATGTTGACAAACTGTTTTAATGAGATTGGGCCCGAAAAACCTCTGAATGAGGAATTCTTGTTAGCATACATTTCAGTCATACCCAAACCCGGGAAGGATCTTACCAATTGTAGCAGTTACAGACCCATCTCTTTACTGAACCTGGACCTTAAAATATACACAAAGATCTTAGCATCTAGACTCAACCCCATCTTACCAGAATGGATACATAGGGATCAAACAGGCTTTGTCCGAGGCAGGGAGGGTAAAGAAAACACAATGAAAATAATAAACATGATGTGCTGGGTGAAAGAACATCGAACGCCTTCTCTGCTTCTTTCAACGGATGCAGAGAAGGCTTTCGATAGAGTCCATTGGACTTTCCTAAAAAAAGTACTGGAAAACTCAGGAATGGGTACAATGTTCATAAATAAAATTATGGCACTCTATACAATACCACGGGCTCAAATTAAAATTAATGGTATACTCTCAGAACCATTTACAATACGAAATGGTACCAGACAAGGGTGCCCACTCTCACCACTCCTTTATGTCCTTTGTATGGAACATTTACTGATTGCACTAAGGCAAAACCCAGATATAATAGGACTTATTATAAAAGGGGAACTGCTCAAAATAGCAGCATTTGCTGATGACCTACTTTTATATAAACCAAAAGAGAAAGGAGGCCTGGGTTTACCAGACTTCTTTTCCTACTACCAAGCAAGTATTGTGTCTAAATTAGTGGAAGATACTTATACAGCCAACAATAAACAATGGATAAAAATAGAAAACCAATGGGCAGGCCACCCACTAGCAAATGTAGTCTGGAACAAAGAGAAGAAGAAGGATCTACACATAGGCCAAAACTCACAAATTCAAGCGCTAACAGACACATGGAAAAATCTTAATAAGGAATACAATCTTATCCCATTCCCGTCTCCACTTATACCACTGGTAGATAATCTAGACTTTCCACCAGGAATCATCGACAAAGGCATGAACAATGCGTTTGGAATACAAAATTTACAGCTACAACATGTCTTAGCAACAGCTACAGAACCACTAGCAATAATGACCAACAAAGAGACCTGGACTAAGAAGGACTCATGGAGACATTTACAAATAAAGAACTTTCTCAAAGAATTACATAATCTACAGCAACCTCTCAGACCCCTAACAGATCTTGAACGAATGTGCAATAGGAACACAAGTCCTAAACACCTAATCTCAACTGTTTATAAAATTATTATCCAAAGTAAATATGCCAACTTACCCCACTTCACCCGCACATGGACACAGGAACTCCAGATCGACCTAGTGGAAGAAGAATGGGAAAAAATCTTCAGAACTGTAGTGAAATGCTCCATAAGTAATAAATTCCAAGAAAATTCATACAAGATCTTATCATACTGGTACAGAACTCCAACACAACTCTACAAAATGCGTTTGATACAGAATGATAAGTGTTGGAGGTGTAATGGTGAGAGTGGGACAATTTCCCACATCTGGTACACATGCCCAAAGGTGAAAACCTTCTGGGAACAGATTGAACAAATAAGTAGTGAGATTCTTGGTTGCCAGGTAAGGTTTTCTCCCCAACTGATATTGCTATTACGTACAGATAAAGCCGAAAAAATATTTAAAAGAAGTCTATTGATGCAATTGATACTAGCTGCTAAAATCCTAATTCCCAGGAACTAGAGGAATGGTTATCGAATGTAAATGAAATTTATCTTATGGAGGAAATCACATCTTCCTTATCACCCACACCACAAAAATTTATTGAAACCTGGCAACCATGGGTCTCATACTTAAACCTTCATAACAAATTGTGAAATATGCATTTACCAAACAAGACAGAGAAAAATAATAGAAGATAGTACTAATATAGAATTACTTCATAGCACTAAGTTACTTACCTTGTTGAAACTTGTATGTTCTACTGTATACAAATCTTGCAGAATAGATCTAAATGAAGAAATGTACAATATTAATGTGTTTAAGACCACAAGGAATAATCTGTATAAAACGAGTCTTTTTTCTCTTTGTGCATTAATAAAGATTTGAATAATTGGTATCCATGTCTTTCTACTCCAAACTACAGAGTCGCAGTCCTTTCCCAAAATTGGCAGTTTTGGTGAAATACCTGAAAATCACATCAAATCTTCCACTTTCAAGCACCTTATCTCCCACATAACATTAGGTACCAAGAAAACACACCCTAAATATGAAAGCCAAGAGTCCATTGAACAGTTTGATGCCTATTGTGCATAGGATCACCGATGTATCTGGCATTTAGAGACCCCAAAAGGAAGTTAGTGCATACAAAGTGTATACGCTGCAATATAAGCTACTGGCATGTGCATTATGTGCTATAAGACTCCCTAACAGTAAGGAGACCCTAGAAAACTATACATTTTCCGAAAGTACACATTCTGACAAAACAAAAATGGGTAAATACAACTTTCTACTGCAAACTACCAAACTACAAAGCTATGCTAAACAGAACGGTTTTTATGACATTTCTGAAAATCGTCACAAAGCTTGCATTTTACCTCATTATGTACCCCCACATTTTGTAACGTATCAACATAAAACTTTCTAAATATGAACACCAGGGGCCTACTGAACAGTTTGATGCCCTATATACATATATTGGCCAACCTATGTGCCGTACAGGGGCATCCAAATAAAAATAGTGCATATGAATTTTCACATAAGATGCTCCAGCTCATGCAATATTTGCACCCGGTATGTGTATTATGTGGCATAAGACCCCCTAACAGTACCGAGACCCTAGAAAACCATACATTAAAGTATGAACGCCAGGGGTCTACTGAACAGTTTGATGCCCAATATGCATAACCAAACTATGTGGGGTACACAGGATGCCAAATTGAAATACAGCAGACAAAATATCCATGTGCAAAGACAAGTAATAAAGAACAATGTGAAATGCAATAAAATTGATAAAAATAAAGAAAAATCACTAAAATCGTTTTTTTTTGCCTAATAATATCTGCGGTCAGAATAACAGTTTGAGTATTTTGGCTTGGGCAAATAAGTTTTACAGACAAAGTCAAGCGAACAACAACTATGCATAACTGAAAATGCAATAAAATGGCTAAAAATGCAATAAAATACCCAAAAATGCACCAAAATCACAGAAAATGTAGTAGAAACACCAAAATAATACACAAAAGGTATTGCGCAGTGCGGTTAGCGAATACACTATCCGCAATGGCAATAAAACATTTTTTTCAGGCAAGAATAAAAACGATGCGATAAAAAGAAAAAAAAATTACAAAATTACATAAGTGTGTGTGTACATTAGGTAAAATGTGTTTTGTGTGCATGTGTGTGTGTGTGCAAGTAAGTGTGAGTGCTGTAAGTGCTCTGAATGTGTGAAAACCCCCAAAAATGCATGTGTGTGTGTAAGTGTGAGTATAAGTGTGTATTAGTGTAATAAGTGTGTGATTGTGTGTTTGTGTGTGTATTTGGCACCTACGTGGGACTCCTACAGTATAACAGGAACTCCCAACTCTTTCCGGTCTTCACCGACGCCCTTTTGGGGCCCCAGACTTTCTGCTGCGGTCCAAGCTGGGGTCCTGCAAACTTTCGGAGTTCAGACGAGATACGAGGTACAGGCAAGGCAAAGGCAGAACGTAGTCGGGGTACAGGCACAAGTCGGGGCTGGCAGCAATATTCGTAATCGGGGTACAGGCAAAAGGTCGAGGCAGGTAGCAAGTATCGTGGTCAGGGTACAGGCAAAGGTCAAATCCAGAAATAACAAACAAATTGCAAGAGCAGGTACTGAAGATAACAGAAGCCAGCTTGGGCAATGAAAACACTGAAGGAAGGGGTTTAAATAGCCGAATTTGGCGCCAAAACCAAAGGAACCGGAAACCTGGAAAACCTGCACAAAGATGGCGCCTAATGCTTCAAGGCGCGTGACTGCGCATGTCCGCGCGTCATCGCGCATGCGCAGTAACGCCGCGCCATCCCTGCCGAACCCGGAAGTGCGGGCCCCTACTAGAGCGCGTCTGCCAGCCGGCGCGACCTAAGGTAGGAGAACGCGCCGGTCCGGCAGAGCGCCTCACAAGATCGAAGCCAGACCTGGAGAGACATCAGACAGCAGCTGCAGCCGATGGTGAGAGGGGGCGGTGCAGAGAGGGGGGACCAGAGCAGAGGGGGAGTGGAGGGAGGGAGAGGGGGCCACTAGTTCCCCCCCTCTGACTGTTGTCTGGAGGCTGGGGAACGAGCGGGGAGTGAAGGAGCGGCTTGAAAAGCCACTCCTCCGCTCCCAAATCCGGAAGTGCAGCAGGACGTAGAATCTACATTCTGTGGCACTTTGGTACTTTGGTACCCAGGACGTAGATTCTACGTCCTGTGGCACTAAAAGGGTTAAAGATGAACTACCCTTTAAGTAAGGAGGACTGTTTAACTAATGTGCGTTAAAACGAGCGCTTTATAGCATGCGTTAAACATTGTATCGCGTCTAATTTTTCGTGTCTTAACGCACGATTCACTAAAAGGATATTTGCTTTAATTTAGATGAGATGCTGTTTGCGTTATTTAAGTCGCGAAGACTGTCTTTGTGCGTTATTGACGCAACACGCGCTAATTAACGCAGTGCGCTACTTTAATTAACACACGTGTGCTACTTTTCGCGTGCACGCCATATTAGCCATACACACCATTTCGTTCGTAAAACTACTTTTTTACTACTTGCATTTCCCTGCAAACTGGAGGCTGCATCACTCTAGGGCCAACACATACTTGAATAAATCCCACTGCAAAGTCCATATTGTGTTGCCAAAAGCTCATGAACTGTACTTTTCTATAATTACCACCTGCTCCAAGTAGGTGTTAATTTTCGCATAGACTAATGCGATATTTAGCGCATCTAAGTAACATAGTAACATAGTAACATAGTAAGTTGGGTTGAAAAAAGACATACGTCCATCAAGTTCAACCATAATGCCTATATACAGTATAACCTGCCTAACTACTAGTTGATCCAGAGGAAGGCAAAAAACCCCATCTGAAGCCTCTCTAATTTGCCGCAGAGGGGAAAAAATTCCTTCCTGACTCCAAGATGGCAATCGAACCAGTCCCTGGATCAACTTGTACTAAGAGCTATCTTCCGTAACCTTGTATTCCCTCACTTGCTAAGAATCCATCCAGCCCCTTCTTAAAGTTATATAATGTATCAGCCAGTATGACTGATTCGGGGAGGGAATCCCAGAACTTCACAGCTCTCACAGTGAAAAATCCTTTCCGAATATTTAAATGGAACCTCCATTCTTCTAAACGGAGTGGGTGCCCTCGTGTCCGTTGGAAGGACCTACTGGTACATAAAACATTAGAAAGGTTATTATATGATCCCTTTATATATTTATACATAGTTATCATGTCACCTCTTAAGCGCCTCTTCTCCAGTGTAAACAGACCCAACTTGGCCAGTCTTTCTTCATAACTGAGACTTTCCATACCCTTTACCAGCTTAGTTGCCCTTCTCTGGACCCTCTCTAACTCAATAATGTCCCGTTTGAGCACTGGAGACCAAATCTGAACAGCATATTCTAGATGGGGCCTTACCAGTGCTCTGTAAAGGGGAAGAATAACCCCCTCCTCCCGTGAATCTATACCCCTTTTAATACAGCTCAAAACCTTGTTTGCCCTTGCAGCTGCTGCCTGGCATTGCTTGCTACAGCCAAGTTTATTATCTACAAGGACTCCAAGGTCCTTCTCCATTATGGATTTGCCTAGTGCAGTCCCATTAAGGGTATACGGGGCTTGCATATTTTTACATCCCAGGTGCATGACCTTACATTTATCCACATTAAATCTCATCTGCCACTTAGCTGCCCAGATTGCCAGTTGGTCAAGATCCTGCTGCAGGGATGTCACATCCTGGATAGAATTGACTGGTCTGCAGAGTTTTGTATCATCTGCAAACACTGATACATTACTCATAATACCCTCCCCCAAGTCATTTATGAACAAATTAAACAAAAGTGGACCCAGTACAGAACCCTGAGGGACCCCACTGAGAACCTTATTCCAAGTAGAGAATGTGCCATTAACAACCACCCTCTGTACCCGATCCTGTAGCCAGTTTTCTATCCATGTGCAAATGACTTCACTAAGACCAATATACCTTAGCTTAGAAAGCAGTCGTTTGTGGGGAACGGTATCAAATGCTTTGGCAAAATCCAAATAGATTATATCTACTGCATCCCCACTGTCCAGCTTCTTACTTACCTAATCATAAAAAGCAATTAAATTGGTCTGACATGACCTGTCCTTCATAAAGCCATGCTGATTACTGCTCATAATGGCATTCTCCAGTACATAATTTTGAATGTGATCCCTTAACAAGCCTTCAAATAACTTGCCCACCACGGATGTCAAACTTACAGGCCTATAATTGCCAGGCTGAGATATTACTCCCTTTTTAAATATAGGAATGACATTCGCCTTCTTCCAATCCCTAGGTACCATACCTGATGAAAGCGAGTCTGAGAATATCAGAAACAAGGGCCACTGCAATTCTGCCCCTAGCTCTCTCAGTACCCGAGGGTGTATTCCATCTGGCCCAGGTGCCTTGTTTACATTTATTGTGTGTAACCCTTTAAGCACCATATCCTGTGCCAACCACTGTGTAGTTGGAGCTGAGGCAACAGTGAAGCTATTAGGTGGGACTTGGCCCTCTGGCTCCTCTACTGTATACACAGAAGAAAAGAACTGGTTAAGCACATCTGCCTTTTCTGTATCCGCTGTAACCATATTGTTACTATAACTCAATGGGGCCACACCCTCAACCTGCATCTTTTTACTATTAATATACTTAAAAAACTTTTTGGAGTTAGTCTTGGCCTCGGCCACGATGCGCTCCTCATTTTCTATCTTTGCCTTCCGGATTGCTGTTTTACAACACTTGTTATAGTGTTTATAATCATTAAACGCAGCTACTGTCCCCTCTGACTTATATTTCTTAAAAGCTTTCCTTTTTCTCCCTATTAACTTCTTTACTTCAGAGTTAAGGCACATAGGGTAATCACTTCTACTTTTTCTTATTAATGGAATGAATTGAGAACAGTAATGATTTAATATCATTTTAAATGACAACCATTTATGCTCTGTGTTTTTATCAGAAAACATAATGCCCCAATCTATGCCCTGAAGTGCTGCCCTTAAGGAGCTAAAATTTGCCTTCCTAAAATTCAGTGTCTTTGTTGCCCCCGTGTAAATTTGTTTCCTGCACCAAACATCAAATGAAATAACATTATGGTCACTATTACCCAGGGGTTCAACCACTTGCACATTTGCTATACGTTCTGGGTCATTAGAGATCACTAGATCTAGTATAGCATGGTTCCTGGTTGGCTCCTCAACAACTTGTGACATAAAGTTGTCATGCAGCAAGTTTATAAACTTGTTCCCATTTACTGTCCTGGCAGTACTATTTGCCCCAGTCAATATCAGGGTAATTAAAATCCCCCATTATTATCACTTGCCCCAAACTAGCAGCCTTTTCTATTTGCAACAGGAACTGGGCCTCCTCCTCTTCGCTTACATTAGGGGGTCTATAGCAAACCCCTACAATTAGTTTGGTAGATTCTTTACTATCTGTGAGAAGCTCAACTCATAAGGATTCAGCTCCCTCTGTTACCCCCATCACTTCCTCCTTAATATTTGCTTTTATTCCTGCTTAATGAACAGACACACTCCTCCTCCTTTTCTATTGCCCCTGTCCCTCCGAAACAATGTATACCCCCCAATATTAACAGCCCAGTCATGAGACTCAACCAAGTTTCAGCAACACCAATCACATCATATTTCCGCTCCAACGCCAGCACCTCCAGCTCTCCCATTTTACCAGTCAGACTCCTTGCATTGGTAAACATACATTTAATACTGGTTCCGGCGTGAGAATGACGTGTAAACAACTTATGGGCCTCCCTGCCATTATCAGTATCCCGAAGCAAGTCTCCTCCCCCATCTTCCCTTACTATGCCCACTACCTCATCTATCCTGTCTACCACAGAATTTCCCGCTGCACCCTCCCCCCCCCCACTCCTAGTTTAAAATCTCCTCCAACCCGCTAGCCATCTTTTCTCCCAAAGCAGCTGCCCCATCATCATTGAGGTGCAGCCCATCCCTGGCAAAGAGCTTGTAGCCGATTGAGAAATCAGCCCAGTTCTGGAGAAACCCAAAGCCCTCCTCCCTGCACCAATCTCTCAGCCACGCATTAATCTCCCTAAGCTCCCGCTGCCTTTTTAATGTTGCTCGTGGCACAGGTAATATCTCTGAGAAAATTACCTTGGAAGTCCTCGCCCTCAACTTCGCACCTAGCTTTTTAAAATCGTTCTTGAGGACTTCCCCCCCTCCTCTAACTTTGTCATTGGTACCTATGTGTACCAAGACCACCGGGTCTTCCCCAGCCTCTCCCAACAATTTGTCCACTCGTTCCCACCACATGCCGAACCCTAGCACCAGGCAAGCAACACACAGTTCGGCATGTAGGGTCTTTGCGACAAATTTCCCTATCCACCTTTCTAATAATTGAATCCCCTACAACTATAGCCTGCCTTCCCTTCCTAGTACTATTCCCCCCACCTGTATTAGAGGTGCCGGCTCCCAGGGTGCTCCGAGAGTCAGCCTGCTCCATACATGCCAGCTCAGAGCTGCCTTCCCCAGCATCTTCACCTAAAGCGGCAAATCTGTTGGTTTGTACAAGCTGTGAACCAGCCCCCCCTACCCTTGTGTCCCCTACTGCCCCTCTTAACTGTTACAAACTTGTCTCCCTCATTAACCTCCACTGTCCCTTCTCCACCCCCCCACTAGGGATGTAGCGAACTAATTCGCGCGAACATCGGGAAGTTCGCGAACTTTCGGTGTATGTTCGCAATTTGGGTTCGCCTTAGCTGGCGCCAAATTTTGACCTCTCACCCCAGAGTCAGCAGATACATGGCAGCCAATCAGGCAGCTCTCCCTCCTGGACCACCCCCCCCAACCCTGGACCACTCCCTTCCATATATAAACCGAAGCCCAGCAGCCATTTTACATTCTGCCTGTGTGTGTTTGAAGAGATAGCATAGGGGAGAGTTGTGCAGGGATTTGAGGGAGAGTTTAGGTAGCTTTGCTGAGTCTGACTAGTGATCTACTTTCTACTGCTCTGTAGTAGCACATAGGGAGAGATTTGTGCAGGGATTTGAGGGAGAGTTTAGGTAGCTTTGCTAAGTCTGACTAGTGATCTACTTTCTACTGCTCTGTATGTAGCTGCTGTGGGCAGCTGTCCTGTGCTGATCATCTGCTGTAACCCAATAGTCCTTGTAAGGACTGCTTTTATTTTCTGTTCTTTTCATTGTGTACTGCAGCTCCGTCTGTGTGTGTTGGAGACAGGTGTGCTGCTCCGAGTAGTGCACTAAGCACTAACCACCGTTTAACACATAATTTTTTTTTATTTGTGTTTTTTTACTTTGCTACTGTAATTTATAGAGCCCAGTGCTATTAGTCTAGCTGTGTTGGGGACTGGTGTGCTGCTCCTAGTAGTTCACCACCAGCACCAACCAGAGATCACTTTTGTTTTATTATTATTATTTTTTTTATTTATCTTATTAGATATTAGATATATATATTAGATATATATATATATTAGATATAGATATTTAGATATTTATTTAGACATTCTGTCTAAAAATAACAATAGTAATTCCGTGTCCAGAAACATCACCTGAGTGACGTTTTTCCACCGGCAATACTATATCCACTACTGTATACTTTGCCATTTCAGGCCTTGTTGTTGCCACTGTCTTTTTCAACCAAGTGCCACCTAGCTGTGTGAGCTTTTTCACATTCTGTCTAAAAATAACAATAATAATTCCGTGTCCAGAAACATCACCTGAGTGACGTTTTTCCACCGGCAATACTATATCCACTACTGTATACTTTGCCATTGCAGGCCTTGTTGTTGCCACTGTCTTTTTCAACCAAGTGCCACCTAGCTGTGTGAGCTTTTTCACATTCTGTCTAAAAATAACAATAGTAATTCCGTGTCCAGAAACATCACCTGAGTGACGTTTTTCCATCGGCAATACTATATCCACTACTGTATACTTTGCCATTGCAGGCCTTGTTGTTGCCACTGTCTTTTTCAACCAAGTGCCACCTAGCTGTGTGAGCTTTTTCACATTCTGTCTAAAAATAACAATAGTAATTCCGTGTCCAGAAACATCACCTGAGTGACGTTTTTCCACCAGCAATACTATATCCACTACTGTATACTTTGCCATTGCAGGCCTTGTTGTTGCCACTGTCTTTTTCAACCAAGTGCCACCTAGCTGTGTGAGCTTTTTCACATTCTGTCTAAATAACAATAATAGTTCCGTGTCCAGAAACATCACCCAAGTTGTTGTTGTTTTGTAAAAATAAAAAAAATGCCAGGCAAAGGCAGGCCGCCATGCAGAGGCACTAGGGGCCGTGCTGCTATGATATCCTGTGGCCCTAGGAAATCGACCAGTGTTCCGAAGGCACTTACCCTGAACTCCAAAAATGCTGAAGAGGTAGTTGACTGGCTTACACAGCACACCCCATCCTCTACCGTTTCTAACTTTGCCACAACATCCTCATCCTCCTCTGCTATGGGCACCCCTCGTACCACTTCCTCCACCACCGCCGCCCCTTCTTCACTGTCAGAGGAGTTGTTTTCACATGAGTTTGTTGAACTGAGTGATGCTCAACCATTATTGCCAGAAGAAGATGAAGGAGATGAGGACGTTACACCAGATATCATAATTCAGGCAGGCAACACAACAGAGATGGACATAAGGTGTGATGAGGTCCCCGCTGCTGCTGTCTTCTGTGAGCTGTCAGAAGAAATTGATGCATCTGAGGAGAATGATGATGAGGAGATTGATGTTTTGTGGGTGCCCAGAAGAAGAGAGCAAGAGGAGGATAGTTCAGATGGAGAGACGGAGAGTCAGAGAGGCAGGAGGAGAATAAGACTTAGAAGAAGCAGGGACAGCTCGCAGGGAACAGTAGGGCAACAACATGAATTGGCACTTGTTACTGTTACTGCTAGAAAGCCCACATCAAAAGGCTCAGCAGTGTGGCATTTTTTTAATGTGTGTGCCTCTGACAAAAGCGCTGTAATTTGCAATGAGTGCAGTCAGAAACTGAGTCTTGGGAAGCCCAACACCCACTTAGGTACAACTGCTGTGCGAAGGCACATGAACGCCAAACACAAAGCACTATGGGAGCAACACCTCAAAGGCAGCAGCCAAACTCTAAGCCACCCTCCTTCTGCTCTAGCATCTTACTGCTCTACCTCTGCTGTCCTTGACCCGTCTCAACCACCCTCCACTCCGCCTTCCACCTTGACCACCAGTTCCTGCTCATCTGCCCCCAGCCAAGTTTCTGTGAGGGCCATGTTTGAACGTAAGAAACCAATGCCTCCGAGTCATCCCCTTGCCCGGCGTCTGACAGCTGGCTTGTCTGCACTCTTAGCCCGCCAGCTTTTACCATACCAGCTGGTGGACTCTGAGGCCTTCCACAAATTTGTAGCAATTGGGACACCGCAGTGGAAGGTACCCAGCCGCAATTTTTTTTCACAGAAGGGAATACCACACCTGTACCAGCATGTACAGAGCCAAGTCACCGCATCTCTGTCATTTAGTGTTGGGGCAAAGGTCCATATGACTACTGACACATGGTCCTCCAAGCATGGTCAGGGCAGGTATGTCACCTACACTGCCCACTGGGTGAACTTGGTGATGGCTGGGAAGCAGGGAAAGCGTGGTTCAACAACAGTGGAGTTGGTGTCACCGCCACGTGTTGCATGCGGGTCTGCCACCACCTCTACTCCTCCTTTGCTCTCTAACTCGTCTTCTAAGTCGTCTTCTAACTTGGCTTCTTCCTCGGCTTCTTCCTCCTCTGCTGCTGTGTCCTCCTCCACACCTGTGCACCCCCAGCTCCCCATAGGCTATTCGACATGCCAGGTACGCCGTTGTCATGCTTTCTTGGGCATGACGTGCCTGGAAAGCAGAAACCATACCGGATCTGCACTCCTGTCATCTCTGCACTCACAGGCCGATCGGTGGCTGACCCCACACCAACTGAAAATCGGAAAAGTGGTGTGTGACAACGGAAGCAATCTGTTGGCAGCACTGAGACTGGGCAATTTAACACATGTGCCCTGCATGGCACATGTTCTAAATTTGATAGTCCAACAGTTTGTCTCGAAGTACCCAGGATTGCAGGACATTCTCAGGCAGTCCAGGAAGGTGTCTGGCCATTTCAGACGTTCCTACACAGCCTTGCTGACATTCAGCGGTGGCACAACTTGCCAGTCAGGCGTTTAATTTGCGACAGGCAGAGTCGCTGGAATTCCACGCTAACGATGTTTGAACGTCTGCTGCAACAACAAAGAGCCGTCAATGAATACCTATTTGAACTGGGTGGTAGGACTGGATCTGCAGAGCTGGGGATTTTTTTCCCCCGTTACTGGGTGCTTATGCGCGACGCCTGCAGGCTGATGCGCCCTTTTGATGAGGTCACAAATATGGTTAGTCGCACCGAAGGCACCATCAGCGACCTAATACCCTTTGCTTTTTTTTCTGGAGTGTGCCATGGGACGAGTGACAGATGACGCTGTAGAACAGCGTGACCAGGAGCATGAAGAGCATGATTTCTGGGCGGAATCACCAGAACGATCCCAGGCACCTGCTGCAACGCAGGGAGAGGTGTCAGAAGTGGAGTCAGAGGAGGAAGGTGGCTTTGTGGAGGCGGAAGACCAACAGGAGCAGGCTTCCCGGGGGGCTTGTGGTCACCTTTTGGGGACCCTTGGTCTTGTACGTGGCTGGGGGGAGGAGACTGTGGTGGATGAGGACGTAGTCCTTGATAACGAAGAAGGGGAGATGGATACCTCTGCATCCAACCTTGTGAGAATGGGGTCTTTCATGCTGTCATGCCTGTTGAAGGACCCCCGTATCAAGAGGCTTAAGGAGAAGGACCTGTACTGGGTGGCAACGCTACTAGACCCTCGTTACAAGCATAAAGTGGCAGAAATGTTACCAACGTACCACAAGTCCGAAAGGATGCTGCATTTCCAAACCAGCCTGCAAAACATGTTGTACAATGCTTTTAAGGGTGATGTCACTTCACATTCCAGGGGCAGAGGTGCCGGTAATCCTCCCACGAGCACACCTGCAAGGACAATGCACTTTGGCCACTCTGTAACGTCAGACATGCAAAGTTTTTTCAGTCCAAGGCAGCGCCAGGACCCTTCTGGATCCACCCTCAGAGAACGCCTCGACCGGCAGGTAGCAGACTACCTGGCATTAACTGCAGATATTGACACTCTGAGGAGCGATGAACCCCTGGACTACTGGGTGAGCAGGCTTGATCTGTGGCCAGAGCTGTCACAATTTGCCATAAACCTGTTGTCTTGCCCCGCCTCAAGTGTCCTCTCAGAAAGGACCTTCAGTGCAGCAAGAGGGATTGTAACTGAGAAGAGAACTCGCCTAGGTCACAAAAGTGTGGATTACCTGACCTTTATTAAAATGAATGAGGCATGGATCTTGGAGGGTTACTGCACGCCGGAAGACTTGTTCTGACTGCCCATGCAGTCCTTCTCTGCACGCCGCTTGACACCACTCACAGCTGTCCAATAGCGTCCTCCTCCGCCACCGTACAAACTAGGGTGCAAATCCTACTGGTTTCATTTTAAGCCAAACTTTTTGGACAGGTAAATCCTGAGTTTTTCTGTCTTCTGTGCTTGGTACGCTATCTTAGTTTTTTTAAAGGTTCTGCCATGAGAATTGTTGTGATACCATTTATCTAACATATTTTTTCTGTCTTCTGTGCTTGGTACGCTATCTTAGTTTTTTAAAGGTTCTGCCTGGGGCATGGTTGTGATACCATTTATCTAACATATTTTTTCTGTCTTCTGTGCTTGGTATGCTATCTTAGTTTTTTTAAAGGTTCCGCCTGGGGCATGGTTGTGATACCATTTATCTAACATATTTTTTCTGTCTTCTGTGCTTGGTATGCTATCTTAGTTTTTTTAAAGGTTCCGCCTGGGGCATGGTTGTGATACCATTTATCTAACATATTTTTTCTGTCTTCTGTGCTTGCTACGCTATCTTAGTTTTTTTAAAGGTTCTGCCATGGGAATTGTTGTGATACCGTTTATCTAACATATTTTTTCTGTCCTCTGGGCTTCAGTGGCTGCGACAACAAAAAAACAAACTTTTTCAACATTTATCTAACATATTTTTTCTGTCCTCTCCTCTGTGCTTCAGTGGCTGCGACAAAAAAAACATAATTTTTCAGGAATGTACACATTCCTGATTTTTCAGGGTTCTGCAACAGCGGCAAAATCGTATCTTTTATGGTCACCACAGGTGATCAATAAAGTAGGACAAAACTGGGCCCACACTGCAGAATCAGTGTTTTTTGGTTCACGTCACTGTACATTGAATTACCTCTGCCTGACCGTGCACATGGGCACAAGCGCATGTGCGGTAAAATTGACGCATGCGGTTGCGTGCTAATTAACGCACGCGATATGCGACTTAACGAATGTGATAATACTTTAGCGAATCACGCGTTTTTTTCTCGTCAATTTTAACACAAAAAAGCATGCGATATGCGTTATCGCACTTTAGTGAATCAACCCTAGGGTTGTATATTTAACTGTTTTTTTGTTTTTTTTTTAAGATTTTGCTGTCTTAGGTCCTGTGCTTCTAACAGCCAGGAGAGAAGCCTCTCTAATAGTGGTGTGGAGAACAGCAATGCTAGTCCTAGACAGATTGTGGTTATAGGATTATGTGGATTAGGAAAGTGGATAGAGTAATCTGTCATCCAGATCAATGCAACCAAACATTTTGCTGTCTTCCTGGATGTCCTGGACATGCCAATTATTTGCTTGCGCATGCACAGTTGAAGCAGATTTCCTGCTACCTGCAACTGCATATGCGCAAGCAGGTTTGTATCATATCAGTCTTCAGTCGGTAAGAAGATGTTGGCAAGGTACGCAGCTGTACTTCACTGCATTTTTAGCTAGCAGTTAGCGATAGGGCCAGAATTTAAAACAACGCGATAAAGGAGAGGTGAGGGCGGTCTATTATGTTAAGTAAATATTGCCCTTTTACACCCTTTCCCTTAATCCACCATTTAGTGATGGGCTATGGGGTCCCTCAGATCACATGACCAGAAATAATACAGCTCTAACTGTAACAGGAAGTAGTGTGGAAGCAAAAGACAGAACTTTGTTCATTTATTGGCTGATGTGACCTAGCATGTTTTTGTGCACTGTGAATCCTATGATCCCAGGAGGCGGCCCTTAATTATTAAAATGGCAATTTTCTATTTAGGATTACCCAGTAGCACATGCTACTACAGAAGTAAATTTTTGTGCAAATGGTTTATTTAGATGAAGCTGAGTTTTACATATGAGCTTGTTTATGCAAGAGAGACCTACATTGTTTGGGGGAATAGTTTCCCTTTAAAGTCTCTATTGTGTAATGTAAATATCAGAGAAAAAAAGTCTGCTGGCAAATGTGTAAATGGGATAGCTGGATATGATAGTTATACCAATTATATCATTTCATTCTCATTCTCATTTCAGTACATGCTGAGACTTGGTGGGATAAAATATGTGACTGGGCTGTGAATTTACATGGTTACACCCTTTTTAGGAGAGACAGAGGGATTAAAAAGGGTGGATAAATTTGCCTTTATTTAAAGCCAGAATAAAAGCCATTTGCTAACAAAATTACCAGAGTTAGTGCTGGGGATGGAGTGGAATTCCTATGGGTAGACAGTTTAGCTGGGAAAAAAGAAAATTAGCATTGGTTTGTGTTAAAAAAAAACACGCAGTATATGTGAGGAGAATGAAGCCAAGCTACTATTACAAATGGAAGAAGCTTCACTACTAGGTCAATTTGTTATCATAGGTGACTTCAATTATGCAGACATTGACTGGAGTAATGGGGTGTAGAGGATGTGCTCAACATATATAGATGCTAGAAAATGTAGGATTTACATGTCCTTTAAAATGATACTTAATAAATATATGTCAGTATATTCCCCTTGTAAGCAATGAACATCATTGCAAAGCAAAACCTTTATGGTTTAATAGAAGTGTTGATGCTTTGAAGACGACATTCAAGTTACCTGGAACAGCAGAAACTTTTATCAGGTACAAGAGGGATATTTTTCCCCATAGAAAACATCAATGCACAAATAGTAGGGAGAACAACTTTAAGAGTTGTTGGATGATTTCTTAAAAAAGCATAATATTCAAGACTATTATGATTTTAAGACCTACAGTTAGTATAGATTTCGGTATATGTAGTTTGTGTGTCTATAGCAAGATCTGTGCACGTATATAAGAGAAAAATGGAAGTGCTCACATTGTAGTAGAAGGCAAAGCCATTACTTCATCAAGAAAAAGATTGTGCAGACATCAACACATTTTGAACCTCAAGGACCCATCATCAGGATATGATTTTATATTATATATATATATATATATATATATATATATATATATATATATATATTCCTTAATGGACTGGTTGCCGAGGTACCAAGTGAGGAACTTCACGCACAAGCAATGGCTGTGGCAGCTATGTCTTGTGTGCAACAAGAGGGCAGTTTTTGAGCTGGAAAACTTGGGGGGCAGTGTAGGTGATCAACAGGCCTCTTCAGCAGAAGTGGTGCATTTATTAAGAAAGTTAGTGCTCAGATGTTTAACTTAGTGTTTATGTAAATACATCTGCCAGGGGTGTAAGCAAAATTACAGAACTCTATTTTGCTTCGGGGGTAATGCTTAATGTCTGTCCCTAGTAGTATATACTGAGTGTAGGAAACCTCGCACTACAGTGCTTTTGTTTGGGTGCACAGTATAAAAATGTACGAATAATGTATCGTGTTATAGACACAAGAGAGCGAAACTGGCACACCTATGTATTGGTTAAAAGTTAAATTTTATTAAACTTATTTAAAAAACTGGTTTAAAAAATCACATACAGGGAAAAAGGGAAGGAATTAAGATCAAAAATGACCCTATGCTTGTTAGATTAATAGTAACACTGCCGAGCCTATTTAGGCTTGAAACAGTTACAAATTCCACTGCCTGCAACAGGTTTTCATTATTATCGGGACCGAGACAAAGTAACAATTTTTGAGGGACACGGCTTTGCTACTATACAGGCTACTCTAAACCCGGACTTACATATGTTTCGCCACTAGGGGTCAGGATCTATGCACTGAATCCCCTGTTGACAGCTGCAACTGATACGTACTGCCGGGAAGAGTCTTTCTAGTGGGAGCGCATGAAAATTGATCTCTCAAATTATTAATCAGGTACAGCTAATATCAATTAGTACAAATTTCTCCTACTAAATGTGCTGGAAGTGAGTCTTGCTGAGAGTGATAAACAGGTCTTCCAAATCGGATTAAATAAAGAATTGTATTAGCCACCGATCGTGTTGATTGCATTAGGGGCAGATCTTTAACCCTTCCTCCCATCAAAGAGGTTTGCTATAATGGAAACAGAACGTCCCTCCTGGTTACCTAGCTATCTATAATCAGCCAGTTACACTCACATCTATAACCCGCCGATTTATATGTGTAAACTTTCATACATGTGTATCGGTGCCAGGAGTCTCCGCTCCTAGAGATACTATCTGCACATACCCTAACTGGGGTTGATTTGTTAAGCGGTGCTAGGTGTCTCTACTTATAAAGAGTATTATACACATTCACCCTCGCTGGGGTTAATTCTTGACTAATACTGACAACCCCAGAAACGGCATGTTTGACTATTAGTCCACTGTGTACCGAAGATAAAATTCTCCCCTCAAAAAAACCTCTTTACAAGACAACTGTTTACAAAGGACGGCACCCGTGTCTCCTCATCTCACAACATATCCCCCCAAAGCAGAGACACTCGCATAAAGGGAAGGGAATCAGTTCAACTTCGTATCAACAATTACGAGGAAACCCTGTTCATTTAGCGGAGGCGGATTAAACTATCGATCTCCCCACAACTTTACAATCTCTAGGGTTAAATACAAATCCGCATTACAACTTAGCAGTGCCGATTGCTGTTACGCCACCTTCAAACCACCCGGGTGATGTAAGGCAGAGATCCAACGCGTGCCTGTTTGCGAGCTGACGTTCAACACTAGAGGGTTAGCCAAACGTTTGGTGCTCTATCTCGCCCTAGCAACCATAGGTTGGTGCTTTCAATATTGCGTGTCCCTGGCTATTCTCGTGCTTACAACCTCAACAGTTTTACCTCAGCACGAGATTCTAACAGGTAAGCTGATACTCCGCATTCGAAAGTTGGCCACGTAATGATGCCTTATCTGTCCCTAGCAACCAAAAATTGGTGCTTTCAACATTAAGTGTCCCTAACTTCTCGCGTGCCTACAACCTCATCAGTTATACCTCGGCACGAGATTCTAACAAGCACAAGGTCAAAACGCCGACGCGCGTTTCGCATGAAGCTTTCTCAAGGCGGATTTTTGGTCATTTCCGTGGAGGTAGTTTTAAACCCCTTCCAGCCAATCAAATTCCTAGTGTCGTTTTTACCCAATCAGTTTCTATTCGTACCACCTCTTTTGATTCTTTCTATATTTTACCGATATTGCCTCTTTTCTATGCAAAAAAATTCTTTGTATTTCTTGTTATTGATGTTGCCGAAACCTATGACATCCAATAAACATTATTGGTTTTGTTATTAATCATTTTATTCATTTTTGTTCATTCTTATTCGTTTGTTGATTGATATTTATTTAGTATGTAAACACAGAATTTACTGTTGTTCTCCATAAAGCCAGAGTTATGGCAGCGTTATATTTATATGTGTGACCGTTCTTGAATACTGACAATTTGATAATAAAAATAAGGTTGAGTATTATTCATTTCTCTACTCTTCTTGGAGATTAAATTAATAACTTTCCTCAAGTTTGGTTATTTATTTCTACGGAAATTGGTGAGTTTACCTAAACATAATAATTGATTTAAATATATCTATAATGAAATTAAGTGAAAATAAATGCAAATGATTTAAGGTGAAATGCACTAAAAATCAAATTTGAGTTTCTAAGTGTAAAAAGTGACCAGTGAATAGTTAATTATAAGAGGGAATAATAATCCCAGATATGTCACAGATGAAATTGAAACAGTGATAAGAATAATAAAAATAGTAAATAACATATATAATGCGTGCAGTGCTGCAAGTGCAAAATTAAAATGTGAAATATCGTGTTCAGTGTGAATTCACCAGAGGAAAACATACAACATGGATAGATGTAATGAGTAGAGATAATTGTACATAAATAAGTAATACTCAAAAGTTAACCAAATTATTGTGTTCGTATGAATGTACCGAAATCAGTATTCTCATTTAGGCCTTCCGGAGATAGGGTATTTAAAAGGTAAATCCATTTACTTTCTTTTTTGAGAAGATGTTCCGTAATATTTCCCCCTCGTATGCCTAATGATGCATGTTCAATGGCCCAAAATTTGAGTTGATTGGGATTAGCTTTGTGGAACTTTAAAAAATGACTGGCTACTGTACTTAGAGTTTTATTGTTTATCCAATCCGTTTCTGCATTATTGATGGTACTGATATGTTTCTGTATTCTCTTGTTTAGGGGCTGGGTTGTCATCCCCACATATTTTTTGTTGCAGGGGCATTCTAGGCAATAAATTACGTTCGTGGTCTTACAATTTATGTAATCATTTATATAATGCACATATTCAAAACGATCTTTAAATTTGTTTTGAGTTTTTAATAAATTGCAGGAAATGCAATTCCCGCATTTGTATGTACCTTTAATAGGAGGTTGTCTTTTCTTATTCTGGAAGTGACTTCTAGTTAATTGGTCTCTCAAATTCTGACACCTTCTAAAACAGAAAGATACTTTTTCAGGTAGAATTTGTTTCAACGTTGGATCTTGGCGTGCAATAGGCCAAAAAGATTGAACAATTCTTTGTAAGTCCTGAGTGTGGGGTCCGAATGTAGTCACAAATCTTATTTGACGGTCATCATTTGTTTCTGTACACTTGGTTTTTAGTAATTGGTATCGATCTGTAGTAGCTGCCCTGTGGTATGCTTGTTTGAGTATTTTATTTGGATACCCCCTCCTCTTTAGTCTTTCTTTCAGTTGTTTTGCTCGTAGAGAGAAAGTTTCGGATGTCATACAATTTCGTCTAAGACGTAAAAATTCCCCAATTGGCAAGGACTTTTTAACTGTTTCCTTATGAAAACTTTTATAGTGCAAAATTGTGTTGGTAGCCGTCTCTTTTTTATACAGATCTGTAGTAATATTCAAATGTTCGTCTATTGCTATGGTGAGATCTAAAAACGCAACTGACTTTTGTGACACTGTTTTTGTTAATTTTATATTGAGAGAGTTCTTATTAATAATCTCAAAGAAGTCATCCAGTAAATTTAAAGGTCCTTCCCACAAAAGGAAGATATCGTCGATATAACGAATCCACAATGGAATATAACTTGTGAAGAAATTCAAATCATCAGAAAAAACATGATCATGTTCCCATTTACCTAGGAACAGGTTGGCGCATGTCGGGGCGCAGGCTGTGCCTATCGCTGTTCCCTGTATCTGTAGGTAGAAACTATTATTGAAAATGAAATAATTATGCTGTAAGATGAAATTCAGCAATTTTATTAAGAAATGCACCTTGTCTTGATCTATTGTACTGTCTGTGTCCAGAAAGTACTTTACCGCCTCTATCCCGTACTGGTGTCTAATTGAGGTGTATAATGATTCCACATCCAGGGTTACCAGCCATGTATCTTTAACTACATTAATTCCTTCCAATTTGGCCAAAGCTTCTGTGGTGTCTTTAACATATGACGGCAGAGTAGTTACAAATTTCCTTAGCTGTTGGTCTATAAATTTGCTAGCGTTCTCCGTCAAATTACCGTTCCCTGACACTATGGGTCGGCCGGGAGGTTTTTGCTATTTTTATGTATCTTAGGCAATAGGTAAAAAGTGGCGGTTCTAGGCGAATTCACCATTAAAAAGTTTTTATCTTGATTTGAGATTAACAGATCTTTATAGGCCTCTTCTATTATCCGATTATATTTATTCATATAGATATCACTAGGGTTAGAGTATAATCTCCTATATGTTTGTGAGTGTAATTGTCTTTTCGCTTCCAAGATATATAGTTCATTTGCCCAGATAACTATATTCCCTCCCTTGTCTGAAGGCTTAATCTTTTAATAGGAGTTTGTCTTTTCTTATTCTGGAAGTGACTTCTAGTTAATTGGTCTCTCAAATTCTGACACCTTCTAAAACAGAAAGATACTTTTTCAGGTAGAATTTGTTTCAACGTTGGATCTTGGCGTGCAATAGGCCAAAAAGATTGAACAATTCTTTGTAAGTCCTGAGTGTGGGGTCCGAATGTAGTCACAAATCTTATTTGACGGTCATCATTTGTTTCTGTACACTTGGTTTTTAGTAATTGGTATCGATCTGTAGTAGCTGCCCTGTGGTATGCTTGTTTGAGTATTTTATTTGGATACCCCCTCCTCTTTAGTCTTTCTTTCAGTTGTTTTGCTCGTAGAGAGAAAGTTTCGGATGTCATACAATTTCGTCTAAGACGTAAAAATTCCCCAATTGGCAAGGACTTTTTAACTGTTTCCTTATGAAAACTTTTATAGTGCAAAATTGTGTTGGTAGCCGTCTCTTTTTTATACAGATCTGTAGTAATATTCAAATGTTCGTCTATTGCTATGGTGAGATCTAAAAACGCAACTGACTTTTGTGACACTGTTTTTGTTAATTTTATATTGAGAGAGTTCTTATTAATAATCTCAAAGAAGTCATCCAGTAAATTTAAAGGTCCTTCCCACAAAAGGAAGATATCGTCGATATAACGAATCCACAATGGAATATAACTTGTGAAGAAATTCAAATCATCAGAAAAAACATGATCATGTTCCCATTTACCTAGGAACAGGTTGGCGCATGTCGGGGCGCAGGCTGTGCCTATCGCTGTTCCCTGTATCTGTAGGTAGAAACTATTATTGAAAATGAAATAATTATGCTGTAAGATGAAATTCAGCAATTTTATTAAGAAATGCACCTTGTCTTGATCTATTGTACTGTCTGTGTCCAGAAAGTACTTTACCGCCTCTATCCCGTACTGGTGTCTAATTGAGGTGTATAATGATTCCACATCCAGGGTTACCAGCCATGTATCTTTAACTACATTAATTCCTTCCAATTTGGCCAAAGCTTCTGTGGTGTCTTTAACATATGACGGCAGAGTAGTTACAAATTTCCTTAGCTGTTGGTCTATAAATTTGCTAGCGTTCTCCGTCAAATTACCGTTCCCTGACACTATGGGTCGGCCGGGAGGTTTTTGCTATTTTTATGTATCTTAGGCAATAGGTAAAAAGTGGCGGTTCTAGGCGAATTCACCATTAAAAAGTTTTTATCTTGATTTGAGATTAACAGATCTTTATAGGCCTCTTCTATTATCCGATTATATTTATTCATATAGATATCACTAGGGTTAGAGTATAATCTCCTATATGTTTGTGAGTGTAATTGTCTTTTCGCTTCCAAGATATATAGTTCATTTGCCCAGATAACTATATTCCCTCCCTTGTCTGAAGGCTTAATCTGTACATCCTCCCAGGATCTAATATCTCTTAGGGCTTCTCTCTCTAATTTAGTGAGATTATCTGGGTGGTATTTTAGCTTCAAGCTTGCCAAGGCCTCAGAGACCATATCCTTGAACACCAAGACGTGCTGACTGATGCCATAATTGGGAGTAAAATCTGATTTTTTCTTCAATTTTGTTACTTCCTCTGGGTGGGTACCTTGTGATGTTTCATTTTCCTGAAGCAGACTGTTCAGGATTAACAGTGTCTTATTTTCCTTATCTGATTGTAAATCATCATCCCGTTTATTAAAATGTTTTTTAAGTAGAATTTTTCGGCAAAACAGATTCAAATCTTTCTCTAATTCAAAGTGGTCGTGGCGAGGAGTGGGACAAAAAGAGAGGCCCTTAGTTAAAACAGATAGATGGTTGTCATTTAAAGAGTGTTTGGAAAGGTTTATGACTTGTAATGCCTTATTTTCTATGTCCTCCACTGGTACCTCCTGTGACTGGAACCATAGTTCCGTCTCTCTTGAGGTCTCAGTGCGTATCTTTCTCTGTCCCCTCCTGATTTTATATTTCGAGTGGGCGAAAACATTTGCCCTCCTCTGTTTCTTCTTATTTGAGATCTGTTTTGCCGATTGCTTTTTTCTAAAAAATTGCTTTTAGATCTCTCTCCTCTATTGGGCTGCATTATATATATATAAATATAACGCTGCCATAACTCTGGCTTTATGGAGAACAACAGTAAATTCTGTGTTTACATACTAAATAAATATCAATCAACAAACGAATAAGAATGAACAAAAATGAATAAAATGATTAATAACAAAACCAATAATGTTTATTGGATGTCATAGGTTTCGGCAACATCAATAACAAGAAATACAAAGAATTTTTTTGCATAAAGAAGAGGCAATATCGGTAAAATATAGAAAGAATCAAAAGAGGAGGTACGAATAGAAACTGATTGGGTAAAAACGACACTAGGAATTTGATTGGCTGGAAGGGGTTTAAAACTACCTCCACGGAAATGACCAAAAATCCGCCTTGAGAAAGCTTCATGCGAAACGCGCGTCAGCGTTTTGACCTTGTGCTTGTTAGAATCTCGTGCCGAGGTATAACTGATGAGGTTGTAGGCACGAGAGAAGTTAGGGACACTTAATGTTGAAAGCACCAATTTTTGGTTGCTAGGGACAGATAAGGCATCATTACGTGGCCAACTTTCGAATGCTATCAGCTTACCTGTTAGAATTTCGTGCTGAGGTAAAATCGTTGAGGTTGTAAGCACGAGAATAGCCAGGGACACGCAATATTGAAAGCACCAACCTATGGTTGCTAGGGCGAGATAGAGCACCAAACGTTTGGCTAACCCTCTAGTGTTGAACGTCAGCTCGCAAACAGGCACGCGTTGGATCTCTGCCTTACATCACCCGGGTGGTTTGAAGGTGGCGTAACAGCAATCGGCACTGCTAAGTTGTAATGCGAATTTGTATTTAACCCTAGAGATTGTAAAGTTGTGGGGAGATCGATAGTTTAATCCGCCTCCGCTAAATGAACAGGGTTTCCTCGTAATTGTTGATACAAAGTTGAACTGATTCCCTTCCCTTTATGCGAGTGTCTCTGCTTTGGGGGGATATGTTGTGAGGTGAGGAGACACGGGTGCCGTCCTTTGTAAACAGTTGTCTTGTAAAGAGGTTTTTTTGAGGGGAGAATTTTATCTCCGGTACACAGTGGACTAATAGTCAAACATGCCGTTTCTGGGGTTGTCAGTATTAGTCAAGAATTAACCCCAGCGAGGGTGAATGTGTATAATACTCTTTATAAGTAGAGACACAAATCAACCCCAGTTAGGGTATGTGCAGATAGTTTCTCTAGGAGCGGAGACTCCTGGCACCGATACACATGTATGAAAGTTTACACATATAAATCGGCGGGTTATAGATGTGAGTGTAACTGGCTGATTATAGATAGCTAGGTAACCAGGAGGGACGTTCTGTTTCCATTATAGCAAACCTCTTTGATGGGAGGAAGGGTTAAAGATCTGCCCCTAATGCAATCAACACGATCGGTGGCTAATACAATTCTTTATTTAATCCGATTTGGAAGACCTGTTTATCACTCTCAGCAAGACTCACTTCCAGCACATTTAGTAGGAGAAATTTGTACTAATTGATATTAGCTGTACCTGATTAATAATTTGAGAGATCAATTTTCATGCGCTCCCACTAGAAAGACTCTTCCCGGCAGTACGTATCAGTTGCAGCTGTCAACAGGGGATTCAGTGCATAGATCCTGACCCCTAGTGGCGAAACATATGTAAGTCCGGGTTTAGAGTAGCCTGTATAGTAGCAAAGCCGTGTCTCTCAAACTTTGTCTCGGTCCCGATAATAATGTAAACCTGTTGCAGGCAGTGGAATTTGTAACTGTTTCAAGCCTAAATAGGCTCGGCAGTGTTACTATTAATCTAACAAGCATAGGGTCATTTTTTATCTTAATTCCTTCCCTTTTTCCCTGTATGTGATTTTTTAAACCAGTTTTTTAAATAAGTTTAATAAAATTTAACTTTTAACCAATACATAGGTGTGCCAGTTTCGCTCTCTTGTGTCTATAACACGATACATTATTTGTCCCTAGTAGTAGACATGGATGGTCATCCTTGTCTGTAAGTTCTGTGGCAACTTTCACAACTTTCACTTATCAGGTAAGGTTATTTCATGTATTTTTTTTTTTCTTTTTAGGTGCAGATGTTTTTTGGTGGAGCAGAGAGGTCTAGGTTTGGGGAGCAAATTGGCAAGATAGAAAAAGGAGTAGATATTATCAGGATGATGTTTAGTCACAGGCTTAGTTTGGCATTGTTTATTTCCTTAACTGTTAGTGCAGGATGACTAGGGATAAGTTATTCATCTTTGGACAAACTAAAAGAAACTTTCTACAATCTCCTTCCTTGTGAAAACTCCACCTCTTCCTTAGTTTTTTCAGTTTGTCCTGCCTTGAAGGCAGCAACTTCTCTCCCCACAAAGATAATATAATGGACACAGTCTGATGAAGTTTTAAAGGAAGTGTCATGGATATACAGTATAGATAACTACAAAGTGGTGCGCTCCCTAGTTGAGCCCCCCCCCCCCGTGTGAGCTCCTAGGTTCAAGACCCATTTCAGCAGAGCAGGCTAGTAGCCTTGCTGTTGATTCAAGTGAGCCCTTGAGTCTGCTCCCCCCTGTGTGCTCCACCATGTTGAGCCCATGACTTTCAAGTAAATAGTTTCTGTGTGCTCCAGTATGTTGAGCCTCTGACTTGCAGAAGAGCCATTACCTATTCCCCACTGCATGCTCCTCTCTTTGTTGAGCCCATTTACTTATATAGAGGGATAAGGTGAGCTCCAGTCATCAACTAAGTTGAGCCCCATTTGCGATCCATTTTCTCGGATCCATGCGGTTTAAATAGACCCGCACATTCCTGATCAGCACACATGGGGATGTCACACCTGATTGACATCACTTACACGCTGACACATCTTCATACGCACATGCTCCGGACAGTGGCACTGCAGCAACAAGAAGTGCTCCACAGCACTAGACACAGGTGCCTACTCAGCACCACATCTTATTCACAGAGGCTACTCTAAAGGTTGCAGTGCTGAATCGGCCAAACCCTCATACAGCATTCATACAAAGCAGTCTTAACGAACTCAGTACTCATCTAACCAGGTAACTTCACCTGTTTTCTTTGCCTTTTCATAATGACCTCACAAGATGATGAGCTAATCTCCCTGATAGAGGAGAATGATATGCCTGACAAATCGCGCAAGGTAAAAAGTAAAAGTAAAAAACTGATTAAATCATTTGCTTCTAAGCCCACTTTCACTACAGGAAGTTACCTCTGCAGCTTCCACCAGCACTAATGTAATGACCACTACAGCAATAGTTCATGCTACTCAAGACCCACAAGTCACAAAGCCCCCTATGGCTACACATAGTACACTTCCCATGCCTACTCAAGGTCCACTGCAAGGATCTACTGATTTGACACAACTTAGGTTGTGGATTCAATCCACCATTCAGTCTTCAGTTCAGCAAGCAGTCTCTGCTCAAACAGCTTTAGAAACAATATAGAAATGCAAGCGTTCTCCATCTCCACAAGTACTAGAAGACTCAGATACACACTTATTGCACTCCACAGAAGCATATCACTCTTCTGATTCAGAATATAACACATCTTCAGATACTCATTCAGACAAAATCAGATGATTTTTCTAAGCATCCAGACAAGGTAAAGATTTAATTAAGCAATGTCTCGACCCTTGAGATTAAAGAGGAACAAGTAACCTTATCTAAGGCTAATAAGGTGTTGGGCAATACTAATAAAAAAATCCCGCTATTTCCCAGTTTGTAAAAACATTGCCAAAATTTTAGATGCTGAATGGCAGCAACCAGAAAAAGACCATTATTCCACAAAAATGTATCCTATTCACGACAACTACAAACACTGGGATAATATCCCCAAAGTAGACTCTCAAAGAACACTAAACTACCAGCAGAGGACACAGGATGTCTCAGCGACCCTATGGAAAAAAAGATAGACTTCCAGAATTCAGCAGCCATACTGAGACCAGCTACAGCTTCTGTCACAGAATGCCAAAACATCCAGATACTGGTGCTAGGAGTTGTTAAAACACCCACCGGATTCACCAGAACAGTTCACATCAGAGAGAGAGAAAATCAAATCAGCTTTACCATTTCTAGGCAAGGCAGCCTTAGATATCTTAAAACTTTAAGATAGTAGAGCACTATGGCTACTCCATAGGTCAGGTGACACAGTGTCGAAGAACAATTCAGTGAATCTCAATTTTCTGGTTCAGAACTAAAACAAATAATCTCAGACATGACAGGAGAAAAAGGAGCCTTCTTACCTCAAGGAAAACAACCCAGGAAAGACACGAACAGAAGGAATTACCACCTTCAGTCTTGGTCCTCCTACAAACAAGATTCAGGACTCTTGACCTATCCCATACAAACTATAAAACCAGTAGGGGGAAAGTTAAACAACTTTATTGTGGACTGGCAGAATTCCACATCAGACCCATGGGTACCAAACATCATTCAACACAGCTACAGCATTCCCTTTCCCAAAAAACCACTGGAACACAGATTTGTTCCACCCTCCATACCCACCGACACATCCAAACAGGCACTCATCACCATTACATAAGATCCCCTGGACAAGGAAGTTATCACACCAGTTCCTCTGGACTTCCAGTATCGTGGCTTTTACTCAGATCTATTCCTTGTCCTCAAAATAGACAGAGTATTTCGCCTAGTTCTAAACCTTCACCCACTAAACAAATTAGGAAAATACAAAAAATTCAAAATGGAGAGTCATAAAGAGCTTAAGGCCAGGAGTTTTCATGTCCAATATAGACATACAGGATGTCTGGTTGCACATTCCCATCCGTCTACCGCGCCACCATTTCCTAAGATTTGCCTTTAGCCACCAACATTTTTAATTCAGAGCACTTCCCTTTGGCCTGACCTCAGCACCGAGAGTCATGTGATGGCATATCTGGGCAATCTGTTAGTCACAGCAGAGACTGATGAAGAGGCCATACACAGCACTCAAGAATACCTCTTAACACTAAAACAACACGGCTGGCTTATAAACCACAAAAAAAGTCTACTTAAACTCAGTTTAAGCATGCAAATAAATGTCCAAGGAAAAGAAGTTACTGTTGCCCCACAAAAAAGCACTTTCAATACAAGAGGTGACCAGCCATATTATAACAACACCTCACGCTTCGGCACTCAAACTCCTCAGCCTCCTAGGACTCATGGCGACATGCATAGAAGCCTCACCCTGCGCAAGATTCTACTTTTGGCCCCTACAGGAAAAAATCCTCCACAGCTGGAACAAAAAAAGATAAACTGAAACAACACACAAGGCAAAGCCTTTTCTGGTGGACACATCTACTAAATCTGATGCAAGGCAGAAATTGGGATCTTCCCGTGCAAAAAGTAATCACCACCAATGCCAGCAGGCTCAGCTGGGGAGCCACATGGCCACCAGAAGTCTGCCAGGGCAGATGGTTCCAAAAAGAGCTGAAATTGCACATCAACGCCCTGGAACTCAGGGCAGTGTATTATGCACTAATTCACGGGCAAAAAAAAATTCACAAACAAACATGTAACAATTCAATCCGACAACAGCACAGCTCTTGGTCTTCTTACAGTCTGATCTTTTTTTTTTTTTTTTTTTCAGAAAACCCACATTTAGCCACAAACTCTAGCCTTGGACATAATATCACCCAAACCTAATTTAGTCAGAATATTAATGAATTTATATAACCCTGCAAATATGCAGCCCAAAGATCAATATTCTGAGTATATGTGTTCTTTATAAAACCACCCATGTCTGTACATTTAGCTTCCAACACCCTCTATGGACTATATGCTAAATATGAGCCTTTGTTTAGCATCTCTAGACAGATATGTATAGCAACATTAATATATTTGCACTTTCTCTGGGCCATTCTCTGGATTTTTTTTTTTTTACATTAAAAAGCAAAAACATGTATACAGAAAGACACTGAATAAAACAAAACACTGAATAATAATAAGGTGGATGTTACTTAGTTAAAAGTAGACGTTCAAGTCCTGAAACTTTGTAAATGATGTCCTGTTTGTATGTTAATGAGTTCTTTTCATTGCATTTCCATCTTCCCACTTAATACTCTTGCACTGATTTAGACACTGACAAACATCAGAACAGTTCATTCATTTTTTTTTTCTTTAAAAATCCCATTGACCTATTACATTTGTGGGAGAAAATTAGTTATAGAAGAAGCCTGAAGAATATATTTTGACATCAAACAGTATCCAGCCCATTTGCACTGACTGCTTCCAGTCAAAAAACTTCTGTGGTGTCAACATCCAACACCTCTCTTTCTATGTCATGCAAATTCCTTCACACCCCCAATTGGAAACTTTAGGTCTCATCCATCAATGTTCTACTATCATTAAAAAAGTTTGAAAAGGTCAAGTTCATTTCCTGCTTAAGTGTGAGATGAAAAAAACATGACCAAAAAAAAAAAAAAATTCAGATACATTAATCCTTCTGCTTGAAGATCTTTTCCTGGAAGATATAACTTAGAGAAAAATATTAATTCATATATTCTACATAAATTACATTGTCTCGAGATAAATGAAAGGAAAGTGCATTTGAACATTTAATGGCGTGTATGGGTTTCGAATTCTATTAAAGTTCCTCCCCCATGGTCTTTAACACCAGAATGTGTAAGAGGGACACGCCTTAATTTGGAAAGTTCTGCCTCCAGTACACAAACTTGTTGTTTTAAAAGATCCCTCTCAGCCCTGATCTTATCATATTCAAATTTAAGTTTTTCATGTTCACTTTTTAGTTGGGAGAAGGGTATCCAAGTTCTAGATTTGCAATCATTTTGATTGTTTTGTCTATTCTGCCATCTAGATTCATATTTTCCTTTCTGGCTGTCTGAATTGTAGAATATTTTCCCTCGCTGAGGCCCTTTAAAATCAACACGCTCCTTTCTCTGCTGTCCCTCTACCATAAAGATTCTAGCTGTATCGACTACAAGATTTTCCTCTCTATTCCTTTTTTTCCACAAATTATCTGCCCTCAACGGAATGTCTTTTAGATCAGCAGGGTCAGGAGTGATAGATAATATTCCTTTCCTGACATCCTCGTCCAAAGCTTCTAGTAACATAACCCTATGAATTAAACCACCATGTTCAAATCCTGGATTACCATTTACTACTTGCTCCATTACTGTGGCTATCCTATCACATAATTCATACGGACATTCCTGCTTCATTTGCTTTAGCTTACCGGACAAAGACACATTTGATTTGATACCATACAATGCTCTAAGTATTTCCTTTAACACATCCCTTGTCCTGCGCTGCTGTCCACAGTTCTGTACAATCCTAACTCATAAACCATTTCCAACAACTCTCTGCAACACTCTATCTACATCCTCAGGATTCAAGTTATACGTCTCTCTGACCCTTTGCAACTCACAGAACCACTTCATGAATCTGTTGATATCATATCTTGGTACCTGCCCAATCTCTCTAACTATTGCATCCATCTCTTGAGGCTTTAATTGTTTTGAGATGAGCTGCACCTCCCCAGTATTGTCAGTGTTTAATACAGTTGTAGTGACAATAGGAGCTGCTGGGAAACTACATCTAATTCATTCCAAGGATACAGTTGTTTATGTCCTTTAATTTCTGTGTTAAATTTGGAAATATTGTTCTCACAAGATTGGTCAGAAGTATTCCCAACCTTATCAAAAGCAATATTTATTATCCTCCAGCTCCTTTTCTACATCCTGTATTTTTACTGACAATTCGTCATTTACACCGGTTAAGTGGTCACATAGATTGGCCTTCTCAAGCAATGCCTCCCCAGTTGTTATGGCATGTAACCTTAACTCAGAGATCTTTTCATTTGACACTCTCAGCAAAGAGATATCAGTCTCCTTTTGTTTAATCATTTTTTCCATTTTTAAACAGCAGGAGACCAATCCCTGTATGATAAGTCCTTTATGTTTTGCTTCCTTAGTTTTCTTATCAAAAACACGGTCAGCTATAAAATGTTTCATTAAATCCCATGAATTTTTACATTCTTGAGGGATTTCATATGGTCCTCCATGATTTTTAATATAATTAACCAACCAGGTGCTGACCATTTCTCCCTTAGTGCTATTATTATATTTATTAAATATAAAAAAAAAACAATATTCTTACCAACCCTTTTAGGTTCACAGTCACAGATTTCCAGACCACAGTCCTAGGGTTCCATACTTCCTTCCAGGGCTTCACTGCAGACTCTTGGGTCACAAATCTTCCACGCTTCTTCTGGTCACTTGTCACGGCACCAAAATGTTGCGATTTTAAATCAATCCGGGTCACGGCACCAAAATGTTGTGAACGTGTAGATGTAGTATATTATTACAAATATACTGGAGATTCCAATATTTACCACAACCAGGTAAAAGGAAACAACCACGGTTCTTTTCCAGAGATGAAGCTAATTTATTTCGATTATCCAGCCCAGAGACAGCAAATGATACAGAGTTCCTTTAAATATGCCCACAGGATCTGTTCTATAGGGATTAGCCTTCAGGACTTCTCCCTAACCTAACTCATACAAAATCAGCAATCCAGCTTCCTGGTTATACTGTTTCTATCCCATTGACCAAAATGGGGAATGGTTCTGATTGGCTCACAACAAGTTTAAGCGTGTATCTTGATCTCATTGTTTTAGTTGAACCAACTATAGATGTTTCTTTACCAATAACAACTGTATAAACAATTCCACTTTGAAATGCAAAAGACCCTCCAGACGGCTTCCTGTGATATCTTGGTGTTGATCACCCCCCTATAATAAATTCCAAGGTAACTACCAGAAAGCATTCCCAACTTAAGCAACTTAATTAACATCTGACTGCCTTAGGGCTCTGGCACACGGGGAGATTAGTCGCCCGCGACAAATCTCCCTGTTTGCGGGCGACTAATCTCCCCGAATTGGCATCCCACCGGCGACAATGTAAGTCGTCGGTGGGATGGCACACGCTGCGCAGGCGATTTTGGCAAATCGCTGAAGTTGCCTCGCGAGGCATTTTCGCCGATTTGCCGAAATCGCGCCGCCGCGTATGCCATCCCACCGGCGACTTACATTGTCGGCGGTGGGATGGCAACTGATGGCAACTCGGGGAGATTAGTCGCCCGCGAACAGGGAGATTTGTCGCGGGCGACTAATCTCCCCATGTGCCAGAGCCCTTACTGTTTAAATCTATACATATATCTTGTGCATATGTACATTCATACAATTAAATGATACTAATCACTTGCCGGTATGTATGCATAGTCCCCAAACATATTACTACACTGATCCGTCAAGGAAGGAACAGGGTTGCTCTATCAGTGATATGTTACCCATACTTACCTGGAGGCTGTATTAGCATAACCCATACCTGAATAATAATATATATTGGATATTACCTTAGCCTCCAACACAAAGAGCTGCTAAAATGTATTATAGAAGGTATATTACCCAGTATGAGAACCACTGAAAGGTTTTAACATACACATTCAGTTTAGTTGGTATATTAGCCAGCATGGGAACTACTGAAGCATTATGACCTCCACATTCAGTTTAGTTGTTCCAATAAACCAGCGCAGGGACACTCTAAAAGAGCCAAGTGCAATATAGCCCTAAAAAAAAGAAAAAGAAATGGCTGTTGACTTGACCTGGAAACCTTCCTGGCAGCTCTTGTAAAACAACATGAGAATCAGGAGGCACAACAGTTGCATCTCTCCCATTTAATGGCTTGACAAGATGCCCTACAAGTTTCTCAAAAGGGTGACCATACTTCTCCACCAAATGTCCCTCATCCTCAAGTGGCTCCTTCTGTCATCACTTTTATGTATGTATGTATATCTTTATTTATAAAGCGCTACTTATGTACGAAGCGCTGTACAGTAGAGTACATTAATACAAACAGGGTGTTAATAAGATAATAATCACTTTAACAGCTCATGCTATGGAGCAGTCTACTTAAATCTGGGAACTAGCACTTATATTGTAGTGTCGCCCACTGTGACCTACAGCACTTATACTTGCCTATTTGTGTCTGTAAGTTACCCTCCAATATAGATTGTAAGCTCTACAGGGCAGGGACCTCCATCCTCTTATGTCTTTGATTCTTAACTTGTTGCAACTGTATTTACCTTGTATTTATTTGTATTTATTGTTATACTTTGTATTTATCTTTTATTATCTTAATAACCCCGTTTGTATTAATGTATTCTACTGTACAGCGCTGCATACATAAATAGCACTTTATAAATACAGTGGCTTGCAAAAGTATTTGGCCCCCTTGAACTTTTCCACATTTTGTCACATTACAGTCACAAGCATGAATCAATTTTATTGGAATTCCACGAGAAAGACCAATACAAAGTGGTGTACATGTGCGAAATGGAACGAAAATCATACATGATTCCAAACATTTTTTACAAATAAATAACTGCAAAGTGGGGTGTGCGTAATTATTCAGCCCCCTGAGTCAATACTTTGTAGAACCACCTTTTGCTGCAATTACAGCTGCCAGTCTTTTAGGGTATGTCTCTACCAGCTTTCCACATCTACAGACTGAAATCCTTGCCCATTCTTCTTTGCAAAACAGCTCCAGTTCAGTCAGATTAGAGGGACAGCGTTTGTGAACAGCAGTTTTCAGATCTTGCCACAGATTCTCGATTGGATTTAGATCTGGACTTTGACTGGGCCATTCTAACACATGGATATGTTTTGTTTTAAACCATTCCATTGTTACCCTGGCTTTATGTTTAGGGTCGTTTTCCTGCTGGAAGGTGAACCTCTGCCCCAGTCTCAAGTCTTTTGCAGACTCCAAGAGGCTTTCTTTCAAGATTGCCCTGTATTTGGCTCCATCCTCTTCCCATCAACTTTGACCAGCTTCCCTGTCCCTGCTGAAGAGAAGCACCCCCAGAGCATGATGCTGCCACCACCATATTTGACAGTGGGGATGGTGTGTTCAGAGTGATGTGCAGTGTTAGTTTTCCGCCACACATAGCATTTTGGCCAAAAAGTTCCATTTTGGTCTCATCTGACCAGAGCACCTTCTTCCACATGTTTGCTGTGTCCCCCACATGGCTTGTGGCAAACTGCAAACGGGACTTCTTATGGTTTACCGTTAACAATGGCTTTCTTCTTGCCACTCTTCCATAAAGGCCAACTTTGTGCTGTGCACGACAGATTCCCCCACCTGAATTGTAGATCTCAGCTGCATTTCTTATCAGCGCTCTCCTTGTTCGGCCTGTGAGTTTAGGTGGACGGCCTTGTCTTGGTAGGTTTACAGTTGTGCCATACTCCTTCCATTTCTGAATGATCGATGAACAGTGCTCCGTGGGATGTTCAAGGCTTTGGAAATCTTTTTGTAGCCTAAGCCTGCTTTAAATTTCTCAATAACTTTATCCCTGACCTGTCTGGTGTGTTCTTTGGACTTCATGGTGTTGTTGCTCCCAATATTCTCTTAGACAACCTCTGAGGCCGTAACAGGGCAGCTGTATTTGTACTGACATTGGATTACACACAGGTGCACTCTATTTAGTCATTAGCACTCATCAGGCAATGTCTATGGGCAACTGACTGCACTCAGACCAAAGGGGGCTGAATAATTACGCACACCCCATTTTGCAGTTATTTATTTGTAAAAAAATGTTTGGAATCATGTATGATTTTTGTTCCACTTCTCAGGTGTACACCACTTTGTATTGGTCTTTCACGTGGAATTCCAATAAAATTGATTCATGTTTGTGGCTGTAATGTGACAAAATGTGGAAAAGTTCAAGGGGGCCGAATACTTTTGCAAGCCACTGTAAAGATATACATACATACAAATCTACCACCTAGTACTACTACTGTTATGTGTTACTTGGAAGGGTTAAACTTGATGGATTCTGGTCTTTTTGCAGCCCTATGTAACTTAAGCTGCCTGTTTAGCTCACCTGATTTACAGGTTCTCGCCTATTATGTTAAGGTAAGGTGGTGCTGGCAAGTCTGACAGACCATGTGGAACGTCAGTGATATTATTATTATTAATATGTATGATATGCACTTAAACTTATTAGTGTAATCTAAAAATTTTGTAGGATAGTGTTAATATGCAGGAGCATGCCCACTGGGCAAAGCCACAGTTCACATTCCAGTGTGTATGCTGACAGTAGCCAATCACTGCCATAGAACCTGGGAGCGAAAGTTACATGGCCGAACCTGACTTGTACAGGGCACAGTCTATCTGTGGGCAGTGGGGGTGATGTACCATGAAAGTAGCAGTTTAAAATGTATGTTGATGGGTTAAGTTTCCCTTTAAGGAGTTCTCATAAGAGAACTGAGCAATGTAGCAACTTTTCTATTTGAGTTTATATGGCCTTTATATTAAAATGCTGAATGTGAAATCAGTGTTACTGAGCCACAAGTAGCAAATTAACTTTATTTAATATCTTCATGTTAAATGTAAAGATAGCTATGATTAGCCCATATTATGTTATCGGAAACTCATATAAATAATTATTTCCATTTATTTTTCTAGATTTCAGAGAATACAATGACGGCAGAATGGATTTAAAATTTTTTAGTACAGACACCATCTTCTGTTTGACGGAGCAGCTGAATGGCACTATTAGTGCCACTGACAGTGCCAATACAGTATGTATAATTATTGTGTAAAAATACATATTTTGACTCTAAACATGGGATGTTGCAAAAAACCACAGTAAGTCAATAAATGTTATTTACACTAGACCATTAGTTCTTTAAAAGCATCTACACATGCACACAAAGTGCAAAAATTATTATAAATAAGTCAGAAGGGACTTCTGGTGGGCGGGCCCTTGGAATGAAAGCCATTTTAGAGAGCTCTCTGACTTTTGGCTGAAAAACTTAAGTTTGGCATTGGCAAAATCTATCAGGGATAAGATTGCAGGCAAGCAGCACACTTCAACATGGCTCCCTACACTGAAAACCCAGAGTCCAGCACACAAGAAGTGCACACCAGACCTCAGCCTTATCTCAGTCACCCATGGTGAGTCAAACAAACAAAGTGGAACACCTAAGAGGAACAGTACTGTTAAATCGCCACACGATTTCTACTGTGTGGGAACTGTTAGGCTGGTGTCACCAACTCAAATGGTGCACACAGAAAACTTACACTTAAGGCACATCTTAAGGAGGGAGAATTAGACACCCCCAAGCTGCAGAATACATACCTTCTTATATATTATTGAACATAACTGCTACTGCAGAAAAATCTGCCAATTACTCCTACTTAGGCGCAACAACTTAAGCATTCCCTTACCTTGGTAACGTGGTAAAGCAACTCCAACTGTGCCTTTGTGACTGCTCAGTATTCAAATATACAGATCACGCCACAGCCCAAACCTGCCCCACAAGGTAAAAAGGTAGGATACCCCAGCTGGCCGAGCATAGTCCCCCTGGGCAAACATCAACCAGCAAGGCAGGGCTCATCTGACACTACAACCTAGAGCTCTGGACTAAAAACACCTCTTGGATTAGTTCAGGAATCAATATACACAGATTTACTATATGCCTAACTCTGGGTCTTAAACGATTTCTATGGAAAATTACTTATCTATACCTGTGAGTTCAAAAATGGGGAAATCTAAAAACAGGTCAGCCAAGTTAGACCATTTACTAGACTCACCATTACCTCAAGAATCCAGAGATTCTATGGATTTAGAGCCTAGATCTACTGCCCTTGCTGCAACAGACCATACCATGTTGGCTGACAGCAGAAGCCCCAGTGGGCCCTGCACCCCCAGTCTGACCCTGCTAAGAGCTATCGCCCATAACCCTGTATTTCTACACTTGCTTAAAAAGCCATCCAACCCCTTCTTAAAGCTATCTAATGTATCGGCCAGTACGACTGATTCAGGGAGAGAATCCCACAACCTCACAGCTCTCACAGTAAAAAATTATTTCCAAATATTTAGACAGAACCTCCTTTCTTATAATTGGAATGGGTGCCCTTGTGTTAGTTGAAAGGACCTACTGGTAAATAAAGCATTAGAGAGATTATAATATGAAACCCTTACATATTTATATATAGTTATGATATCACCCCTTAAGCACCTCTTCTCCAGTGTATACAACCCCAACTTGGCCAGTTGACTTTTCATGCCCTTTACCAACTTAGTTGCCCTTCTCTGAACCCTCTCTAACTCAATAATGGCCCGTTTGAGCACTGGAGACCAAAACTGCATGGCAAATTCTAGATGGGGCCTTACCAGTGCTCTATAAAGTGGAAGAGTAACCCTCTCCTCCAGCAAATCTATGCCCCTTTTAATACAGCTCAAAACCTTGTTGCCTTTGCAACTGCTGTCTGGCTTTGCTTGCTACAGCAAGAAATCATCCAAGTCCCTCTTAAAAGCATTGACAGAATCTGCCATCACAACATCACTTGCAAGGGCATGCCACAACCTCACTACCTGTGCTGTATTGCATCAGCTATGCGTGGTCCTGCTCTGTCCTGCTCACTGTCTAAAGTAAGATTGACAGGCAGATAACCCTTCTTCAAAACACCACACTGTGTAAGTTGTTAACTTGTTTAATGAGTATTTGAAGATGAAAGGGTAAAACTGAAATACATACAAATGAAAGGGTATAAGTGTCTCTGCTGGTGAAACAATATGCATACATATACATTACACAGATGTAATAAATCTGCTATCAAACAGAAACAAACCTCCCTCTCTAAGATGCAGGAGCTGAGTATATTAAGCAAGTAAAGCTGTATACACTCACCAACAATGCTGCATAGGGCCTGTTTAGCATGGAGAAAACTGAAAGCACGTGAGATAAACTGCACAGGCTGGAAACACCTACTTCCTGTGACCTGGAGTTATGACATCAGGGGTCAATAGCTAACTTTATTAAACAAATAACTAACACCAGGAAATATCTACAGGTGTCCAGTAGATGGAGCTGGAGGACTGCTCATACCTATAATCAAATGAAAAGACATATATCTGTCCTGACAGCACACTCTTGCCAGACTAATTTAGTTGCCTTTTATGAGGAGGTGAGTAGGAACCTTGATGCTGGAATGGCAGTTGATGTCATCTACTTGGACTTTGCTAAAGCGTTTGATACAGTACCTCACAGAAGGTTAATGATCAAATTAAGGAATATTGGCCTAGAACATAATATTTGTAATTGGATAGAGAACTGGCTGAAGGATAGAGTACAAAGAGTGGTTGTAAATGGAACATTTTCTAATTGGACCAGTGTGGTTAGTGGAGTACCGCAGGGGTCAGTCCTTGGGCCTTTGCTGTTTAACTTGTTTATTAATGACCTGGAGGTGGGCATAGACAGTATTGTTTCTATTTTTGCTGATGACACTAAATTGTGCAAAACTATAAGTTCCATGCAGGATGCTGCCGCTTTGCAGAGCGATTTGACAAAATTAGATAACTGGGCAGCAAACTGGAAAATGAGGTTCAATGTTGATAAGTGCAAAGTTATGCACTTTGGTAGAAATAATATAAACGCAAACTATCTACTGAATGGTAGTGTGTTGGGGGTTTCCTTAATGGAGAAGGATCTAGGGGTTTTTGTTGATAACAAGTTGTCTAATTCCAGGCAGTGTCATTCTGTGGCTACTAAAGCAAATAAAGTGCTGTCTTGTATAAAAAAGGGCATTGACTCAAGGGATGAGAACATAATTTTGCCCCTTTATAGGTCCCTGGTAAGGCCTCACCTTGAGTATGCAGTGCAGTTTTGGGCTCCAGTCCTTAAGAAGGATATTAATGAGCTGGAGAGAGTGCAGAGACGTGCAACTAAACTGGTTAAGGGGATGGAAGATTTAAACTATGAGGTTAGACTGTCGAGGTTGGGGTTGTTTTCTCTGGAAAAGAGGCGCTTGCGAGGGGACATGATTACTCTGTACAAGTACATTAGAGGGGATTATAGGCAGTTGGGGGATGTTCTTTTTTCCCATAAAAACAATCAACGCACCAGAGGTCACCCCTTTAGATTAGAGGAACGGAGCTTCCATTTGAAGCAGCGTAGGTGGTTTTTCACGGTGAGGGCAGTGAGGTTATGGAATGCCCTTCCTAGTGATGTGGTAATGGCAGATTCTGTTAATGCCTTTAAGAGGGGCCTGGATGAGTTCTTGATCAATCAGAATATCCAAGGCTATTGTGATACTAATATCTACAGTTAGTACTAGTGGTTGTATTTATAGTTTATGTATGTGAGTATAGATTGGTAGGTGTGGGTTAGGTGTGCTGGGTTTACTTGGATGGGTTGAACTTGATGGACACAGGTCTTTTTTCAACCCTATGTAACTATGTAACTACTATGTAACACTCCCCGCCTGGTGTCTGTAAGATCACCACAATGATTCTAGTCCAATCAGGGAGCAGGGTCTTCAGACTGAAGAAGAAGGATGAGCTCTGTCACTGGTCTGAAGAATAATGTAGAACTCCCATCTCTGGCAATCTTTATTTCCACTTTGCGAACTTTGCCATCTTTATCAGGGAAAGTCTTTGTTACACGACCCATAGGCCATTCATTCCTCTTGGTTTGTTGATCTTTCAGAAGGACGAGATCTCCTGTGTTGATGTTAGGTCTATCTGATTGCCATTTCCTTCTTACCTGCAGGGTAGATAGATACTGTTTGCGCCACCGGTCCCAGAAGACCTTGGCTAGGCTTTGAACCTGTCTCCATTGTCTTTTATAGAGATCTTTACCATCAAAGTTCCCAGAAGGTACGGGATAAGATGCAAACTTCTGAGTCAACAGTGTAGCTGGAGTAAGTATTTGTGGGTCCTCGGGATCTGTTGAGACTGGGGTCAGAGGCCTTGAGTTCACTATTGCAGTCACTTCTGCCATTAAAGTAATGAGAACCTCATGCAAGAGTTTTGAAGGTAACTGTAGAAGCATGGAGTCTAATATTCTTCTTGCAACTCCTATCATTCTTTCCCACACACCTCCCATGTAGGAGGCATGAGGGGGATTAAAGATCCAACACACCTCTTGTTTGGAAAGGAAACTTTCTAACTCTTCATAGTTAAGGTTGGAAGAGATTCCAAGTTCACTGCATGCTCCAACAAAATTGGTACCCCGATCAGATCTGATAGTTTTGACTTGACCACGTATAGCAAAAAACCTTCTGAAAGAATTTATAAAGCTTGAAGTGTCCATGGATTCTATCACTTCAATATGAATGGCTCTGATATTTAGACAAGTAAAAAGAACTGCCTCGTGTACGTCTTGAGCAGACTGTCCATGGCCCAAACACATCAAGACCAATGTGGGTGGATCTGTTCTCAGTCTATCAGGTGGCAAATCTGCCATTTTTTGTGTTTCACAAGTACTTCTGAGCTTCTTGCATATGACACATTTAAAGATGAGACTACTCACACATCTCCTTCCTCCTGTTATCCAATATCCTGCTGAATGGATGGCTCCTTCTGTAATGTGCGCCCTTGGTGTTGTGACTGGATGTGATAGTGACGAGCAATGAGGGTAGCTATGTAGTGATGACCAGGCACAATAATTGGATTTCTCTCTTCTGGTCCTAGGTCTGCATTTCTCAAGCGACCACCTACTCTCAGTAGTCCATTTTCATCTATGAAAGGGTCCAATGCTCTGAGAGGACTATCATTTGGCATGCCTTCCTTTTCTACAATGCTCTGTATTTCTTTTGCAAAAGTCTCTTTTTGAACATTCTGTATGATGACTGATCTAGCTTTCTTAAAGTCATGCACCAAGTTTAGTTCTCTGCAAAGGTGCCAGCCCTTACAATGATCAAGTTGGCTGTCTCTTTTTTGTTTGAACAGATGAGCTACATGAATGAGGCGTGCTAATGCTCTAGTCAAAGTATTCCAGCTAGAGAACCTGCAAAAACGTTCAGACCCTAGTTCTTTATCTTTGGATGTTGTACTCAAAGTTGTAACTTGTGGACGAATCTCTGTATCTTGAGCTGGATCCACTAATGTAAAGGTTTCAGTCTCTAGTTTCAAGTGGTGAGAATGACTCAAGAAGGGTGGACCTGTGCACCACATAGTATCTTTCAGGTGTGCTGCTGATACAGATCTTGTGGCCAGATCAGCTGGATTGCTCTCTGTTGACACATAGTGCCATTGTTCAGGGAGAGAGGATCTTCTTATTTGCTGAACTCTGTTGCTAACAAAGACATAAAATCTTCTTTTCTCGTTGCAAATGTAGCCTAAAACTATTCTGCTGTCTGTGAAGTAGCTGACAGAGTCTATATTTGTGTCGATTTATTTTGTTATGAATTCAGCTATATCTACTGCGAGGACTGCTGCACAGAGTTCAAGTCGTGGGACTGTAAGTTCCGGACATGGAGCTAATTTAGCTTTTCCTAGCACAAAACCTATGTGGACCTGACTTTCAGAATCTATCGCCTTTAAGTAGGCCACTGCTGCAATTGCTTGCATGGAGGCATCTGAAAACACACAAAGTTCTTTGTATTTGGCATTTGAACAAGAAACGGATACATAGGGTCTAGTTACCTGTATGTGCTTCAACTGGTGAAGGGACTCTTTCCAATCTTCCCATGACAGTCTCTTACCTTCAGGTAGGGGTGCATCCCAATCTTGAGTCTCCGAGGTGAGATCACGAAGAAGAGCTTTCCCTTGAATGGTTACTGGTGCAGCTATCCCCAAAGGGTCATACAAACTGTTTATTGTAGAGAGGACTCCTCTTCGTGTGAAGGGTCTTTTCTCTGATGACACCTGGAAGGTCAGGGAATCGCTTTTAAGATCCCAGCAGATGCCTAAGCTTCTTTGCATGGGTAAATCATCATCATTGAAATTGAGATCTTTTAAGTCTGTTGCATGATCTTCAGAAGAAAAAGCAGCCATTACATCACTGCTATTTGATGCTATCTTATGTAAGCGGAGATTTGAACATGCTAGCATTTTTCTGGTTCTGTTCAAGAGGTCAATGGCTTCAGCTGCAGTGGGTACTGACTTCAGACCATCATCCACGTAAAAGTCTCTTTTCACGAATCTTTTAGCGTCTGTACCAAACTCCTTTTCTTCCTGACAAGCTGCTTGTCTAAGACCATATATGGCCACTGCTGGAGAAGGTCTGTTACCAAAGATATGTACTTTCATTCTCCATTCTATGATGTCTTGTGCAGGGTCGTTGTCTTTGTGCCAAAAGAACCTTAAGTAATTTCTGTCTTCAGGTCTAACTAGAAAACAGTAGAACATCTGTTGGATATCAGCCATGAATGCAATGGTGTCCTTGCGAAAGCGTAACAACACACCAAGGAGGTTATTATTTAGGTCTGGGCCTTTCAACAGAATGTCATTCAGGGATACCCCACAACACTGTGCACTTGAATCAAAGACAACTCTAATCTGTTGGGGTTTCTTGGGGTGGTAGACTCCAAAGAGAGGCAGATACCAACACTCTTCTCTTGGATTGAGAGGTGGCGCTATCTCTGCGTGGCCATTTTGGATTACCTTTCCCATAAATGCAAAGAAATGCTGTCTCATCTCAGGTTTTACTTTAAAAGACCTCTGTAAGGACCTGAAACATTGCAAGACTTGTTCTTTGTTATTTGGTAGCTACTTTCTTTGTGGTTTGAAGGGTAAAGGAGCTACCCAACTACTGTCTTCTGCTCTGTAGAAACCCTCCTTCATTGTTTTCATAAAGGCAAGATCTTCCAGAGAAGGAGCAACCGTCTCATCTTCTGTTGTTCTCTGAAAGATACTGTGGCTTACATGATCCTCAAACTCTTTGCAAGAGGATTTGTACGCAGACACTGAGGATTGCATGGCTACACATACATTCATGTCATAGTTTTTCCTCACATTGTAGAAGTATGGACAAGGTGGAAAGAGGGATCTGCAGCTCTCTTCTGAGGTTGTGGTGTAAAGACAGTGTACTAAGTCTGGTCTATGGACTCCTTTCAGGCATACATTGCCCACTATGACCCATCCTGTGTCTAATCTGTCTGCATAAGGAGTGTTATGTGGTCCGTTGATCTGTTGCCTCACTTTATGGACCCTAATTATGTCTCTTCCTAACAGCATAAGGATAGATGCTGATGGATCAAGTTTGGGTATCTCACTAGCAAGTGACTTTAGATGTTTGTGATGAAGAGCCACCTCAGGGGTTGGGATCTCAGTCCGGTCGTTCGGTATCTCATTACATTCAATGAGTGTGGGTAATGAGATTGTGGTTTTGCCATCAAGAGACTGTAGTTCAAACCCTTGCGCTCTTCTTCCTGAAGTGTTAATCACCCCTGCACAGGTTCTGAGAGAATATGGAAACTGCTGGCCTTTTGACCCGAAGATTTCAAAGAACTCTGACCTGACCAGGGACCTATTACTTTGGTCATCTAGAATAGCATAAAGTTTGATCGCTCTGTTCTTTTGTCCTGTAGGATAGACACTGACCAAACAGATTTTAGAGCACGATCTGTCTCGAAGATCTCCTCCACACACTTCGGTACATGTTGTAGTTACTGTAGCCTCTGCACTGTTGTCTTTTCCCTCCCCGCCATGATCACTCCCTTCTGGTGGCCTGACTGACCATGGTGCAGGACCAGGATGAAGAGCAGACACGTGTCTGTCACTGTTGCACTCCGTGCAGCTAACTGGTTTGTCACAGTCTTTCGCAAGGTGTGCATTTGAGGCACAGCAATGGTAACAAATATTGTTTTGTTTTAAGAAAGTCTTTCTCTCATCAAGGGACTTACCTCTGAAGCCTTGGCATTTGTACAGAGGATGAGGTTTGTGATGAATCGGACATCCTTTTGTTAAGTCTATGGTCTTAGCATCAGTGGAAACAGAAGAGTTTCCTGTAGCTTGAGATACTTCAGTCTTGTGCACCCTGATGGAACTTCTCTGAGGGGTGTTCTTGTAGCGGTATTTCTCTGGCTTGTTGTCACCAAAGGTCTGGAACGTCTGAGCAAAACCTGGGTCATTGTACATCTTTGCTTGTTGAGAGATAAATTGCACGAAATAAGAGAATGGCGGGAATAGTACATTATGTATTTCCTTGTACTTGGTCCCATGTGATGCCCATTTCCTTTTTAGAGAATCTGGCAGCTTTTTTACAAGGTCTTCTATTCCTCTAGCAGAATCAAGATTATCTAGTCCTAGAAAGCATCCTTCATTTTTTGCTGCCAACAGTTCTATTACCAGATCACTGAATTCTCTAAGTTTCTTGCTGCAATCTCTTTCAAAGATATTCCCAAAGTTGTCAATCCTGTCCCACAGGGATTTTTCTATCTTCTCTGGAGCTCCATAATCTTCGTTTAACCTTTGCCATGACATCTGTAGTCCTTTACAAGAATCATTGACATATACTGCCCGAATGCCTTTCACTTGTCTGCTGGACTCTGGACCTAGCCACTTCACTAGGAGATCTGTTTCTTCTTTGTATGAAAGGTGAAGGTCTTCTATAGCATTTTTAAATGATGCCTTCCAAGCCCTGTAGTTTTCTGGTTTCTCGTCGAACTGAACAAGACCTGATGTTATCATTTCTCTGCGTGCCATAAATCTCACTAAGTCTGACATCTGTTGATTGCCAGTAAGTTGGTTTGAATCAGGCTTAATAGGAAGCGCTGGCTTCACATCTGGTGTGTGCTGGTATGATCCCTCTGGAGAATGACTGTCTCTATCAGGAACCCCTGGTCGTGTAACAGGAGGATAGCTGTATTTATTAGTACCAGGTGAAGTCCACTGAATGTCATTATAGTCTCGGGCTGCAGGAGTTTTCACATTAACAGGATACAATTGTTTGAAATCCTTTTGTTCTTGTAACAGAGCACCATCTGGTGGTGAGATGTAGTCTCATTGTAAGGGAATGTTCTGGAGAGGTATACTATGATTTTGCTCAAATGATGGGATAACATCACTGTCTCTGTACTCACTAAGCTTTTCTAGGCTTGGCATTGATGGACTGTACTCCTGTGAATGTTTCAGCACGTATTCTTTGGTACGTTGCATAGCAGTTTCTGGTTTTACATCAGGCTGCATAGTGAATTTCTGACTTGCTTGTTCTGTAGTGTCAAGAGCTGCATCTAATGCATCTGCTTTGGCATTTGCGATTGCCACCGTCTTATGTAAGTTAAGAATCTCTATTGAAGCTTCTAAGCGTGTCTTCTCTAATTTTAGCTCTGTTTCCTTCCCAGTAAATGTGAGTTGAGCTAGTGCAGCGGCAGCTTCTGCGCAGAAAAGCGCAGCGTCAGACACCTGGGGGCGGTTTGAGAGTCTGGATGAATGTGACACCCTAGATCTGGTTTTGATTGATCGTTCAGACATCTTGCCGTCTAATCTTGATAAGAGTTAGCACGTGGTACTATGTTAACTGAAGCTGTACTGTATCTCTGTGGTACTTGCTAATCCACTCTGCGTGTGGGCCTCTTGATACCAGCTGTTGTTTTACTGTGCTGTATTGCATCAGCTATGCGTGGTGTTGTCTACTGTTCTGTCCTGCTCACTGTCTGAAGTAAGATTGGCAGGCAGATAACCCTTCTTCAAAACACCACACTGTGTAAGTTGTTAACTTGTTTAATGAGTATTTGAAGATGAAAGGGTAAAACTGAAATACATACAAATGAAAGGGTATAAGTGTCTCTGCTGGTGAAACAATATGCATACATATACATTACACAGATGTAATAAATCTGCTATCAAACAGAAACAAACCTCCCTCTCTAAGATGCAGGAGCTGAGTATATTAAGCAAGTAAAGCTGTATACACTCACCAACAATGCTGCATAGGGCCTGTTTAGCATGGAGAAAGCTGAAAGCACGTGAGATAAACTGCACAGGCTGGAAACACCTACTTCCTGTGACCTGGAGTTATGACATCAGGGGTCAATAGCTAACTTTATTAAACAAATAACTAACACCAGGAAATATCTACAGGTGTCCAGTAGATGGAGCTGGAGGACTGCTCATACCTATAATCAAATGAAAAGACATAAATCTGTCCTGACAGCACACTACCCTCACTGTGAAAAACCTATGCTGCTTCAAATGAAAGTTCAGTTTCTCTAATCTAAAAAGGTGGCCCCTATCCATCTGTAATCCCCTTTTAAGTACTTGTACAGAGTAATCATGCTCCCTCACAAGGGCCTTGAAAATAAACCCAACCGTGACAGTCTAATCTCATAGTTTGAATCTTCCATCCCCTTTACCAGTCTATTTTCACATCTCAGCACTCTCTCCAGCTCATTAATATCCTTCTTAAGTCCAAGTAGATCACATCCACTGCCATTCCAGCTTTAAAGTTCTGGCACACCTTCTCATAAAAAGCAATTCAATTAGATTGGCAAGATCTGTTATGCATTAAACCATGCTGGCATAAACTTATAGTATTATGATTTGCAATGTAATGCAAAGTATCCTATCCTTTATTACCCCTTCCAAAAGTTTCTTACCACTGATATCAGACTAACAGGCCTATAGTTAAGGCTGAAAATGGGATCCCTTTTTGAATAACTCAACAGCATTAGCATTAGTTGAGAAGGATCCTACACACGACTAAGGTTAATCCGGAAAACGTGGTACCAAAGGGATCAGGTAAGGGCAAGGTCAGAGTTGAGCAAAGGGTCAGTGGAATGCGAAACTTGAAATTCTTTGCAGATGACCATATGGAACCTCCAACTGCAAAGCAAGGAGCTAGTCTACAACGTCTGTCCACTGCTTTCTTTTGACGGACCAAACAAGTGGGGAAAAATTCAAAGCTTTGTGCCAGAGGTGATTATGAGCAAATTCAGCTGAGGGGAGAAGTTCTGACCAGTTGCCATGGTTCTGAGAGAAAACAGCAAATTAAATGTTCAAATTAAATGGACTTGATTGGTTCTCTCTGTTTGGCTATTACTTTGAGGATGATATGCTGAAGTTTTTAGGCCAATTCACAACAATTTACAAAAAGCACGCTAAAAGCGGGAGACAAATTGGACCCCTTGGTCAGATACAATGGAAGAGGGAAAACCGTGGAGATGAAAAATCTATTTAATAAAGATAATTGCCAGAAGAGCCGCACACAGGAGCTAGTAAAATCTGCAGACTTTGGTAGATTTACAATAAAATCCATGGATATATCAGACCAGGGTTGACTTGGAGAAGGCAGAGGATGGAGGAGACCACAGGGGAGACAGCAAGGGATCTTGTTGGGCACAGACGGAACAGCAACATAATTGGTAACATTTTGGACAAGTAAACAACACTAGAAATATCTGGAAATGATATCGAGTGACTTCTTAACATCTGGATGGCCTGCAATTTTTATTGGAATGACCCCACGAGAGGATCTGAGACACCTTAGCCTGAGGGACCAAAGCCTTACCAGCCTTACGGATACTCTGGAGGAACTTCAGACAGGTTGCACTGAGCTCCCTTTAGTAGATGACACCATTCCTTGAAAACCAATTTTATGGCCAATAACTCCCAATTGCCAATATGATAATTTCTCTCTGCAGGTGATAGTTTTTTTTGGAGAAAAAGGCACAGGGGTGAAGGGGACCTTGGAAATATTTTCATTGGGGTAAAATAGTGCTTACCCCTGTATCGTATGTGTCATTTTCTAAAGTAAATGTATGAGACATATCTGGGTGGATCAGAACTGGAGAGGAAACAAAAGCTGATTTTAAATATTCAAAAGCCTTGAGAGATTCATAAGAGTCCTTATGAATGAGAGCCGTGGTGGGAGCCACGATTTGAGAAAATCCTTTAATGAATCTTCTGTTTAGCAAAGTTAGCAAAGCAAAGAAAACTTTGTATGGCCTTCAGAGCTACAGGTGTAGGCCACTCAGTAACTGTGGAAACTTTGGCAGGATCCATCTCAAAGCCAGAAGAAGAAACAATGTGCTCTAGGAAGGAAATCTTTGACTTATGGAACTCATATTTCTCCAATTTAGCATAAATATGCTAAATTGTAGAAATGACTTGACTTGAGGAATGTGTTCAGATAAGGAGGAGCAAAACACCAGGATATTGTCAAGGTATACTACAACACATGATTATAACATATCACGAAAAATATTATTTATGTAATCTTGGAAGACTGCAGGGGCATTGGACAGCCCAAAGGGAATGACTAGGTACTCGTAGTGGCCATCATGGGGTATTAAGTTTGGCTTGTGCTGCACAATGTCTGCTATGCTGTGAAAGAGGCACACAGGCAGTCACACAGCACAAGTCTGATCATGTGACCTAGGAGAAGGAAGCAGCCTGTGGTGACAGAAATAATAATAAAAAAACAACGAAACACAAATACAAGAGTATTGTAGAAATGATACCTATATTGGCTTACAATAAAAATACATTGCAAGCTTTCGGAGCGCTAAGGCCCCTTCATCAGGCAAAATGCCTTAGAGCTTAGAGCTCCGAAAGCTTGCGATGTATTTTTATTGTTAGCCAATATAGGTATCATTTCTACAATACTCTTGTATTTGTGTTTTGTTGTTTTTTTATTATTATTTTTGACACTGGCTAACACGGTACTACAGTTTTTGTTTTGTGGTGACAGAAGAAACTGCCGTCTGCCCTGAAACTACCTATGCTGCACTGAAGCTGGGCTGTAAATGAGGCACAAATCAAAGTGGGGCAAAGAAGAGAGAAGGGAATGTGTCAGGACAAAAAGTAGGGGGGAGCAGGAGAAGAGAGGGAGGCGCATAAAGAAAAAGGGCAAACAAGAAAAATTACAAATGCAGAGATTAAAGGTATTTGGGTAAGTGAGAATTTACATTTTTTCGTATTGCTGAACCGTAGCTTTGCTTCACTTAGTTATGCTATAAGATTGCTGGCTTATTGGCTGTGCTGTGCTTCTCAGTTGCCTCGGAAATTCTAAACAGTACCTGCTTAATCTCACAGCATAACTGAAAGAAGTGCTCAGCAACACTGACTGAGGGATAATTGTAATGTCAAGCTGGCGAGGGGTTAGGATCCAGGCATATAGGGTTTTATTTTTATCTAATACATTTTTTAGTTATGAGCATAGGTGGGAAGAAGGCGTACAAATGCTTTTTAATGGGCTTCCTCCATATTGGTGTATGTTTACATAAAGGAAAAAGGGAGCAAAACATGGGTGGGCAGTTCAGAAAGAAAATTGAAAGGAAGAAAAACATGGGGAAACAGGGGATGGTGGAAGTAGAAAAAGCACATAATAAATAGTGTAAGAAATGGGAGAGGAAAGTGGGGTACCATTACCAAAGAAATAACAGGGAGGGTGAAAAGTAGTGAACAGAAGAAAGGAAATGTAGGAAGGTGAAATAAATAAGAGTAACAAAAAACAATGATTCTTGAGAAGGAAGCAGGAAAAAAATCGAAAAGGTTGTGTAAATAGGAGAAAAAAAGGAAGGAGGTATAAATTAAAGTGGACCTGTCACCCAGACATGAAAATCTGTATAATAAAAGTCCTGTTAATATAAAAATGAATTTGGGTTTCATGTTTAATTTGAACACATCCAAACCCATTATAAAGGCATTTAAAAATCACAGCTGTCAATCATATATTGCTTGCCCCGCCTCTATGCCTTAGGCATAGAGGCGGGGCAGACAATAACTTTAGCTTTCCATTCAGCACTTCCTAGATGTCACTGCACATCTCACTTTTCCCCTCCCTCCTCATCAACTACTGGCTACAACTGTGTAGCCAGTTCAAGGGCATGGGCATCAGGTCCCCCATTCTGGCACATAAACAAGATTTTGATGATGCAAAGCTTGCCTTAATAACAGTGCTCACAAAATGGTGCCTGCCTGCTTGCTTTGACTGAGTAATTCCAAGACGGAAGGAAACAAGTTTTTTATTATTTATATAGCTTAAGTGAAGTTTATTTTGCTCAACTAACAATATAGAAAATAATTTAGACTTATTTCTTAGGGTGACAGGTCCGCTTTAAAATAAAAAAAATCAAGGAAGTAAAAGAAGATAGACTAGCATCAAAGGAAAGGTGTTAAAGGAGAAGGAAAGGTTACCAAAGAGTTAAGCTGCAGGCTTACCTTCAGTTGTGTCGATAGTGCCCTTAAAGAGATACTGACACCAGAAATTAAACCTTTTTTACATCATAACATTGGCTTTGCATGCGATTTATAATTTTGCCATAAAAGTATTTGTCCAATGCTTTTACATTTCCTATCTGATCCCCTATGTTCCTCTATGAGGGGGCTGCCATATTTGTGCTGCAGGAGTCCGATAGCATTAGAAGCTAAAACTGACAAGTTGGGAAGGGACAGGCAGGATGACAAAACAGTCAGGTTTAGGAACTGCAAGTGACAATTACTTACAAAAGCAGCCCTATCAGTGAAACAATCAAACATGACCTATAGGTAAGATTTATGTACAGTCATATTTTCAAGGGTCATTTTTTTAGTGTCAGTATCACTTTAAGTCTCCCCATATTGTGCTCGTTCAGATGATCAAAAGCCAGACAGGAAGAAAAAAACGCTGAGCTGGATAGAGGATTCCCATAATGCATCACTCCTGCAAAGACACCAGGCAGCACATGCGCATGTCTGTCTTTAGTGAACGCGCACAAGCAGGCGTGCTTCCCTTGCATCAGTCCCTCTGAGCTGGCTCCGGGGGGGAGGGAATGTTGCGCATGCGCACAAATGGACGCGTGCCAAAGCTGGGGGGGGGGAGGATTGTTGTGCATGCCCAGTGTAGGCGCTGAAGAAAAGGAAGTGGGCATACCACTTTGAAGATGGCAGCACCATTCAATACAGCGAGCAGAAACTTTAAAGTAAGTTTTACTAAGTTATTGTTGCTATAATAGAGACAAAAGTATAGCGTTTTTATTTAACAATAGTATCACTATTGAATGGTATCATTTATAAATTTTGCCTTTCCTCCTCTTTTAAGAGGGAGACAAAAAATAATAGCAGAAAGAACTAAAATGCAAATGAATGGGAAACTGTTAAAACAGGTGCATAAGATGAAAAGTAAAAAAAAAGAAATTAAAAAGAACAGTTCTTTCAAGTGAAGTTAAAAACAGAAGGAAAGAGCAAAACTAGAAGAAAGGACCAGAAGTTAAATTAATAAAATGCAGCAGAGGCCATTAAATAACAGAAGGTGAGCTACATACATATATACAGTATTTATAATAACTGATTTAATTGTGTGCCTAGCAGTGTTCCAGTTACTGGTGTAGCTCAGGAGAGCTGATATAACTGTTATATAGCTGTTATACACAATTGTAATCCAACAATATTGTCTAACCTGCAGAAGAAATATATTTCCCATCTTATGAATGCAATCACTTCTACCCTTAACCTCCTACAGGTTAGACAGTGCTTCAGGCCTTCAGCTAGAGTTAGGTAGTGTTTGGGGGCCAGTACCTACTGCCTATATAATGGGCTGTTGATGCCGGAGGCCACTGCCACTCACTGTAAGCAATGTGCTTTGGGTTCTGGTACCCACTCTCATTAACCGTATATATTATTTAAGGGTGCCAGTACCCACTGTGCCTACTGTATATAATGTGCTTGAGATGTCAGCCCTCACTGCCTCTTGCTGTGTATAAATGTGCACTGATTGGCAGTATCTAATTGCCTCTCTCTGTGTATATTGTGCTTTAGATGCTGGTGTCCCCTGCTTTTCACTATATAATGCACTTGGGGTGACACCCCAATCTGATTGGGGTACCAGTACCTACTGCCTCTTACTGAGCTCAGTATATACTGTACATAGTGTGTCAATACTGCCTTGTCACTATAAAATGTGCTTGAGGTTCCATTGTCCTCTCCTCACTGCATAAACCTTATATAGAAACCAGCCAACTATTGGTCTACTGCAGAGTAATCGTAATATACTGTTGCTCTGCGTTATAAGACTTGCAGCAAATGTTGCTACTATTGCTGTGGTTCTCCTTAAAACCTTGTGAAAGTAAACTTTAGGTTGGTTAAGGGTTTAAGGGCATGGCCTACACTAGTGGGCATGGGTAAACTTGCAGCACACGTACAGAGGTTTTTCCCAGGCAAAAACAGGCGTTTTCACCTAAACAGCCCTGAAACCCGGATAGCAAAACTCCACCTAGGGGGCCCACACTTGGTAACACCGGCCCTGTCTGAAACTGACATGGGAGTTCAACCCCTTGGAGGAATAGGGCAAGGGATAAGTTAGGGCAGTCATAAGGCCTATGTGGAGGAAGTGTCTCGGCATTCTTTTTCTTGAAGACATCAGAGAATTCAACATGGCATCTAGGCCAAAGAGGGGGATCTCATATAATTGAATGCAGCAGCATGATTGGATTTGGCATACAATTGGAATGACAGGAGGAACTCCAGGCAGTGAGGTCACCGGTGACCTAGTGATTGCCTTAGCCACTGTAGACAAATGATAACTGGAGTGGTAAGACATTCAACGATCAGGAATAAAATCTTGAGTGTAACCACCCCACCCACCCCATACCCCTTTGCAAACATACGGTTGAACACAACATTCGGTACAGTTACAGTTGGAAAAAGAAAAAGGTTAAGGAAGGCATATGAATAGGTCTTCTTTTTTTGTTAAAGGAGGTTTCTCACCTTTGAGTTAACTTTTAATTTGACGTAGAGAAAATTGCAATTTGCAATTGGCCTTCATTTTTTTATTTTTAGTTTTTTTAGTTATTGCACTTTTTATTCAGCAGATTTTCAGTTTGGAGTTTTGGCAGCTATCTGGTTGCTAAGGTCCATATTACTTTAGCAACCAGGGAGTGGTTTGAATGGGAGGCTGGTGTATGAATAGGAGAGGACTTGAATAGAAAAACAAGTTATAAATAGTGACAATAACAATAAAATTGCAGACTCACAGAGTAAAAGTTTTTTGGCTGCTGGGGTCATTGACCCCCATTTAAAAGTTGGAAAGAGTCAGAAGAAAGCAAATAATTTAAAATCTATAAGAAATAAATAATGAAGACCAATTGAAAAGTTGATAGTAGAATTGGTCATTCCATAACATACTAAAAGGTAACTTGAATTTTCCTTTCCTGGGCACTCCATGACAACACTTAGCGGAAAACCCCTCCCCCTCTGCTCCCATCAGAAGGGCCCTCTCCACAAAGCTTTAATAGACCAACCCTACCCCCGCTCCGGTGTCTAGTAATAATCTTCTAGAAACTACAGAAAAGGGTGGGAACCTTGACATGGAGTGGCCAGGAAAGGAAAATCACATTAAGTATGATACAAGTTTCCACTTTCCTGGCCACTCCATGTCAACACTTACCAAGACATAGCAAAGCTAATATTCCCAACTGGGAGGGTAAAAATTCCACAAAGGAAGGAAGTCTGGATCTCAAAATATAAATCTATTCCAGATACATCCCACACCAAGTGAAAACCCCACAGTGGGGTTTAGAAAGTAATACCTGGTATAAAACTGCTCAGGAATCTGGACTGAAATAAAAGAGGAATGAGCCATGGGAATAGCCAGAGTAAAGACTAAAACTCTATAAAGGCCACACCCAAGTAATGATACAGAGTGTGCAACCCACATCTGGGGAAAAAGGACTAATTACTTTACCGATAGGGAAGAGGATAGTAACAAACCATAAGGTCTTCTCACTCCCACTACTTACTAGCACGCCTGTAATAACGTGCCCTCCCTGTGATCACTACTGCAAACAACTAAAGTAGTGGACACCTGAGCAAAAGACTTAGCAGGGGACATAAACACAGTCAATGATATTCTGCATGTACCAGACCTGGACAAGCTATTGCAGATAGCCATCTTGTTTCCCACTGCAAAACATATGCATTTTGTAGATAATAGGTCACTCCCCCCCAATGTCTACAGAGTGCATAAGAGCCTGTACATATCCTAGACCCCAAACCCATGCACCATGCAAGGATGATACCTCTGGTACAAAAATCTCCCAACAACCCTGTACAGAGTCTTGAACAAGCATGCCACAGGGAAGCTCAAGAGCAGCCATATAAAGCCCTATTGGACAACCAAGCAACCTAGCCTGAGATCAAAATGAAGAACCTACCAGGGCATGGCTATAGAAAGATATAGAAAACTAGATAGACGCAGGGAGAATAACCTGGAAGTCCAACCAGCCAAGAGCCTTGCCGGCCCTGTAGGCTCTAAGATGGTGCTCTACACAAAAGTCTACCAGGTGGTCGGTTTGATACCTACCAAACTTTACTAACAAATGGTTTGCAGATATTAACCCCCAGAGACTTCATGCCACCACTGAAAGTGAACAGTACTTGCCTCAGTGAAGAAGCAGCATAGACCAAGCTTCAGACAAGGCTGAAACTTATCCTACATTCCTGATATCCTGCCCAGATATAATTTGGTTGGTACTATGGGATCTGCATGCCAGAGAATAGACATCCAACCTTATTACTAGCATCTACATGCTCTAAAATAAGGGTACCAACAGGAAGTGAAAACACAGATAATAATAGCCTTGCCTGCTGATGGTCCAAGCACCCTTCTAGAATTCTAAATGTGACATTCGTTAATATGTGGCCTCATCCTAACTGGCCTCTCTATTGGAACTGACCTTGAATACTAGACAGGCCTGTCCCAATAGCAAGGCCTGAAAATGATGCAGCAGTAATGGCCATAGTTGCCTATACAGAATACTATATTTGTAGACACACATACAACAAGTTCTTTAAACCAATGCACCCACTTAAAAACTGGACTAAGAAAATCGTGAACTGAGCCTCAGTGTCCTGAGTCAGAGAATGTTAATCATTATTGACTATACAGAACCCTATTGTTCAGGCTTCTAATATAATGCCGTGCCATATGGATAACCATGGCAACCTACCAGGCATTGTGAGCCACGTTCCTCTGAGCTGCTCCTTGTTCTTAGAGAAAGGTATCTGCCAGATCATATGCCCTGGCAAAAAAGTAATAAATACACATTCATAGCACTTACCCCAGAAGCACAGCAGTCTTGAGAACCATCGGCACAAATAAGGTCTGAAAACCATAAACATAACTGGAAGATAATAGATCACTGAATGCTGTGTCAACAGTAAGGCTACAGCTCTGAGTTTAAATTAAACACATACACATATAACAGCTGTTGCACGCCAGTGCATATGTAGTGTGTAATACCTGTCTGCACCTTGAGTGTTGCCCTTAGCATCTACACAGTATAGCAGTGCATATGAGGCCAAAATGGATGCTTTTTCAGACCAATGTATCCTACCTATACACTGCCTGGCTGTTTGTATTGGTCTCTGTATTGAAAGAAGAGAAAAATACTTTGTTGTTGCCACCTTCAGGATTTACCTTTATACAAATATATAATACCTGCATGCAACACACCTGTTACATATAATAAATATACAACCTCAATTCTACTTGGTTGTACCCTTAATACAAATAAAATACAGCATAGAGACTGCATTACATGCATACTACATTATCCAGCCTGGCTGCTGCTTCTACATAAGCCATAGTTGCTAGGTGAGCAATACCCAAACAGCCTGTTTCAATAGAAAACCATGCTTTTAACAGATTTGAATGTTGCATATAAACATGATACAGGGTCACTATGAGTGATATATTACTTACCTGGAGGCTGCATAAGCAAATATGACCCAAAACTGAATAATCATAATACAGTTTGGTCATTGCCTTAACCTCCAACACACAGAACTGCTAAAGTGCTCCAGCGTATACATTCAAATAGTTAGTTATCGTAGCCCACAAGACAACCACTGAAGTGTTTTAACATACAAATCAGTTTAAATGGTATATTACCCAGCATGAGAACCACTCAAATGTATTAACATATACATTCAGTATAGATGGTGTATTACCCATGAGAACCACTGAGATGTATTAACATATACATTCAGTATAGATGGTATATAACCGGCATGAGAATCGCTGAAATGTTTTAACAAATACATTCAGTATAAATGGTATATTACCCAGCATGAGAACCACTGAAGTGTTATGACCTGTACATTCAGTTTAGTTGTTCCAATAAGCCGGCCCATGAACACTCTGCTACAGAGATAATGCCTGCCCATTCCAGGCTAGCACATATCCCAATGTACACACTGGCTGAACTAGGTTACATAAATATATTGCAGACACAAGGTCCCTTGCCTAAAAAGACTAGCCCAACTCTGTATGAGAAAAAGCAGTATGAAAGGAAGTAACAGCAGCTTGAGGCTAACAGAACATAAGTGTAACACAGAGAACCTTACCTCATACCATACCTCCCAACATTGAGAAAATAAAAAGAGGGACAAAAGTTCTAACCACGCCTACTTTGTAGTCACCCCCCCAAAAATGGTTGGAATGTTGACATTAGTTGCAAGTAGACTAATGGTTTAAAACAAACACACTGGCTTCCATCTATAGCACCTACATGTCATAAAAGTGACAGAACCACAGCATTTTATGACAGCCACAGTATTTCGCAAGCATCGCATGCTACATTTTAGCCCTAATCTTCTGGTCTGAGATGGGATAAGGTCATAGCACATACCAGTACACCAGGGTGGCTTTTTAAATTTTAGAGCATCACCAGCACCTCAGGGAGTTATGAAGTTTTACATGTAAAAAAATACCGATTTTTGTCCATCTGTGTCACAGATTTTCAGCTCTGCTTAATTCACTAATAACTTTCAGCATTATGTATTCCCTATGCATTCCAGCACCCCCACCTCCATGCTCAATTCTGATGCTGCCATCCCTTTTCAGTGTTCATGCCTCTATCTTCAACGTTGTGAATATACCTTCAAGCACATTTCCTTTCTTTCTCTCCTGGCTCTTCCCCCTCCCCCGACCCGCATACTGCTCCTGTAGCTTTCCCCGATCAGAGTATCTACAATAAGGAATGAGCGTGCTGCACTTGAAGAGAAACATTTACATTGAAGGTAATGGGAGTAGGCAGAAACACTGGGGACGGCAGCACCACAGGGGGGCGTGGAGGAAAGTGCAAGGAAGACTCAAAATTGAAAGTATAAAGTTACCGAGCAATGCTGTGTGGCAGGTACTGCATGAGAGTGTGATGTCATGCGGCCAAGCGCAGGGAGAATTTAAAACAAGCAAGGGGAAATGTGGCAAATGTGTACAGTAATCTGGGACAGCGGGACTTGCTGCACTAATTGGGACTGTTCCAAGAAAAGCAGGACGATTGGGAGGCACAGGGCCGGATTTCTCTTCTGGGCGCCCCGAGGCCGCCCTTGTTAGTTGCCCCCCCTCCACCCGTGCGCATGTGCGAACGTGCGACCCCCCCAGTGCGCATGCACGAACGCGCGACAACCCCCCCCCCGCAGCCGTCTGCTCCAACAAGTATTGCATTTGTTCAGCTCACAGAATAGACAAACTTACCAATTTACTTTAGCGTTAACAGACTATGGAAATCAAGCTTGCATCCTGAACATTACCTCTATGGGCTGGCTTGAAAGGCCCCTTTTTTCTTTTTTTTGGAAACAGTGGAAAAGACTTGTGAGAAAGGCAGCTGGCTCTGAAACCTAGAATCCTCCATTTAAAGAAAAAAATGATGCCCCAGTATAGGGGAAATGAGAAAAGGAGGCCATAGGGCTCAGTCTGCGTATCCTGATGATTAGCTAACTGCCACCTCCCTCTCCCATCTTTAAAAATGAAGAGAAGTGTAGGGGCCACACACACCACTGCCGCCGGATGCTTTGTAAGCAAGTCCAGTAAGGCACACAGATGGGGAGACAAGCACCTGCCACCAGCCTGGGAGTGCCAAAGCACTACAATGTCCTACCTGATCCCAGAGCCCAGAAATCAAGGAGTCCAAACAAATGAGGTAATATGCTGAGGGGGGGATAAAAGATCTCTGGGACCAAAACCCCCCAGTTCATTAGGATGCTTTCAGGCAAGCCCTAATGCTTTCCCAAGGCTAAAAAGAAAAATTTACTTCCAATGGCAACAAAACAAAAAGTGAGACAGAAGGACAAAAAATACTTGGAGTGGGGGTAGGGTTGGTCTTTTAAAGCTTTTTGGATGGTCCTTTTGATGGGAGCAGAGAGGGGAGGGACTATCCCAGTAAGCGTTGACATGGAGTGACCAGGAAAAGAGTTTTAAACCTATTAAAGAATTAAAGAATACAGTAATTCAATATGATATGCAATAGAGGTCTTGCGATAATTTTCATTGGCATAAATTTCATTGAGACAGGGGTCTTCCCTAAGAAAGGAAATATTCTTAAATTACTACATAGTATCTGTAGGTATGACTTCTCAAACCAGGCAGAATACTCATAACCTTGATAAATAAATCCTACCTCCATATAATCTCATGGAACACTGGAGGCCTAAATTCACCCCAAAAATGGGAAAAACTATTGCTATTGTACTACTATTACTATTGTATGCTATTTTATGCCCAGATGGAAGAAATACTTTTGGACCATGCAAAGGTCAATATAATTTTAGGTCGAGATTTTAATGAGTTTATAGACCCAGCATTGGACTGATCACACCCATGACAAACCTCCCGCACTCTATATTGAAAGCATAAATCACCTAATGTCTCACTGGCCTTTAGTCGATCCATACCGTTTACTTCACTCCACCACAAAGGATTGTACTTATATCTCTCCTGTTAATGAAACACATTCATTTATCGATTATATCTTGATATCAAAAGGTATGGCTCTCCGTTCGCTGTTGGCTGACATAGGGATAATTACCATTTCAGATTACGCCCCATCCACCTAAAATATAAATTGGCCAAACCAATTACCAGTTGTCATCTTTGGGAATTCATCATATATATCTACAATTTCTTTTCACTTCCTGGGAGAATTACAAGGATGACAACATGGAACACTACAACAACCCTGGATTGTTTTGGGGGGCTTCCAAAGCAGTCATACGGGGCAAATAATTTCTAACATGTGCCAAAACACATGTAATTTTTTAGATCTTACTTAGACAACCAAGTCAAAATGACCTACTCTGAGTTTCTACTCTACCCAATGAGTGAATTGGAATCTAAAAATAAAGAAATGCAAGAGGCCTTTACTACTTTTATAACAGCCCATGTAGCCCGAAAACGAGACTATAACAAAGACTGATCCTTTTGATGGGCCAACAAGGCAGGCAGACTCTTGGCACACTTAGCTAATCAAAAAGGTCCACAAAAACATATCTTGGCAATCATCAATCCAGATACTCATCAATGAACCACAGAACCTATTGAGATTCAGAACCTTTTCCATAAATATTTCACCAAACTTTGCACCAACACCCCCAATATAACCAAGAATCCCACAACTATTTTTAATAAAGCCAAGCTACCAAATCTGACCACAACTCAAACAGGCATGTTAAATGCACATATACTGTATCCCTATAGGAGGTAAACAATGTAATTAAAAATTTCCCCAATGCCAAATCCCTGGGACCTGATTGTTATAGCAACGAATACTATAAAATTCTAAGCCCACATATCGAGCACAACTTATTCAGCACAATTCTCCAAAATACAGAAATTCCTTCTCATTTTAGCAATGCATTTACAATCCCTCTCCCTACACCACTAAAAACCCAGAAAATCTTAACTCATACTGCCCAATCTCTTTCCTAAACTGACTGCTGCAGTCAAAATGGGTCTGGGTAGTAACAAGGTCCTTAGGTGTCCTGGTTCAGGGAGAAGACTATGCCTGATACTGTTTCCAGTACTACAGTCCCTACAATAAAGCAACAGAGCCTATAAAGGAGTTTACTCCCAGCTATCTCCCCTGGTTGGAGCCAGAAAACTGCTTTTTTTTTTTAAATACTAACTGTAGATATAAGTATCTGTGTTGGATTTAAGGAGAAGATAAGGCTAGTTAAGAGTTAATCTCATACCTTCAGTTGTCTCAATAGTGCCCTTAAGTCTCCCCATATTTCACCTGTTCAGAAGATCTGAAGCCAAACAGGAAGAAAAAAGGCCATAATGCATACCCCCTAACTGTCATAGATTGTAATAGATTATGGAAATGCAGGACATTCATTGAATTATCCAGCACACCAGGATGCTCTGGCTGTAGCCGGGCGCTCCGGCTTCTTCTGCTGCTCTGCTTCTTATGCCGCTCCTTGTACGGTGCCGACAGGCCTTTTTATAAGGTTGTGCCCCCTGTGTACGTGTGACGTCAGTGCACATGGGGCACAGGCTTATAAAAGGGCCTGTCGCCGCTGCATAAGGAGCAGAGCCGCAGAAGAAGCCGGAGTGCCTCTGGGGGAACTTTGTAGGGGGCTACTGTCTATGAGGGCACTGTGTATGGGGGGTACTGTCTATGGGGGCATTGTGTATGGGGGGGGTACTGTCTATGGGGGGTACTGTCTTTGGGGCACTTTCTGTGGGGGCACTGTGTATGGGGGTACTGTCTATGGAGGCACTGTATATGGGGTCAATTGGGGCACTGTCTATGGGGTCAATTGGGGTGCTTTCAATGGGGGGTACTGTCTATGAGGGCACTTTCTATGGGGGGTACTGTCTTTTGGGCACTTTCTATGGGGGCACTGTGTATGGGGGTACTGTCTATGGAGGCACGGTGAATAGGGGTACTGTCTATGGAGGCACTGTATATGGGGGTACTGTGTATGGGGGCACTGTGTATGGGGGGTACTGTCTATTGGGCCATTGGGGGCACTGTGTATGTACTGTGTATGGGGGGGCAAAACTGGTACATAGTTATAACTCACTTATAACTGACTGCCTCCTCTCTATATTTGTATTTTATATGTAGGAGTTGCTATATTGTTTTCCTTAGGTAGTACAGTATGAGGGTATAGCACATTTTGCGTCTGATCCCGGCATTTCAAAAAATGGGGTGTGGTAATTGGGGCATGGCCACAAAAGTGGGTGTGGTCAAATGTTTGGGAGGTATGCATAATGCCGCACTCCTGCACAGACATACAGACCAACTAAACATGCTCAGTTATTAAGACTATGAGTCAGCTTCCTGCTGATTGGCTCAGATCCACATTCCTAAGGGGGGGAGTGAGTTCTTAGCATTCTTGAGGGAGGGGGGAGCAGGAAAGAGCAGAACGCAAAGAGCTGCATGTTTCTGCATGGCACAGGAAAACAGACACAACTAATCTTTTTACAGAGAAGTCAGTGCAGCGTTTCTGTGAGTGCTTATGGCTGTATTTACATTTACCTTTCTGATAAAGCTTACTTAGTTTTTACCTTTCTTTCTCCTTTAAAAAAATATTTATTGATAACTTCATGCAACACCAATCTTGAAATGCAGGGCCACTCCTGCCATGAGGCAAGGTGAGAATCTTGCCTCAGGCGACAGGGATCAGCCAGTTACCAGGGGAGGCAAAAAGCCAGCTCTGGTAACTTTAAGAGCCGAATTTTCATTTTAGATGAAAATTCAGCTCTGCTAGTGCAGAGAGCACAATACCATCTGGACCCGCTCTGATGCTAAAGTTTATAAGCACGGAGCAGGAGAGGGGGGTGCCTTTCTAAACACCAAGTTTATTGAAAAATTCAGTAGTAAAGTAGTTAGTTCAGTCCCAAAAATGAGAAATCATATTAATCTTGGCAAATATGCCATAACGAACATAAAAAAATTGGTGTGGATCCCTGACTGGCCATGCTTTAGTAAACCAAGTATCCTTATACCAACTATTGGCAGTTCACATGAGTTACTTACTATAACCAGGAAAAATAGGTGCACAGTAATTGCAAAATGCAGTATTACAATTAGCGATGGGCAAATTATTTAGCCAGGCATGGATTCTCTGCAAAATTCCACATTTCGCCATTGGCAAATTATTTTTGTGAAACTGCTGAGAAAATTTGTTGAGACAAAAAATTGAGTAAGTTGCGGTCATGGAAAAAAGTTGCAGTTGTGTCAAAAAAGTTGCAGTCGTGGAATCACTAATTACAATTCATAAAAAAAAGTCCAAAAAACACAAAGAATACATGGTTCGCTAAGTGCCCAAACAGCATTTTTATACTTTACCATTTTTACTGAGAAGAACAAACATGTAATGCTTATCACTAAACACTTTTAAAAGCACACTGACACAGTTATCTTGCTTGTAACGTGATGATTTATAACTTCTTGGCTTATCAGTATTTGCACCACTGTTACACCAGGGAACTTATAACACACCTTAGTATTGAATAAACAGAAGGTTCACACTATGTTGCAAATAAACTCAAGCACACTTTATTTCAGTCACTGATACAGCTTCTCAATTAACTGTTGTCACAAAAATTCCCTCAGCAAACAATATCACCAGGTTAAGGTATCCCAGGCCACTGGGCCCCAGCCTGATGTCTGCTTCCCTGTACCTTTCTTTAGGGAAGCTGTTACCTTCTTACAAACTTTTAGCACAGGGGTCAGCATTGCATTTGAGGCCCTACTTAGCCTAGTCCCTCTTCCAACTTGGTCCCTATCTAAATGAGTTGCTGCCAGGACACTGGTCCCTTCCTATCCTTCATTGGAGCCTCTGTTTTAACCTGTTATTTTAACCTGTTACGATCTCACCCAAATACTCCTCCTGGTGCCTGGCAAGCCACCTAATTTAAACTGCTATTCCTGCCTTTATATGAAAACAGGCTCTTGAGAAAAGCTGGGAGGACACAGGGGGATAAAAATTGCTAGGAAAATTATTGATATCGGTGTATATAGAGGAATAGTGACACATTAGCAGTTAGACAAAATGGTTTTCTATTTGCAACAGAAGCTGAGCCTCCATCTCTTTGCTTACATTAGTGGGTCTATAGCATACCCCTACCATTAATTTGGTAGATTCTTTACTATCTGTGAGAAGCTCGGTCCATAAGGATTCAGCTCCCTCTATTACTTCTATCACTTCCTCATTAATATTTGCTTTTAATTCCTGCTTAACGAACAGACACACTCCTCCTCCTTTTCTATTGCCCCTCCGAAACAATGTGTAACCCCCAATATTAACTGCCCAGTCATGCTACTCATTCAAACAAGTTTCAGCAATGGCAATCACATCATATTTCCGCTTCAACGCCAGTACCTCCAGCTCTACATTGATGCAAAGATTAAGACACTTGTTCTCAGCAAATTAATGCTTTCCCTCACTAATGTTGTAGATCATTATTTTGATCTTACTGTCCCCCTTAAAAAGAGAATAGCTGTCTTAATACCTAAATTCAGTGCACCGTCGCATATTTCATCCCACAAAATTTCACCAATACAAATTATGGTATAATATTTTTTACATCCAATATTATCTGAAAACAGTGGTACAGGGGCAGGGTCAAATGGTTCAGTCTGTCACATAACTGGACTGGACTAATGAGGTAGACAAGTCAGAAAAAGCAGAAAAAAATGGTTTGTAAACAACTTTTGTTTTAGATAGTTCAGGTACCTGTTAGGAAAGATGCTCTTTTGTGGCCCAACAATATCAAATTAATCTCCAGCATGCATGGGTGAGCATTTAGTGAACAAGCGATTATAGCATGGTCTCCTGTAAGTTTATGTTGCAAAGCCAACTGTTAGGGAGTAACTAAGACACTAAATTTTAGACGTGCAAATTTTGGCAATTTAAGGGCATCTCTGCAATATATTAACTAGAAAATACATTTTACAAAGTTAAACACAGAAGGAAAATGTAATTTCTTTAAAATGCTGCTTAACAAATATACCTGCCATTATATTCCCCTTGTAAGGAAGAAAAGACATAAATGCAAAACTATTATGATTTGATAGGTTAGAGTTGAGGTTAGCTAAAAAAAAAAAAAAAGTTTTGGAAAACTGGACTCCTTTTATGTAGTTGAAATGGTGGGATCAGATGCCCCCCATAGACAGTACCCCCCATAGAAAGTGCCCCCAATTGCCCCATACACAGTGCCCCCATAGAAAGTACCCCCCATACACAATGCCCCCAATTGCCCCTATAGACAGTACGGGGGGTAACCTCAACTCTAACCTATCAAATCATAATAGTTTTGCATTGATGTCTTTTCTTCCTTACAAGGGGAATATAATGGCAGGTATATTTGTTAAGCAGCATTTTAAAGAAATTACATTTTACGCAGTGCCCCCAATTGCCCCCATACACAGTACCCCCATACACAGTGCCCCATACACAAAGCCCCCAATTGCCCCCATAGACAGTACCCCCATACACAGCTCCCCCAATTGCCCCCATACACAGCGCCCCATAGATGCTCCTTATGCGGCTTCTTGAACGGCATCGACAGGCCCTTTTATAAGGTTGCGCCCTGTGTGTACGTGTGACGTCAATACGCACGGGGACAGTCCCGCAGAAAGCGCGGGGGGGGGGGGTATGACTGATGTGTTAATTTTCTCCTTATCTAATTTCATCTCACAAATTAACTTAGTTCACTAAGTTTGTCAGGTGTGTTTTCACAATACATCTTACATTTACTAAAAATAAGAGAGAGAAATGTACCTAATTTTCTCCTGGCATAAATTCTCTGTGAAAATTTGTCAGTGTAGTTCAATTGTAGAGGGGATTATAGGCAGATAGGGGGTGTTATTTTTTCCCCACAAAAACGATCAACGCACCAGAGGCCACCCCTTTAGATTAGAGGAACGGAGCTTACATTTGAAGTAACGTTGGTGGTTTTTCACGGTGAGGGCATTGAGGTTATGGAATGCCTTTTCTAGTCATGTGGTAATGGCACATTCTGTTAATGCCTTTAAGAGGGGCCTGGATGAGTTCTTGAACAAGCATAGTATCCAAGGCTATTGTGATACCAATATTTACAGTTAGTATTAGTAGTTGTTTATGTATGTGAGTGTATAGATTGGTAAGTATCAGTTGTGTGTGCTGGGTTTACTTGGAAGGGTTGAACTTGATGGTCTTTTTTCAACCCTATGTAACTATGTAGTAGCCCCTGCATTGTTCACACCTTAGATTAAGGCTGTAAATTCCATGCATTGTTCACACTTGTAAGACTTCAAACTGTAGGTGCCACTTTGTTACCTCTTCACACTTCAGACAGGCTGTAGGAGCAGTGCTGGCATTGTGTCATTGTATGTAGTACAGTACAAACTGTTCATTTTGGAGCGGTAATAGTCAGTTACTTGCATAGTCATGATAGGTTCTCTGTCTACTTCCCCATTCTGCCTGCCCTGCTCTATGCTGCCTGTGTGTACCATACTCTGCCTGCTGTATGTTCTTTGTGTGTGCCATACTTTGGCTGACCTATGCTCCCTATGTGTGCCATATTCTGCCTTTCTTAAGCTGCCTGTGTGTGTCATACTCAGCATGCCTTATGCTGTGTATATGTGCCATACTGTGCCTGTCCTATGCAGCCTGTGTGTGCCATATTCTACCTGCCCTATGCTGTCTATGTGTGACATACTCTACCTGTTCTATGCTGCTTGTGTATGTCATACTCTGCCTGCCCTATGCTGCCTGTGTGTGCCATAGTTTGCTTGCCCTATGTAGGAGCATTGTTTACACCTGTAATACCTCAGACTGTAGGTGCCACTTTGCTACCTGTGTCGGCATTGTGTACTGTACGTAGTACAGTACAAAATGTCTATGAAGATTTTCATTCATCCAGGTCATGGTATATCTAGTATAAATAAATTTGAAGCAACTGGACTTGTTTAGTAATCATCCGAGCAGCTTCTTCAGTTCAACTGACTGGTATGGGAAGTCCTCAGCATATATACTCTTCCACTAATCCAATCACAATGGCACTATGTAACTCTTCAGAAAGGTGACATCTGAAACTCACAGAGGTGTGAATGCTGTGGAGTTACTTTGAAAGGATTACCAAAGTATCATGCAACTCTTCAAACGGGTGTTACTTGTTAGAGTTGCATGAATGGATGTGTGAAGAGTTCTGAAACTGCCGGGGTACAGATGTTAGAACAGCATTGTATGTAGCAGACAGATGGTGTCGAAGTCCCCCGCCTCTGTTAAGGGATGGTTTCTCCACTTTGACATGAATGGCCTCTTTTACACCTCTTTCAAACCAGCGGTCTTCTTTGTCCAAAATTTGGACATTGCTATTTTCAAAGGTGTGTCCCTTGTCTTTTAGGTGTAGAAAGACAGCAGAGTCCTGGCCTGTAGTGTTTGCCCTCCTATGCTGAGCCATTCGCTTGGAGAGCAGTTGCTTTGTCTCACCAATGTAAAGGTCGGTGCACTCCTCGCTACACTGGACTGCGTATACAACATTGCTTTGTTTTTTTTGCTCTTCACACATCGATTCATGCAACTCTAACAAGTAACACCCGTTTGAAGAGTTGCATGATACTTTGGTAATCCTTTCAAAGTAACTCCACAGCATTCACACCTCTGTGAGTTTCAGATGTCACCTTTCTGAAGAGTTACATAGTGCCATTGTGATTGGATTAGTGGAAGAGTATATATGCTGAGGACTTCCCATACCAGTCAGTTGAACTGAAGAAGCTGCTCGGATGAGTAGTGAAACGTCTTCAATGATTACTAAACAAGTCCAGTTGCTTCAAATTTATTTATACTAGATAGTACAGTACAAACTGTTCATTTTGGAGTGTTAATGGTCAGTTACTTTGCATAATCATAATAAGTTTCCTTGTCTCCTTTTCTACTCTGCCTGCCCTGCTCTATGCTGTGTGGGCCAAACTCCTGCCTGGGGGGAGGGGGGGGCTTGTTATTAAAGTTTGTTAGCATTTGGAAATATAGTTGTTAGGGGTAATTATTATGTGCTGGGGGTTGTTGCTCTACCCACAGGGAAGGGGGGGGGGGCGGAGGCATATGGTTTTAAGGGTTTGACTTGATATGACATAAACGTCTTTCACATATGAAAGAAGGGTGATATCCCTGCAGTGAGCACCAATTATTTGTTGTTTTTGGTGTGCTACCACCATTATGGTCTTAAAAGCTCTTTTAATAACATGGGTGTGATTTAAGAAAAGGGGAACTGACTTCCATTATCAACCCTTCTGATGTACAAGTACATTAGAGGGGATTATAGGCAGTTGGGGGATGTTCTTTTTTCCCATAAAAACAATCAACGCACCAGAGGTCACCCCTTTAGATTAGAGGAAAGGAGCTTCCATTTGAAGCAGCGTAGGTGGTTTTTCACGGTGAGGGCAGTGAGGTTATGGAATGCCCTTCCTAGTGATGTGGTAATGGCAGATTCTGTTAATGCCTTTAAGAGGGGCCTGGATGAGTTCTTGATCAATCAGAATATCCAAGGCTATTGTGATACTAATATCTACAGTTAGTACTAGTGGTTGTATTTATAGTTTATGTATGTGAGTGTATAGATTGGTAGGTGTGGGTTAGGTGTGCTGGGTTTACTTGGATGGGTTGAACTTGATGGACACTGGTCTTTTTTCAACCCTATGTAACTATGTAACTAACTATGTAACGTAGGCCAGGAAAATTACGGTCCTTGATACCAGAGAAGTTGGACATATTATAACCTCTCTAATGCTTTATTTACCAGTAGGTCCTTCCAACAGACACAAGGACACCCACTCCATTTAGAACAAGGGAGGTTCCGTTTAAATATTCAGAAAGGATTTTTTACTGTGAGAGCTGTGAAGTTGTGGAATTCCCTTGCCGAATCAGTTGTGCTGGCTGATACATTAAATAGCTTTAGGAAGGGGCTGGATGGCTTCTTAGCAAGTGAGGGAACACAGGGTTATGGGAGATAGCTCTAAGTACAAGTTGATCCAGGGGCTGGTCCGATTGCCATTTTGGAATCAGGAAGGAATTTTTCCCCTCTGCGGCAAATTAGAGAGGCTTCAGATGGGTTTTTTTGCCTTCCTCTGGATAAACTAGAAGTTAGGCAGGTAATATATAGGCATTATGGTTGAACGTGATGGACATACATCTTTTTTCAACCTAACCTACTATGTTACTGTGACAGCACTGTTCTAGAGAATTTTTGCTATGAAGAAGAGACATATCTGGGAAATTAGCATAGAGGAGATAAAGTAGATAATAATATGCAAAAGTAGCTGCTCTATATTTTTACTGCCAGTTCGCCAGCCTGAAGAAATTTCTCTTGGTAAATACTCATTCATATGCCTCATTATAGTGTTGAGAGGCAAAGTGTGAGAGTTGCCCAGTGGCTATTATAGTCAAAAACAGTACTATTTTGCATAAAAAAAAACACTCAAGGGATGAAAACATAATTTGCCTCCTGCCCTGGTAAGGCCTTACCTTGAGTGTGAAGTGCAGTTTTCGGTCCTGGACCTTAAAGGGATTATGTTGCAGGGAAATGTGCTACAAACAAAGTCTTCATCACAGCCATGAAACGGAGAAGCTGATATAATCTATAGCCCCTGAAAAAGAAAGATGAAGTAGAGGAATGATATGCCCCAAGACAAGGTAAGTGACTAACAACTAAAGCTACAAAATCCAACCTCTTGACTACTGAAATTGGCACATGAGGAACTAGAATCACACTGGAACCAGTATAGCCCATGCTGGAACAGCCCAGAAGCTCCAACAACTGGAAAACCAGAAAACCGTTAACAGCATCACACAAGGATCAGCTACTGCACTAGCAAAAAATGGCTTAAGGCCATGTACTAGGCAAATAAGCCAACTGCTGCTAATACAGTCAACAATCAAAGACCACTATAGCACAAGCACTCCTAGAAAACCAAGCCTGCTACATTGCATGCATGGCTACCATCTACTGCTGCTACATCTACACATCTACTGCTGTCAAGAAACTACTGCACCAGCCAAGATAAGAAACCGTCGATGTAAAATGCTGATGCAGGTAGCCAGCCTGCAAATCTCTGGTGACAACCAGCTATCATGCATATAACCACTGATGCACAGGCCAGCCACCGTGCAAGCAACATCTAGCTCACCAACCAGCTAATGCATATTTTACCTGGCTTGCACTAGCTAGCCCCCATGCTTTAATTAATTAGGGAACAAGCCAGTTACCATGCATACAAACCACTGGCAGACAAACCAGCTACTGTCCAAGTCAACATAGTCAGCTGCCACACCTGTATACACTGATGTCAGAGCCAACTGCAGCAAGAAAAAGCTTCCTTTAGGCTGATGCCACACCAGGCGTAGGGCTGATTTTTTCGGCAAGCGGAAAAACGCTTGCCGAAAATTCAGCCCTACGCCTGCTACTTGTGCCTGCACCCGAATGAATGGGATACGCTCGGGTGCAGGCACATGTAGCCGATATACGCATGAAAACGCGAGACTTTGCATTCTCACGCGTTTTCGTGCGTATATCGGCTACATGTGCCTGCACCCGAGCGTATCCCATTCATTCCGGTGCAGGCACAAGTAGCAGGCGTAGGGCTGAATTTTCGGCAAGCGTTTTTCCGCTTGCCGAAAAAATCAGCCCTACGCCTGGTGTGGCATCAGCCTTAAAGCATTAAGTTAGGTGGAACAGCTGAAACTGTTATCAGGTATAAAGAAGCCAGTAAAGCATGCAAAAAGGCTAAAGTAAGCCACAATAGAGATGGAAAAAGGGTATTGCAACAAGGAGTAATTTTGTTTTTTTAAATATATAAATAGTAAAAAACGAATCAAGAAGGGGTTGTGCCCTTAGCACAGGCAGCCAGTTTTTTGTCTGTCTACAACACTTAGGGGGACATTTATTAATGCACCAACGCTCCAAGTGTATTTTGTGCGGCAATTTCGTACCTTGCGCCAAAATTTGTGCAACAAAATCGTATTGTCGGCAAGAGTACAAAGGTTTTGGATTCATTTAAGCTTCGTTATCATGACTTTCCTTGGGCCAGGTTGGAGCTGCAGAGTGCCATTGATTCCTATGGGAGGCTTCCAAAATCATGCACAGAAGGATTAAAGGTTTTCCCGATGTTTACAATGGTTTGGTATGAAAATTTTGGATCGCCAATACAATATTATTGTGACTAATACAATTTTTTGCGATCTTCAGAAAACATATTAAACATACTATATCAAAAAATGGATAGGTACATCCCAGTGCCTCATGGTACCCACTCTCCTAACGCGTTTCGCACCATGGGGTGCTTCATCAGAGGAGGCCTCTATGTAACTGGAAATTCATCACTTCCAGTGTAGAAAGCACAACTGTAAAAAGTAATAGAGATATTTAGAGGTAATAGTGAGATAGAAGACTAAACATATAGGATCTTTATTGTACAAGTACCTTTCCTTCTCTTTTAATAGCACTCTTCCATCAGAATCCTGTGCTGAAATCTATTTTTCAAAAGCGCAAACTGTTTTTCATTTACTTCTGAAATCTAACATGAGACAAGCTATTTTCTTACTTTCCCAAATCCATTCAGCCTTTGTGCACAAATAAGCTTCAGTTAGCTGCCCAAACTGATAGGAACTCCATGTTTCTATGCTGCTTCCACTTTGGGTTAATAGCAATGGCCTGTTTTTGAGTGATTAAGGAAATAGGCAAAACTACCCTGTGTGCCATTGCTTCTATTCTCCACCTTGTGGTGGATATAAGAATGGCACACAAGCAAAAGAAATATGAGTAAAATCAGTCGCTTACAGCTGGGCAATAGGTATTGAATGGGTGCCTAAAAAGAACTTGCTTGTGCTGTGTTGGCTGTTTCTGAAAACACAGGATCATGCATATTGATGTGAGATGGCTACCTACATACCATTATTAAAACTAAAAATTAGTGATTCAAGAATAAAATTCTAAACTGAATAATAAATTATTTGCAATGCACCAAGTGTAGCATAGAATTAAAATTAACAATAAAAGGCTATCAGGGTTGGAGTTGTCTCTGGAAAAACAGCACTTACCAGGGGACATGTTTGCTCTTTTCACATACATTAGTAATATTATAGGCACATAGCGGGGTAAACATAAACTAGAACAAGAACACAAGGTAACCTCTTTAGAATTAAGGACCTGAACTTTCATTTGATGTTTTTGAATTTTTTTATTGCATGTTTATGTTTTAGAGTCACTATAAAAATAGTCGTCACAGCGTTATATCAACAACACCAGAACCTCCGGGAAGTGACTCCATATTAAGACGCAATAAAGAAGATGGTCTAACACCCAGGTTATACATTTTACATTTACTTTAGAAGCATAAAGTATAGTATTTAGGTATTTATAGATAAAGGAAAACTAAAATTGATTTTCATAACTTTTCTGTTTTAACAGTGTTGCTGATGAAGACAGTGAAAGTTTTGATCTAGATGGTAAGTTTTGAACTTAATAAGCGGTAATAAATCACATCCATAAATACCTCAACCTTAGGCAATCCAGTTAGATTTTCATTGGAACTGCCCTAATTCCTGCAATAATAGTGTTCACTTTTCCCTGTGGTATAAGAGGTATTGGACCCATTTTACAGAATGCTCCTACGGTTTTCTGGATAAGGGGTCTTTCCATTATTTGGATTTTTATACCTTAAGTCTACTAAAACGATAACTAAAACATTAATTAAACCAGCGTTTTTCAACCGCTGAGATGTTGCCTGGTGTGCCGTAGGCAGGGCCGCAATTTTTACTTTAAAAAAAAAAATCCGGGCCCTGTCATTGGTTGCGCCCCGTGTGTACGGATGACGTCAGTACGCACTAGCCTCCCCAGGAAGGCACAAACTTGCTTCTTAGTCACTTTTGTTTTGCCTCTTCCTTATTTATTTGAGGCTGTACTACCCCTCTTCCAATCACATAGCCTAAGTACTTGGCCTCTTTCATCCCTATTGCACACTTTTTAGGGTTGGCAGTAAGTCCAGCTTCTTGTATTGAGTCTAGCACCACCTGCACTTTTGCTAAGCGAGACTCCCAATTGGTGCTAAAGATGACTACATCATCTAAATAAGCTGAGGTGTAGGGTCTGTGTGGCTTAAGGACATTAACCTTTGGAACGTTGCAGGGGCCCCATGTAAACCAAGCCGAGCGCGCATGCACATTCACGAACAGTAAAAGTCCCTTACAAAGCAGTGGGGAGAGTAAAATTTAAAAATCGCGCTGTGGCATGGTGGCATGCCGTCCCTAGTTTGCGCCGCCCTAAGCCCGGGCCTTTGTGGGCTCGCCACAAATTCGGGCCTGGTTGGTGCCCTCTAGAGCAGTGCTGTCCAACTTCTGTGGTACCGAGGGCCGGAATTTTTCCTGCCTACATGGTGGAGGGCCGATAATGGAAGCTACTTTTGACAACTCCCCATTTTTAAACCACACCACACAGGGCAGGCAGAGTATGGCACACACAGGCGACATAGGGCAGGCAGAGTATGACACACACGGGCAGCATAGGACAGGCAGAGTATGGCACACAAAGGCAGGGTAGGGCAGACAGAGTATGGCACACACAAGCAGGGTAGGGCAGATAGGGTATGGCACAGACAGGCAGGATAGGGCAGGTAGAGTATGGCACATACAGGCAGGGTAGGGCAGGCAGAGTATGGCAAACACAGGCAGCATAGGACAGGCAGAGTATGGCACACACAGGCAGCATAGGGCAGCCAGAGTATGGCACACACAGGAAGCATAGGGCAGCCAGAGTATGGCACACAGAGGCAGCATACAGTGACAGAATGCTGGCACTGCTCCTACAGTCTGCACAATAACTATATATTAAAAAACTTTTTAATTGCAGTACCACCTCAGAATATGTTCTTTTTATAGTGGGCAGGGTTTATTTGTGGGTTACTACTGCTCCTACAGGTGTGAGGAGGTGAACAATGTGGATGATTACAGTCTGAGCCTGAGGTGTGAACACTGCAGGGGGGTGAACAATGTAGGGATTAAAAGGTGTGAACAACACAGGGGATTACATGTTTAAACAATACAGGGGGTTTACAACATGAATGTGAGGTGTCAACCATGCAGGGGGCCAGTTAATCTCAGTACTGATACCATTTAAAGTTTAACCATCAAAACAGTTCAATAAAATACTCCAAAGTGCCCTCTTCTGCTTTAGACTTAGCGATGAGGAAAAGAAAAATAAAAAAAAATAAAATATAGTGTAATACTGTTATTGCTTCACAATGTACACTCTCGTGCTTTTTAACACCAGTGATAACTTTTACTTATATCACCCTTTTGTGCCCAGTTGTGATATCCCTTTCTGATTGCCAATCTACTTACAGACCCCCTTGGGTTTATATGGCATCCAATTGGTTCGCTTGTAGCTCACAACTCTCTGCTTTCCCACCTCTTAATTTCAAGCAGTGTTAGGAACCACTTCACATAGGTAAATTTCCAACTTTAGCACTTGCTGTGGGATAAATGCATACGCCATATGTGTAAAAACTTAAATACTTTAATATAAATAAAACTTCCCAATACACTCACAAACAGAGTATAGGATGCGCGTATCAAGAGTCACTGAAATGGATCAGGTGGCTGCTCCTTTTCTTTCCCTGTTCACGACCTGCAGTGTCATTCCTGGGTTCAGCAGTCCTGCCCTGTATAGTGCTCCTTTCCGCATCCTCTCTCACCGCTGACGCGTTTGGCCACTTTCAGCTTCCTCCTGAGCGATGACCTCACTACATCCTGGCTATGCTTAAATATCCCACAGTTCAAAATGTCCAAACTTTATTGTACCATTTGTTTGCACAATGTCTCTAAGTCTATGGGGCACATATACTATGGGTCGAATCCGAGTCCGAATTGGAAAAATCCGATTTGAAAACGAACATTTTGCGACTTTTTGCGATTTTTTTCGGCACCTTTACGACTTTTCGGAAATTATCGCGACTTTTTCGTTACCAATACGATTTTTGCGAAAAAACTCGAGTTTTTCGTAGCCATTCCGAAAGTTGCGATTTTTTCGTAGCTTTAAAACGTGCGCGAAAAGTTGAGCTTTTTTCGTAGCGTTAAAACTTAAAAGGCGTGGCGTTTTGCGCAAGTTTTAACACTACGAAAAAATCGAAACTTTTTGCGCAAGTTTTAACGCTACGAAAAAATCGCAACTTTCGGAATGGCTCCGAAAAACTCGCGTTTTTCGCAAAAATCGTATTGGTAACGAAAAAGTCGCGTTAATTTTCCAAAAAAATCGCAAAATACCGATCATTACGAAGAAAACGCAATCGGACGCATTCGGCCCGTTCGTGGCTTAGTAAATGTGCCCCTATGTGTTCACTTTGGGCTTAGAAAATTAAATCCATTCTAACTTTATATGTATTAAAACAGCATAAAAAAACAATAGATTTTTATATCAGCATAAAATAGCATAGAATAGCCCAAAATTTATTTTTTAACCCATTCATGTAAAAACATTTTTTAACCCATTCATTAAAAATTTTTTTTTTTAATTTTTTTTTAAAAACACTTATTAGGAATCACAAAAATGCCCTCAGATTGTAATCAATATTTATGCCTACCAAAATTTAGGGGGAGATTTGCTAATCCACGAACGGTCCAAAGGCGTCCGAATGCGTTTTTTCGTAATGATCTGTATTTTCGCGACTTTTTCGTCGCCGTTCGACTTTTTTCGTATGTCCCGCAATTTTTCCGTTGCTGTCGCGACTTTTCTGTATATTTTCCGCTACTTTTTCGTCGCTGTTGCGAAAAAATCGGATTGGTTTTTCCGCCGTTTACTGCGGAGGCAATGAAAAAGTTGTGCAAAATACGGAAAAGTCGCGCAAAATACGATAAAAGTCGCAACATTTTCGTTTCCAATACGATTTTTTCCCTTTCGGGATTCGGATTCGGGGATTAGTAAATCTGGCCCTTAGTGTTTTTAATTTATATATCCAGCAACTTTCTCTACGCAATGTATTTTTCACTATATCTCCACCTCTCCAATTTGGTTCAATTATCTCTATACCTTAGCATACTAGCCCCTTTGGATTTTGGTTATGTAACAATTTGAAATGTTAGTAGACACTGTGTGTCTCCAGACCTTTCTTAATGTTACCAAAGTGTTCTCCTAATCTCTTTCTTATGCTTCGATTTGTCTTTCCTACGTACTGTAGGCCCCAGGGGCATTCTATGATATAGATAACATTCTTAGTTGTACATCTTATTATTGTATCAATTAGAAACTCCTCATTTGTTACTTTTGATGTAATTTTTTTTGTTTTCTTGCCCTGTTTACACGCTTTGCAGGTGACACATGGATAATACCCCACTATGCTTTTATCCTTTGATTTTGTTGCCGGTGGTATACAGCTTCTTGTCACCCTTTGTTTCAAGTTGGTTGCCCTTTTAAATATTATTCCCGGTTCGCTTGGTAATTGTTGATATAAATCTGCATCTAAATTCAAGACTTACCAATGTTTTTTGATTATTTTTTTTATTTCTTTACTTTGAGGATTGTGTTGTGTTATAAAATCAATCCTCTCATTTCCCTCTATTTGTTCAGGGTCCTTATATACCAGCAGTTGTTGTCTCTCTAGTTTCCTAGTTTTTTTCTTTATTTCCTTAGGTTTATACCCTCTCTTTTGAAACCTCTCTGTTATCACCTCTGTTTGCTTTTCAAACTCTCCTATTTCACTGCAGTTTTTCCTCACACTCCTAAACTGACCGTAAGGAGCCAAGCTGAATTATGGTTACTTGAGGCCAATACATAGTTATTTACATTTACTGATTTGAAATATGTTCTGGATTGTATTTTTGACTGTTTCACGTATAGTTCTAGATCTAAAAAGTTTATTTCTCCTCTACTGTAACTCAGATCAAAGTCCAAATTCATATTGTTGGAATTCAATTCATTAAGGAATTCTTTTAAATCCGTTTCAGTCCCTCTCCAAATAATAATGATATCATCTATGTAGTGCCGCCATAGGGAGAGGTTTGCCTCCCAGCCTTTTAGATGTTCCCTTTGCACAGTGCACATTGTGAAGCAATAACAGTATTACACTATATATATATATATATATTTTTTTTTTTTCTATTTTTCTTTTCCTCATAAGACCTCATTGCTAAGTCTAAAGCAGAAGAGGGCACTTTGGAGTATTTTATTAAACTATATATGACCTGGGACACAAGGTATCTGAAGTGAGGAGCATACACTGAATATTGCACTTATTTATATTTGTAAAAACCATCAAAACAGCCAGACAGGTGGGGGGCCACATAGAGGGGGGTCGCGGGCCACCAGTTGGACAGCACTGCTCTAGTGGATTTTGGCAAAGGACCTACCAAATCCATGGCAACCCTCTCAAATGGGACCTCAATGATGGGAAGGGGAACCAATGGACCTCTGTATGCGGCTTGGGTGCAGTTACCTGACAGTTAGGGAAGTTACAGTATCGGTTAACACCCCCCGCTATGCCAAAAGAACCTCTGGAGGACTCTGTCTGCAGTTTTATCAACTCCCAGGGGTCCCCAAAGCACATGTTGGTGTGCAATATCTAACACCACCCTCCTATATTGCTGAGGCACCACCAGTTGCTCTATAATTTCACCCCTTATCTTGCTCACTTGATATAACAGATCCTGGTTCAGGACCATGCGTGGGAACACTGTTTCTACCCCAGGGAATTGGGGTTCCCCATTTATTACTTTTACACCCTCTCGGGCTTTGCAAAGAGCTGGGTCCCTCATTTTGGCAGTACCAAAATTGTCTTGGAACACCTCTAAGTCAGGTACCACATCACCCTCCTGTACTTTCTCTTCCAGGCCAGCAAACACTTCTAGGGGTGAGGAAATATCTTAACAGTTCCACATTAGGTTTCAATCATAACCATAGCAGTTGGGTAGTCCTTTGTGTCCCCATGTATGCACATAACCCCAACAAATTCAGAGAGTCAGTTGTGTCAACCAAACTGGCATGAACTAATGTTACCAAACTCCTTGAGTCCAGGAGAGCTGATAACTGCTGTCCTTTTATGCCTACCAGGCAAAACGGTTTACCAGTCTTTTCCTGTGGAGAAGCAAGACATGCAGGGTGAGCATACAGGGACTTCTGTCTTCCCCAGCTACACGCCATAGGATCTGTTGTTAGGGGGCAATTAGCAGCAAAATGACCGAACTTGGGGGTCCGCATGGCCAACTCACCGCTGGAGATCTCAGGGTAGAGCTTCTGTTCTATGTACTGTTCTATGTACTGTTCTATGAACCACATCTTCTGACATATAGCTTGAACTAGAACAGGGGTGTCAAACTCAATTGCACAGGGGGCCAAAATTCAAAACACACTTAAGTCGCGGGCCGAACAGGATAAACATTTATTGAACACACTAAAATTCAGTTGTCTTTGCTTTTATATCATTTTATCAGAGCTGGAGTGCCAGCAGCCATATTATTGCCCCATGTACCTGTGCCAGCAGTCATATTATTGCCCCGTGTACCTGTGCCAGCAGCCATATTATTGCCCCGTGTACCTGTGCCAGCAGCCATATTGCCCCATGTACCTGTGCCAGCAGCCATATTGCCCCGTGTACCTGTGCCAGCAGCCATATTGCCCCGTGTACCTGTGCCAGCAGCCATATTGCCCCGTGTACCTGTGCCAGCAGCCATATTGCCTTGTGTACCTGTGCCAGCAGCCATTTTGCCCCATGTACCTGTGCCAGCAGCCAAATTGCCCCATGTACCTTTGCCAGCAGCCATATTGCCCGTGTACCTGTGCCAGCCAAAAAATCAAGTAAGCGCTGGAACTCTGGTTTCTCCGCCAGCTCTCTGGTTTCTCCCGCCAGCTCTCTCTGTCTCTCTTGAATGACGGCGAATGCGTGTGCCAACCCCGTGGGCTGGATATAATTACAAGCCGGGCCGGATGTGGCCCGCGGCCTGCCAGTTTGACACATATCAACTAGAATATCCAGATGCCCAATAGTTGCAATAAGCCTTGTAAATAAGAATAAAATAAGAAGGGGAGGCCTTTCCAGGTGCTTGCTTAAATGACAAAGAGTTTGTATACCTGTTGGTAACAGATATTACTGAGGGACCAAAATATACAGGCTAAGTCTACACTGCCACTGCTCCAGGCAGATACTGTATTATTTATTTATGTTAAGAAACTTGACTGTATCTTTTAAACACTATAGACTGTTTACCATAGAGTACATACTTCTTTTTAATTCCTGTGGGTTTAGCTACAGTACAGGGCTTACTTAAGTGCAAGTACAGTGTGCAAAGAGCGCAAACTGCCACGCATTACTCACAATACATAGTTCCCCCTATACTTCTAGTATTATTGCAGCCTAGAAGTGTTCAATGCACCTGCCACAATTGCTGGTACGTTATCATTGGGTTAGCCTTGCCAAGTCAATCAGCAACATCCCTGGAAGCATATTGCGGCCCAAATTATGGCTGAAGGTCTCCTTCTATAATGGATATAGTCTATAATGGATATTATTCTATTCAATGTGCCATTTGTGCCTGCTTGCAGGACATGACACAAGGTGCAAGGCACAGTGCACTCTAGCTGAGGCACTGTATTTTAGACTTTCCTTGAAATCTTAGCAATTCCAGGCTACCAGTCGTGTGTTAAACCACTACTGCTTGCATGTAGTACATTTGCACTACTACTTGTTGAAATACTTCTACTTGCATGAGTTAATCCTGCACAAATGCCAAGTCAAGAACTAGTTGTGTCTCACGCAATTTTTGCAGAAGCACAATTAAACTGGATTGCTGAGTAAAAATACTGAATTCTAAATTGTTGGTACAAACATGGTGAATGACACTTGATTCCATACTTGTACCATACATGAGACCAACTTAGTTTTTCTTTTGAAAATGTAGCATCCTGTAAAGATGAACGGAAAGCTATGTCATGTATAACACAGCAGAATCTCATAGATACAAGATCTGGACAATTTTGCCTTATAAGAATCTACCACAGAGTATACAGTAACTGGGGGTTACAACAGGAGTTTAAATTTTTAAGTTTTATTGTCATTTACAAATAACAATGAAGCATCATTACCGTAATGAAACTTTTTTGACTCGTGTTCCTCCCAATTTTACATAGACAAAAAAAAAAAAATTACAAATATTAAATATAATAAAAGTGCAATAAAGTATTTACAATAAAAAAATGCAATGAAATATTTGGAATTGTGCAGTGAGGATTTAAAGTGGCTTTGCCTAAAGTGACAATGGGAAAAGTCCAGCAGTTATGGGGAGTGTGTGTTGGTGTGTGCAGAATGTCAGCAGAAGCCTGATGGCTTGTGGGTAGATGGTCTCTGATGGTCTCTGATGGTAGGAGCATGAAAAAACTGTGGCTGGCGTCAGAGAGGATCCGCTGCATTTTCCTCCTGCAGCTCTGACTGTAGAGGTCCTGCATGGCCGGCAGTTCAGCCCTTTTGATGCGCTGTGCTGATCTCACCACCCTCTGCAGAGCTTTGCGGTCCAAAGCATTACGGCTTCCATACCAGGTGGTGATACAGCCGGACTGAATACTCTCAATGGTGCAAAGATAGAAGTTTGTGAGTGGAGTCCATGCCGAACCTCCTGAGGCGCCGCAGAAGAGCCGTTGTCTTGCAACTTTTGTGATCACATCAACGTTCACCAACTAAGATCCTCACTGATACTGATGCCCAGGAATCTGAAGCAGCTGACTCTCTCCACCTCTGCTCCCTCAATGTGAATGGGGGTATGGCCTCCTCCCTGCAGTCTCCTGTAATCCACAATGAGCTCCTTAGTTTTGCTGACGTTGAGCAGCAGGTTGTTGTCACAGCACCATGATGTCAGGGCTCTCACCTCTGCCCTGTATATGCTGACTCATCTCCATTAGAAATGCAGCCGATGATGGTGGTGTCGTCTGCAAATTTGATGATAGTATTGGAGCTGTGTGTTGCTGTACAGTCGTGGGTGAACAAGGTGTATAGCAGGGGGCTGAGCACACATCCCTGGGGGGCACCGGTGCTAAGTGTCAGTGTGGATGAGGTGATGTTGCCGATCCGAACCACCTGAGGTCTGTTTGTCAGGAAGTCCAGGATCCAGCTGCACAGGACTGCAGCTATTGGAGGAGTAGCAGAAGTGCCAGGTAAAATCCAGTTAAAGTAGAATCTACAGGCAAGGGACAAAGTCACATGGGCAGTAGTTTAATGCAGGCAGCATGGGTTCAATGACAAGAAGTCAGACTGAGTTCTGGAGAACAGAAGTAAACAAGCAGGAACAGGATCAGTGTCACAAGTAACGATAATCACTTTGCAATGAAAAGAGGCCTAAGTATTTATTTGCAGAGTGCATGTGCAGAGCGTCAATCAAAAAGCGGCATTAAAAGAATGCTGTCATGGGAAAACATGTTTTTCTTAAAACGCATCACTCAATAGAGCTTCCCCAGCAGAATCCTGCATTGAAATCTGTTTTTCAAAAACACAAACAGATTTTTTTCTATTGAATTTTGATATTTCACATGGAGATAGGGGATAGCCATATTCTTAATTTCCCATGGTGCCACAGCCATGTGACCTGTCCTCTGATAAACTTCAGTCACACTTTAATGCTGAGCTGCAAGTTGGAGTCATATCACCCCTCTCCAGGGGCAGTAGAAGATGTTTTTGGTTGGGGGTGCCAGGAGATAAAGGGTTTGCGGTTTTGTGACTACACCCTTTGACTTCACCCACTTTAATGTGTGTTTACAACAAATTTTCAGGAAAACCAAACATTTGCTGAGTGTGGAACACGGAAGCTATATACACCAGGTAAATAAGTTTCTTAACTTTTGATAAAGTTACAGAGAAAGTTTTGTGAGTTTAGTGTTTGTTCAAAGAGGGTAAGAATAGTCTTTAAGGGTTGCATTTTGGAGTATATGGCAGGTGCTGCATAAGACATAATACATTCATGTGTATCAGGACACTGTTGATTTGTAGCATGTTTTAGCAGCACTCACTGCCATGGAGAGATTACAATTGTTATCCCCAGCACATTATACCAACACAGAAATGGTTAATAGCATCAGCATATCATCATATATATGGTTAGCAGCAGAAACTGGCACTGTAAGCACATTATTTAGTGAGAGGCGCTGTCAGGGGTTATTGAAACCACAAGTACAATTAATACTGAGAGTGGAGCTTGCTCTGGTGGTTGGTGCTCTTTAACTGATTGCTCTTGAAGTGGGATTCTGTAAGTAGAGTTATAAACCACAGGAGTTACAAACAAAAGGAGTTTCAGACAAGGTACAAAGTTTGTATTTATTCCAAATCTTTTCCTAGTTTTATTTGTCTGTAACTGGGAGAATGAGTGACAGCAACATTGAAGGTGACACAGTGCACATTATGCTATATGTATGGAACTGTTGTTCCACAACTGCTAAGTGCTTACCTCTGTGGTGGATGTGAGCGAATTTCCACTTTAGAGGCTCACGTTAGAGCCCTAGAGGAAGTTGCAACACTGAATTCGATTAACAATCTTGAGAGGAGTCTCTTGCTCACTGAGCAGCAGCTAGCCGGGTCAGTTTGGGGGGAGGGGAGCAGCGAAAGGATGATAAGGCAGTAAGCTGGGTGACAGAAAATCTAGAGTGGGTAAAAGGAAGAGGGAGGCTGCGCCAGGGTTTGTGCATCCCAACAGATTTGCCAGATTGTTTGAAGAAGACGGGAGCATGAACTCTGGACTGGCAGTTCTAGATTAGGCTGATCTCTCTAACAGTTGGCAGAACAGTTAATCTAGTAGTGGTGGGGAGGAGAGAAGAGCTAGGCATAAACAGATGGTGATTATAGGGGATTCAATCATTAGGAAAGTGGACAGGGTAATCTGTCAATCGGAACACTACACCCGAACAGTTTGCTTCCTTCCTGGTGCCAGGGTTCGGCATGTGGTCAATCGGGTTGACAAATTATTGGGAGGGGTTGGGCATGACCCAGCTGTCTTTGTACATATTGGTACTAATGACAAAATGAATGGTAGGTGGAGGACATTAAAGAGTGAGTTCAGGAATAAATAATCAATCCTACTGTATGTTTAATGTACAGAGGAGAAGTAAGAGTAGTCCCTCTCTCCAGGGTGGAATGTTCTCCAACTGTCCATTAACTGGCTATTGTGATATTGGGTTTTGATATGGCATAGCTTGTTATAAGGTGTATAAGATTTGCCAGAGGAGGTATCTAGTTTGGGTTCTAAGGAGATGTTTAGGTCCCCCCCAAAAATTATTAGGCCTTCTTGGAAACCTTCAAGCTGGGTCACTACCATTTCTAGGAATTTATTTTGATATTGAGTTGGTACATAGCAATTTACTATCATTAATACACATCCTGATATATTAATTTTTATAAAAATAAATCTCCCGTTGGGGTCTATTACGGCACTTATAAAAGAAAAGTTTAGCTGTTTATGTAGAGCAATAGCAACCCCTTTACTTTTACTGTCTGGGTTGTCACTGAAGTTCTAGTCTTTATAGTATCTATTTTTAAACTGTGGCCTGTGACCCACCTTGAAGTGAGTTTCCTGCAAAAATACAATCATAGAGTTTTGTTTATGCCGACCGTAAGAATTTAAGATCTTTTCATTGGAGAATTAAATCCCTGGAAATTGTAAGAGCAGATCATTAGGTCAATCATGGTTGTATCGGTTTGGTTGTGTACTTGGGCAGGAGCGACTGATAGGGAGAGAAAAGAAACATTAACATTAAGAACAATGTTATCACAAAATTATTCAACCATTTAGCGGTGTGAATTATGGAGCATACTGTGACCTTAATTAATGTCATTAAGGTGTTGGTCAGGCATTCCTGCCTTGTCTCGGATGGCCTATGTGGGGGCATAGGCTTGGAAATAGCTAGCAGGTCTTGCCTTTGAGAAGTGGTAAAGTAAAATGCGAAGATATAAGAACAAATTCGTTAAACGTTTAACAGATTTAGCATTTGCAACAGAGCCGCACTATTGAGTCCTTTGTGGGCTGTTCAAGGATATGAAAAGGGCCTCTCTCACTAGCGATGGTCCTTTTATCCTGTGGTGGACAATAGGTAGCCGGTTCATTTCACATAAAGGTAAGTCTTTTCTTTGTTGGTGTGCTCTGGCCACTCCGTGGGGTTTGTTCTCTGTGAGATTGTTTTTTTTGTAGCGGAGGTGTTAATTTGGATGTAGCTCGGGGCAGTGCTCATCACCACGTCCAGGCCACGCCCCCTCTTGCCAGACTAATTTAGTCGCTTTTATGAGGAGGTGAGCAGTAACCTCGATGCTGGTATGGCAGTTGATGTCGTCTACTTGGACTTTGCTAAACCAAAATTGTGCAAAACTATAAGTTCCATGCAGGATGCTGCCGCTTTGCAGAGCAATTTGACAAAATTAGAAAACTGGGCAGCAAACTGGAAAATGAGGTTCAATGTTGATAAGTGCAAAGTTATGCACTTTGGTAGAAATAATATAAACGCGAACTATCTACTGAATGGTAGTGTGTTGGGGGTATCCTTAATGGAGAAGGATCTAGGGGTTTTTGTTGATAACAAGTTGTCTAATTCCAGGCAGTGTCATTCTGTGGCTACTAAAGCAAATAAAGTGCTGTCTTGTATAAAAAAGGGCATTGAATCAAGGGATGAGAACATAATTTTGCCCCTTTATAGGTCCCTGGTAAGGCCTCACCTTGAGTATGCAGTGCAGTTTTGGGCTCCAGTCCTTAAGAGGGATATTAATGAGCTGGAGAGAGTGCAGAGACGTGCAACTAAACTGGTTAAGGGGATGGAAGATTTAAACTATGAGGTGAGACTGTCGAGGTTGAGGTTGTTTTCTCTGGAAAAGAGGCGCTTGCGAGGGGACATGATTACTCTGTACAAGTACATTAGAGGGGATTATAGGCAGATGGGGGATGTTCTTTTTTCCCATAAAAACAATCAACGCACCAGAGGTCACCCCTTTAGATTAGAGGAACGGAGCTTCCATTTGAAGCAGTGTAGGTGGTTTTTTACGGTGAGGGCAGTGAGGTTGTGGAATGCCCTTCCTAGAGATGTGGTAATGGCAGATTCTGTTAATGCCTTTAAGAGGGGCCTGGATGAGTTCTTGAACAATCAGAATATCCAAGGCTATTGTGATACTAATATCTACAGTTAGTACTAGTGGTTGTATTTATAGTTTATGTATGTGAGTGTATAGATTGGTAGGTGTGGGTTAGGTGTGCTGGGTTTACTTGGATGGGTTGAACTTGATGGACACTGGTCTTTTTTCAACCCTATGTAACTATGTTTGATACAGAACTTCACAAAAGGTTAATGATCAAATTGAGGAATATTGACCTAGAACATAATATTTGTAATTGGATAGAGAACTGGCTGAAGGATAGATTACAAAGAGTGGAGGTAAATGAAACATCTTCTAATTGTAGTTGTAGTTTGTTGGGGGGTATCCTTAATAGAGAAGGATCTGGGGGGGTTTGTAGATAATTCCTAGCAATGCCATGCGGTGGCTACTAAAGCAAATAAATACTGTCTTGTATAAAAAAAAAAGCATTGACTCAAGGGATGAAAACATAATTTTGCCTCTTTATAGGTCCCTGGTAAGGCCTCACCTTGAGTATGCAGTGCAGTTTTGGGCTCCAGTCCTTAAGAAGGATATTAATGAGCTGGAGAGAGTGCAGAGACGTGCAACTAAACTGGTAAAGGGGATGGAAGATTTAAGCTATGAGGTTAGACTGTCAAGGTTAGGGTTGTTTTCTCTGGAAAAGAGGCGCTTGCGAGGGGACATGATTACTCTGTACAAATACATTAGAGGGGATTATTTTTCCCATAAAAATGATCAACGCACTAGAGGCCACCCCTTTAATTTAGAGGAATGGAGTTTCCATTTGAAGCAGTGTAGTTTTTCAAAGTAAGGTTGTGGAATGCCCTTCCTAGTGATGATGTGATTGCAGATTCTGTTAATGCCTTTAAGAGGGGCCTGGATAAGTTCTTGAGCAAGCATAGTATCCAAGGCTATTGTGATACTAATATCTACAGTTAGTATTAATGTTTGTATATATAGTATAGTTTATGTATAGATTGGTAAGTATAGGTTGTGTGTGCTGGGTTTACTTGGATGGGTTGAACTTGATGGACTGGTCTCTTTCAACCCTATGTAATTATGTAACTATGTACCCCAAGGACATAATATACAGAGAGTAGAGTAATAAGCAAAGGGAACTGGCATACCAAGTGCATACACATGGATAATGGCACCACAAGCAGTAACAGGCAGTAAATACTGGCACACCATGCACAATATACAATAAAACAAAGTGGGCATTGGCATAAAAAATACATGATATAGTAAGAAGCAGTGAGCACTGGCATTCCAAGCATATTATAACATTTGAGATTCTAGCATATTTGTATTTATTTCAAATTTTTCACCTATTTTTGTTTAACTGTTTTGAAGGTCTGACACAGTGCACAGCCTGCCACATGTATGCAGTTGTGGAACAACAGTTCCAAAGTGCATACCTCTGTTGTGGATGTGAGCGAATTGCCACTTTAGATGCTTGCGTTAGATGCCTAGAGCAGCGTTTTTCAACCGCTGTTCCGCGGCACACTAGTGTGCCGCGAGATGTTGCCTGGTGTGCCATAGGCAGGGCCGCAATTTTTACTTTCAAAAAAAAATCCGGGCCCTGTCATTGGTTGCGCCCTGTGTGTACGGGTGACGTCAGTACGCACGGGGCGCAACGTTATAAAAGGGCCTGTGTGCGGTCGCGTGTAGGCAGAAGTGCAGAGGTGGCGCGCGTGAGGGGAAAATGCTGCTGAAGCCGCCGAAGAGTAAAATGCTGCTGGGCACCAATGTATTAGGGGGGGCCACGGGGCACACTGACTTATGGGGGCACTGCTGCTGGGCACCAATGTACTAGGGGGGCTGGCTCTTGGCACCAATGTACTGGGGGGCACTGCTGCTGGGCACCAATGTACTAGGGGGGCACTGCTCTTGGCACCAATGTACTAGGGGGGCACTGCTGCTGGGCACCAATGTACTAGGGGGGCACTGCTCTTGGCACCAATGTACTAGGGGGGCACTGCTGCTGGGCACCAGTGTACTAGGGGGGCACTGCTCTTGGCACCAATGTACTAGGGGGGCACTGCTGCTGGGCACCAATGTACTAGGGGGGCACTGCTCTTGGCACCAATGTACTAGGGGGGCACTGCTGCTGGGCACCAGTGTACTAGGGGGGCACTGCTGCTGGGCACAGAGTTACATTTTTTAACATTTTCTAATGGTGGTGTGCCTCGTGATTTTTTTCATGAAACAAGTGTGCCTTTGCCCAAAAAAGGTTGAAAAACACTGGCCTAGAGGAACAAGTTGCAACACTGCGTTCTATTGACAATCTTGAGAGGAGTCTCTTGCTCACTGAGCAGGAGCTAGCAGGGTCAGATAGTTTGGGGGGAGGAGAGCAGCGAAAGGATGATAAGGCAGTAAGCTGGGTGACAGTTAGACAATCTAGTTTGGGGAAAAGGAAGAGGGAGGCTGCGCCAGGGCTTGCACATCCCAACAGATTTGCCAGATTGTGTGAAGAACATTGGCGTGTGAACTCTGGACTGGCAGTTCTAGATGAGGCTGATAACATGTTAATAATAATAATAATAATAATAATAAGAATGATAAGATGTTAGAGATAACAGCCGGGAGACCAGTTTCTCTAGTAGATGTGGGACGGAGAGCAGAGCTAGGCCTAAACAGATGGTGGTTATAGGGGATTCGATTATTAGGAAAGTGGACAGGGTAATCTGTAGAGCGGATCGCCTCAAACAAACAGTTTGCTGTCTTCCTGGTGCCAGAGTTTTGGCATGTGATTGATCGGGTTGACAAATTATTGGGAGGGGTTGAGCATGACCCAGCTGTCTTGGTACATATCGGTACTAATGACAAAAAGAGTGCAGACATAATAAGAGTGGTGGTAAATGGAACATTTTCTAATTGGACCAGTGTTGTTAGTGGAGTACCGCAGTCCTTGGTTCTTTGCTTTTTAAAGGTAACATTTTTATTGATTTTCCATCAACAGAAGAGAAAAGTAAAATAAAAAAAAAAAGAAAAAGAAAAAGTAAACACATGAATGTTGCTATACATTAGGTTACAATGAGACAGTGGTTGTGCATTATGGTTTAAGGGTTAAGGGCAGATTGTTTGTCTAAAGGGTGAGCTAATAGGTTGGCAATGGGCTCCCGTTGGCACCAGACACCCCATATTTTGGTTAGTGAAGAGGATATCGTCAATGACCCCTAGTAGACAGACCACTAGGTTCACTATTTGGGGGGTGCCTAGTTCCTGGGCCAGGGTGCCCATTACCTCCCTCCAAAATCTGTTTATGGGGGGGCCACGACCAGATCATATGTATGAAGTTGGCCCCAGAGGTGTTGCATCGGGGGCAGAGATCATCCTGCCTTTTACCCATTCTCAATAGGTCCTTTGCTTTTTAACTTGTTTATTAATGACCTGGAGGTGGGCATAGAGAGTACTGTTTCTATTTTTGCTGATGACACTAAATTGTGCAAAACTATAAGTTCCGTGCAGGATGCTGCCACTTTGCAGAGGAAATTGACAAAATTGGAAAACAGGGCAGCAAACTGAGATTCAGTGTGGACAAGTGCAAAGTTATGCACTTTGGTAGAAATAATATAAACGCGAACTATCTACTGAATGGTAGTTTGTTGGGGGTATCCTTAATGGAGAAGGATCTAGGGGTTTTTGTAGATAACAAGTTTTCTAATTCCAGGTAGTGTCATTCTGTGGCTACTAAAGCAAATAGAGTGCAGAGATGTGTAACTAAACTGGTAAAGGGGATGGAAGATTTAAGTTATGAGGTTAGACTGTCGAGGCTGGGGTTGTTTTCTCTGGAAAAGATGCGCTTGGTAGGGGTCATGATTACTCTTTACAAGTACATTAGAGAGGATTATAGGCAGATAGGGGGTGTTGTGTTTTCCCATAAAAACGATAAACGCACCAGAGGCCACCCCTTTAGATAAGAGCAACGGAGCTTCCATTTGAAGCAGCGTAGGTGGTTTTTCACAGTGAGGGCAATGAGGTTGTGGAATGCCCTTCCTAGTGATGTTGTGATGGCAGATTCTGTTAATGCCTTTAAGAGGGGCCTGAATGAGTTCTTGAACAAGCACAGTATCAAAGGCTATTGTGATACTAATATTTACAGTTAGTATTAGTGGTTGTATATATATAGTTTATGTATGTGATAGTATAGATTGATAAGTATAGGTTGTATGTGCTGGGTTTACTTGGAAGGGTTGAACTTGATAGCCCAAAGGTATGTGGGGCTGTAGGCCAGGAGCACTGTATAACCTGGTGGAGGGAAAGCCATGCAATGACTGCATTGGTAATGTTGAAAATTCAAATATCTCTCACTGCATTGGTCCTTTTTCTGCTTGGTTAGACAGGAATAATGGGGCAGTTGTACATTCCCTCCAATCCCAATGCATCAGCATTAAAGTTCCGTAATTATATATAAACATTGTAATTTAGGTTGAAAAAAGATACACATCCAACCTTTTGGTCTACGTGAAACTTTTTTTATTTCACTTCTTTCAAGGTTACGTTTCCTTTTGTTCTGTTTCTGCCACATTTCCCTCTGAACCTAGCTACATTATTTAGCCATTTTTGTTCTTTTTCCCATCACACAGTGATTTTTCTCTGTCCCTCTCCTCTACACTTAAACTCTTCTTTCCCATTTTCCCCTTATGCTCTTTTTTATTTGTTCTCTCCTTGTAGTCCCCTCTGTCCCTACATTTCCTTTCTTTTAGACATTTTCCACTTTTATCTTCTCTTTATTACTTTCTTCTTTTCAGTTCTCCTTCATTTCCCATAATGGACCCAAGTTGCTTGCCCACCGCACGTCTGAGAGCCCCTGAAGCCCCCTTGCTGCCTGCCCTTCTCCCGCCCAAGCTGCCCGATCCACTTGTCCCTTCCTCCCGCCGCCAGAGCTGCCTGATCCACATGTCCCACTTCCGCTCGAGCTGCCCCATCCACCAGCCCCTTCTCCCCGCCTGCCAGATCTGCCTGATCCACATGGCTCTCTTCCGCCCGAGCTGCCCGATCCGCCTGCCCCTTCTCCCTGCCCGCCTGAGCTGCCCGGTCCACCTTGTTTTCTCTCTCACCTAAGCTGCCCAATCCACCCGCGCCACCCTCCCACCCAATCCACCCGCGCCACCCTCCCACCCAATCCACCCGCGCCACCCTCCCACCCAATCCACCCGCGCCACCCTCCCACCCAATCCACCCGCGCCACCCTCCCACCCAATCCACCCGCGCCACCCTCCCACCCACTCCACCCGCGCCCCCCTCCCACCCACTCCACCCGCGCCCCCCTCCCACCCACTCCACCCCCATGTATTTACAACATTGCTCTTGAAATTTAGGGGGGTTGCTATCAGTTTCATGTATCATATGGTTATCATATGATACATGAAACTGATAGCAACCCCCCTAAATTTCAAGAGCAATGGTCTACAGATCTAAACCACCTCATGGAGGAAGAAGCATGGGAAGAGGTATATGAAAATATTACCAAAATCTCGACCCACACCTGAGTCTGAGTGCAAAAAAGGAATGAAAACTAGGTGTACTATATACCAAATATATTTATTTGGAATATAGTACACCTAGTTTTCATTCCTTTCTTGCACTCAGATTCGTACTTAGTGTAGCTTCCGTCGCATCCTCCCCTCAGTAGGGTTTTCATCCAGTGTGTTAGTTGTAGGTATTGAAAGTGTTCACGTGGGGGGATGTCATATTTTTCTTTCAGGGTGTTGAATGGTTTGACTCTGCTCCCTGTAAGTAGATCGCCTATTTTTGTGATTCCGTTCTATGACCACCATCTGAAGTCAGGTGTTATAGTACCTGGTGGGAAGGCTGGGTTTTGGAATAGTGGTGTTATTAAGGATTGTGGTTTGCATAGTTTGTCTCTGTATTTATAAATTGCCCATAGTTGTAATGAGTGGGCTATACATGGTGGCGCGTGTTTTAAGATTGCTGGGGGGTGGGTTTCCACATTATCTCAGACAGTTTTGTGTCTTGGAGCAGTGCTTGTTAGATGGTGTAACCCATCGTGGTTGCCCTTCTAGCATGTGCCATGCTTGTACTTGGGCGAATTGGGCTGCTTTATAGTATCCAAACAGTTCTGGGACCCCTAGGCCTCCTTTATATTTGCTTTTCTGTAGTAGTTTTCTGTTTATTCTAGCTTTTTTCCCTTCCCAAATGAATTTGTCCATAATGATTTTCCCTCTGATCTTGGGTATTTGATTGGAAGGGTACGGAAAAGGTATAAGATTCTGGCTAGTATGTTCATTTTTAGGCAGTATATGCAGCCCAGCCATGATATGCTATACCCTTGCCATAGCTGTATATCCTTTTTTAACCTTTCTATCAGGGGAGTGTAGTTATGCTTTGATAGGTTGTGTGGGTTCTTAGTAAGCATTACTCCTAGATATTTGATTGCGGTTGGCTTCCATTTAAAATGGAAAGATTGGGCCATTGCCATTGCTTTGTCGGGGTATGTGTAGATTCAAAGCTTCACATTTTGTTAGGTTTATTTTGTAACCCGATATTTTACCAAAGTTGTCCAGTTCTCTGTATAGGTTGGGGAGGGCTATCTGCGGGTTAACTAGTGTTACTAAAATATCATCCGCAAATAGGCTTAATTTGTAGGTGTCCTCAATTGTTACCCCTGTGATATCCGGGTTTAGCCGTATGGGCTAGTGGCTCAATGCATAGCGCAAAGAGGAGGGGTGACAGGGGGCAACCTTGTCTTGTTGTGCCGCTCCTGATTTCAAAGGGGGGTGACCTTAGTGATCCCTTTTTAACTTCAGCTTTCGGGTTGGTATAGAGGCGTTTCATCGCATTAAGGAATGGGCCTTTTATACCAAATGCTTCTAAAGTAGTGTTTAGGTACCGCCAATCTACGTGATCTTTTCAGCATCTAATGATAATAGGATGGTTTGTTGTTTGCTGATATGCACTTGGTCTATTATGTTTAACGTTCTTCTTATGTTATCTGTTGCATCACACCCTCTTATAAAGCCAACCTGATTTGAATCTATCAGATTTGGTAGTAATAGATTAAGGCGTTCTGCCAGTATCTCAAGTAGCTTGAGCAGAGTTTGGGGTCCTTACCTTCTTTATGTATTACTATTATTTGAGATCTTAGCATTTCTGGGGGGATTGGGGTGTCTGTCAGGAACGCATTATACAGTTTTACCATCTGCGGGGCTAGGTTTTCTTTGAATGTCTTATAATATTTCCCTGTGAAAGCCATCTAGGCCCAGGGTTTTTGATGGTTTGAGTTTCTTTTTAATAATATCTATGATCTCCTCCATTGTGATGGGGGTGTTTAAAAATGTTAGCTGGGCTGGGTTGAGTTTTGGAAGATTACATGACTGCAGGTACTTGTTAGTACTCTGTGTTACATTTGCTGTTTGCTCGTTTTTTCCCCCATTGTATAGTTCAGAGTAAAATTCTACAAAGGCGCTATTTATCTGCTTTGGGTTGCTAGTTATTGTGCCTGTTTTTTATTTGATTAGAGGTATTGTTTGAGCTTTCCGGAGGCCTCTCAGTCTCCTAGCTAATAAAGTATATGGTTTGTTAGCTTTTTCAAAGAATTTTTGTTTTGTCCACAGCATTGCTTTATATGTATCTTCGGATAGTGCTAGGTTAAGTTCTGTTTTTATCTTTACTAATTCTAGGTATATTTTGTTATCTCTATGTGTTTTGTGTTGCGTTTCTAGGTTTTTTAGTTCAGCTTTTAGCTTATTTATCCTTTCTTGTCTTTTTCTTTTACGGTGTGCAGCTATTTTTATCAGGGTACCCCTTGTTACTGCTTTGTGAGCTTGCCACATCATAGGGGTGGGGGTATCCCCTGTATCGTTTTCTGAGAAGTAATTTTCTAGGTCTGCTGATACACTTGTGATCACCTCAGGGATGAGAAGTAGCATTTCGTTGAGTCTCCAGGCATAGTTAGGGCGTTCTGTTAAAAGATGTACTAATGTGGTAGTGACTATAGCGTGGTCTGACCAGGATATTTCACCTATGGTGGACTTCGCTATTTTGCCTGTATGGGGTTGATTCAGTAGTATATAGTCTATCCTCGTATAAGTCTTATGGGGATGGGAGTAAAATGTATAATCTCTCCCTGTGGGATTTGCTAGTCTCCAGGTGTCGGCTAGGTTATGCTCCTTCATAAGGCTCTGCAGTCTGATTCTATTTGGGTGGGATTCTCCTTCCTGGGCTGGGGGGTATCTATCCATGTTTGTCAGATATGGTATTAAAGTCCCCTGTAATTATTACCAAGGGTTTCCAGTTTGTATCGAGGATCGTTGATATACCTTTATAGAATTGAGCGTCTGCTTGGCTTGGAGCGTATATATTACCTAGTAGGCATTCTTTTGTGTTTAGGGTGCCTTTTAGGAAGAGGTATCGCCCTTCCAGTTTGGGAATGCGGGGTCCCACCATTTGGGGGTTTGACCCGTTTTTAAGTGAGTCTCTTGTACCATAACTATGTCCCCTTTGCATGCTTTGTAGTATCTAAGGGCTTGTCTTCGCTTTTGGGGTATATTTAGGCCCTTAGCATTGTGTGTAATTATGTTAACTTCCATTGTATATGATTGTTATTTGCACAATATTGCTAAGCTGAAGTTGCTATACCCATGGAATTGACCTATACTTTCCACACATCGTCTTAATATACATTCTATAACTTCGTAGTAACTTATAACAACCATTATTTAAACACAAAACCAATAAACGTTCGGGTAAAACGGTAATAGGGGTTGGGGGGTGCTTTTTAGCTGGTACCAAGGTAATGGCACCCTTGGTGTATATAGTGGGGGGTATTTGGGTCAGGTCGGGGGAGAGTTGGCCGGGTACATATTGTCCTGAGTAATTGGCAATTGCTGTCCCTGGGAACAGTATGATTGGGTAAAGTTGTTTTTGACTTACAGTTTTAGTTGACCGCCTGGCGTTGTATAGCGGGTGGGGCTGCGAGGCCTAGTCGCTGTAACCATCGGGGGGCCCTCTGTGAGACAGTGAGAGAATGAAGGTAGTCACTCCGTTATGGGTGATTAGTAATTTAAAGGGGAAGCCCCATCTGTATCGGATGCCGTGTTGTCTTAGGACATCTGTGATATGTCGCATGTCCCTCCGTTTGGCGAGGGTAGTGGGGGACAGGTCCACGAAAAGTTCCGGTGTCGATCCATCCAGGTTGATAGAGTTGTTTTGGGCCGCCTGAAGTATCTTTTCCTTGGCTGAGTAGAATCTCATCTTTATCACTATGCCTCTAGGTCGTTCTCCCGTTCCTAGTTTTTGTCTCAGCGCTCGGTGTATGCGCTCCATACGCAGCTCCTGTGCAGGTAGGTCTGGGGTCAGCGTTGCAAAGTATCTTTGCATGTACTCCTCGATGTCCCCGATGTCCTCTGAAACTGCTTTCACTCGTATGTTGGATCTCCGCCTTCTATTTTCCAGATCCTCATGTGCGTCTTGTAGGGTGCGAACCTCTTTTTGCAGGTCTTGTATGGTTGTCTCCATTTTGGCTGTGATGTCCGTCAGTTCCTCCTGTCGTGGCTCTAGACGTTCCGTGCGGTTGCCTATTGCTGTAATGTCTGCCGCTAACTCTGCTAGGCCTTGTTGTAAGTTGTCTTGTAAGTCTTTTTTCATAGAAGCTAGATAGTCCCGTAATTCTGTGATATCTTGTTTCGTGCATGGCTGGTCAGCCTGCGAGGCCATTTTGTCTTGGGCCTGCGCTTGCTGATAGGGGTCTGAGTAATCTTCGTAAATGGCAAGGGTGCTGTTGCGATTGCTGATTTCTTGTTTATTTTGGCCATACCCAGGGGGTTTTCTTTGATTGAGCTCCCTTTTTGGAGGGCATTCAGGGCTTTTAGAAGCTTGCTGATAGCTTTGGAGAGTTTCTCGTTTACGAGCTAGCTACTCATGCGGCCATCTTCCACGAGCGCTGGCTCCGCCCCGCTGTAAAATATCTTTTAATATATTGGTAAAATGGGGTGTGGTTTATCGGGGGTGTGTCTCCTAAAATGGGGTGGCTTTAAAATGTTGCCGCATTGCTACATCTATCTCCCAGTATATACAGACAGACTTTCCAATTGTACCTTTGATATATGTATTACCTAAGATACATAAAGATCCAATTAGTATTTTTGGATGTTGATGTTACTAGAAATGAACATAAATTCAACACACGTATATATACAAAACCCAATCAGTTGCTTAAATTTGACAGCTTTCATCCTGCATCTGTTAGAAAATCCATTCTTACTAGCCTATGATCCTGATATTATTACAGAGGATTTGGCCAGAATGGAAAATAAGTTAATTAACAGGGGTTACCCAAGACAAGTACTCCAAGAAAGTCTGTCCAAAGTATGTACACATAAGGATACTAATAAACACTCTAAACGGAATGTGGGACAACAAGCGGTGTTTGATTCATTGCTTAGATGCATTGGCCCCAAAAGGGTTAAACAGTGATTTTTGATTTGCAGCTTTTTTTGTAATACGTGTACATATTGTATATAATATCCCATTGCACTGAATATTGATCTCTGTATTGAGTTGTTCACAAACACGCTTGCTAAGTCTGATATTTCCAATATGTGAAAGAATGTTACTTTGGGTCCCAATAGCTATCAACAGTGACTAACATTAATGCTATGCATTAACCACGAAGATGGTGTGCCGGCTTCTGTGTACATGGGATATGCTGTAAATGTATCCCGTCTCCATGGTGACCTGTCACGTCACTTCAGTTTCTCGGTTATACAAGGAGTTATAGACGTATGTGATTTACATGATGTGAGATAGCCACAGTTTTATGCTTGAGAAAGGGGTGTTGTATCCCCGAAACATCGCATGAATGTGGCAAACTAAATAAGTATTCCTTTTTTATATTGCTTTGAACTCTTTTTGTACATATTTATAATGATGCTTTAATAAAAACTAACGGATGATGTATTACAGCACAGATGGACACTCTGTGAGTTGAGTTTTTGTCACGGTCAGTATCCCAAAACTCAGAACAGGCTCCAAGGGTCCGGTCTCGGCCCACGCTTCTGCCTATAACCGCCGCCTTTCACGTCGGGAGGAGCCCTTCGCTACTCGGATGCCGCCAGGTCTTATTGTGAGAGACCCAAGGAGAGAGTTCTGAGCAAGCACGGGAACCAATCGTATGACAGGTAGATGGGGAACACTTCAGAGTGGTCAGGGGAGGCCGGAGTCAGCAACGATCAAGCAGCGCAGTACAGAATCAGAATCCAAGAGAATAGTCAGACAGGCAGAGGTCGGTTCAGGCAGCAGACAAGGAGGGTCAAAAACAGGCAAAAGGTCAATACAGGCAGCAGGCAAGAGAGGTCAGGAACAGGCAAGGTCAAGAACACAGCAGAACAGCAGGATAATCGCACCCAGGAAGTAACCATAGGTAAAACCTACGTTGGGCAATAGTTTCCATTCAGTGAGCGCTTAAATATTTGAATTTTGGCGCCGAAATGACGTCATGCGCGCACCGGCGACAGACGCTAGTGCGCATGCGCGCGCATCAGGAGCGCGCATGCGCATAAACAGCAGAGCGAGGCGCGCGCGCGCCTAGAAGGCATCGGCGGGCGTCCCCGCACCGGAGGAGGCGGCGGGCGTCCCCGTCGCCCCACTAGACCACCAGGTATTGTTACATTACCCCCCCCTCCAGAGGGGGCCACCGGACCCCTAGGCTTATCAGGGAACCTGACGTGGAATTGTCGAACAAGACGATCTGCCCGAACATCAGAGGCTGGAACCCACAACCTCTCTTCGGGGCCATAACCATTCGAATGTACCAGGTATTGTAGCTTACCCCTAGAGAGGCGGGAGTCCACTAACCTTTGTATCGCATACTCGGCCTGTCCTTCAACAGAAACGGGAGGAGGAGGAGATCTCTGCCGAACCACTCTAGCAGGTTTTAATAAAGAGCCATGGAAGGAATTAGAAATTTTGAGTTCAGGAGGGAGCTCTAATCGGACCGTATTGGGGTTAATAACTTCAGATACAGAAAAGGGACCAATATATTTGGGTGCAAATTTAGAAGAAGAAACCTTCAGAGGGACATTTCTGGAAGAAAGCCAAACTTTATCACCAACCTGATATTCTGGCGATGCTTTATGATGTTTATCGAAGGCTTTCTTTTGAATAGCTACTGCGGTGGATAATGACTCTTGGACTCTTTGCCAAATGCTGGAGAACTGATTGACCAAGGAATCCACCGCAGGCACATCAGAAGATGTGGTTGAGAAAGAGAACACTCTGGGATGATACCCAAAGACCACAAAAAATGGAGACTCTCCAGTGGATGAGTGAGTAGAATTATTGAATGCGAACACCGCCCAAGGAAGAAACTCAGCCCAAAGGGATTGGTTACTGGAGATATAACACCTGAGGTACTGCTCCAGAGACTGATTTGTCCTTTCCGTCTGTCCATTGGTCTGTGGATGATAAGCAGAAGAGAAGGACAAATCTGTACCCATCAGAGAACAGAAGGCCCGCCAAAATTTTGAAACAAATTGAACTCCTCTATCAGAGACAATGTTCTGTGGGGCACCATGGAGCCTAAAAATATCAGTCAGAAAACGTTCTGCAAGAGATTTTGCAGATGGGAGGGCGGGGAGGGGAATAAAATGAGACATTTTACTAAAGCGGTCCACAACCACCCATATGACAGAATTCCCTTTGGAAGGAGGCAATGAAATCCATGGAAATGTGAGTCCCTGGCCTTTCGGGAATTGGCAGAGATTGTAGCAAACCCTGGGGCAAAGACCTGGAGGGTTTAGAGCGTTGACAAATTGGACAGGTGTCAACATAATTATTAACATCTTTTCTCAAAGTTGGCCACCAAAGGGTGCGGGACAAAAGAGAACAAGTTTTATAGCGCCCAGGATGCCCAGCCAACTTAGAATCGTGGGCTTCTAAAAAAAACGCCTCACGGAGGTTTTCTGGAACAAACAACTTCCCCGGGGGTAGGTTGGGAGGAGAGTTGTCCTGGACCTTAGACAAAGAAGAAAGTAAATTTGGACTTAGGGCTGCTACAATTAACTCTTTAGGAACAATAGAATCAGGTTGACACTTCTCCTGTGGATTGGAATCAAAACTTCTAGACAAGGCATCAGCTTTAACATTCTTTTCGCCAGGTCTATAGGTTATAATAAAATTAAAACGAGAAAAGAATAATGCCCACCTAGCTTGTCTAGGATTTAACCGCTTAGCGGATTCAATATATAAGAGGTTCTTGTGGTCTGTGATTACTGTAACTACATGTTTTGCTCCTTCCAAAAGGTGTCTCCACTCTGTGAATGCTAGTTTTATGGCCAGTAATTCCCTGTTACCAATATCATAATTCATCTCGGTGGGAGAAAACTTTTTGGAAAAGAAACCACACAGGTGAACCTTATTGGTTACAGGGTGACGTTGGGACAGGATCGCCCCAGCCCCAACCTCAGAAGCATCTACTTCCACTAGAAAAGGGAGAGCCGAATCAGGGTGCAAGAGTACAGAAGCAGAAATAAAAGCTTCTTTTAGCTTTTTGAAGGCAGTAAGGGCCTCTACTGACCAAATACTTGGGTCAACTCCCTTTTTAGTGAGAGCAGTAATTGGAGCCACTAACGTAGAATAGCCATTAATAAATTGTCTGTAATAATTGGCGAAACCCAAAAACCTTTGTATAGCCCGCAGAGACAAGGGTTGTACCCACTTTAGGATAGCCTGAACCTTGGCCGGGTCCATTTCTAGACCCTTATGGGAAATAATAAACCCAAGGAAGTGAACCGAGGAGACTTCAAAGATGCACTTCTCCAGTTTAGCATACAAATGATTTTGCCTTAATCTAAGTAAGACCTCCTGAACATGAACACGGTGATCAGACAGACTATTAGAATAAATCAAAATATCGTCAAGGTAAACTACTACAGACCGACCTAAAAGATCGCGAAATATATCATTTACCAACTCTTGGAAAACAGCAGGAGCATTACATAGCCCGAAGGGCATCACCAGATATTCATAATGCCCATCGCGGGTATTAAAGGCTGTTTTCCACTCATCCCCTTCCCGGATTCGTATTAAATTATACGCGCCTCTTAGGTCTAGCTTGGAGAAAATAGTAGCTCCCTTAACTCTATCAAAGAGCTCGGAGATCAGGGGAAGGGGGTAACGGTTTTTGACCGTGATTTTGTTTAAACCCCTGTAGTCAATACACGGCCGGAGACCCCCATCTTTCTTCTCCACAAAGAAGAAACCAGCTCCCGCTGGAGAGGTAGAGGGCCTAATAAAACCTCTTTCCAGATTTTCCTTAATATATTCTTCCATAGCCTGGGTCTCTGGGAGAGATAAGGGATAAGTCCTACCTCTAGGAGGAGAAGAACCGGGGATTAACTCTATGGCACAGTCGTAAGGTCTGTGTGGGGGAAGTGCTTCAGCTGCCTTTTTAGAAAAGACGTCTGCAAACGGGGAATAAGGAGATGGTAGCCCCTGTAAAGAGGTGGCGGCCACAACTTGGACAGGTTTCTTGCATAAGCTCTGACAGTCAGTTCCCCAGTGAAGTATCCTGTTATTTACCCAATCAATTTGGGGACTGTGCTTCCGCAGCCAAGGGAGACCTAAGATCACCGGAGTATGCGGGCAATCAATGATAAAAAAAGAAATGTGTTCCACATGGAGAGAACTTATAGACAGGGCGCAACTTACAGACTTGAAAGAAATAACCCCGCGACCTAGGGAAGTACCATCTATAGCGATTAACTTGACAGAAGGGACTAGAGGAAGTGTGGGTATAGCATGCTTATGGGCAAAGTTAACATCTAAGAAGTTCCCTTCCGCCCCAGAATCAATGAAAGCCAAGCTCTCCACAGTATTCGTATCCCACCCCAAAAGGACCGGAATCATAACTTTAGAAGAACTTTGTTGGGGAGTAGGAATAACATTACCCAAGCAGAACTCCCCAGATCTGCTTAGGCTCTGTCGTTTTCCGGCCTTTTGGGACAAGTGCTATGAAAATGACCTCTTTCCCCACAGTACAAACACAAGCCATTAGCCCGTCTACGACCCTTTTCCTCAGCAGATAAGCGGGTAGAACCCAGCTGCATGGGTTCCTCTGAGGGCCTAGCAGAAGTCTGCTCAGGTTTGAATACATACTCAGGAGAAAAGGTTTGTGGGGCCGCTGCAGGAAGTCTCTCCTGGCGTCTCTCTCTGTGCCTTCTATCAATCTGTATGGCAAGGTGCATCAGGGAGTCTAGTGAGGGAGATGTGGGAAAATTGACCAGGCTGTCTTTTACAGCGTCAGATAGCCCGACTCTAAACTGACTTTGTAGGGCAGTATCATTCCACCCTGTTTCTACCGCCCAACGGCGGAATTCAGTACAATAATCCTCGACCCGTCGTTTACCTTGTCTGAGGTTACGAATCGCAGAGTCAGCAGAGGCAGAACGATCAGGGTCATCATAGATTATTGCCATAGCCCTAAAAAAGGAATCAAGGGATGAGCGGGCTGGGTCAGAGGGAAGTAAAGAAAATGCCCACAACTGAGGATCCCCTAGAAGAAGGGTCATAACAAAATTAACCTTTAGGTCCTCAGTAGGAAAAGAACGAGGGAGGAAACTAAAATACAATTTACAAGCTTCCTGAAAAGCAAAAAATTTACTGCGCTCTCCCGAAAACTTTTCAGGGAACGGAACCTTGGGTTCCACTACATACATTCCCGGAGCAGTGTGACTGCCTCCTGGAGGAGAAACAGGAGTAGGAGCGGCAGGCTGTTGGAGCGCATCCAATCTTACCGATAGTCTCTGGAGCCATTGGATGATCTGATCTTGCTGGGCTTCTTGTTCCCCTAGACGCTGGAGGAGATTCGCCCGGATAGCCTCAGCGGAGGGAGGTGACGCAGCAGCCCCTTCAGCATCCATGTCATTTAAGGGCCCAACGTAATGTCACGGTCAGTATCCCAAAACTCAGAACAGGCTCCAAGGGTCCGGTCTCGGCTCACGCTTCTGCCTTTAACCGCCGCCTTTCACGTCGGGAGGAGCCCTTCGCTACTCGGATGCCGCCAGGTCTTATTGTGAGAGACCCAAGGAGAGAGTTCTGAGCAAGCACGGGAACCAATCGTATGACAGGTAGATGGGGAACACTTCAGAGTGGTCAGGGGAGGCCGGAGTCAGCAACGATCAAGCAGCGCAGTACAGAATCAGAATCCAAGAGAATAGTCAGACAGGCAGAGGTCGGTTCAGGCAGCAGACAAGGAGGGTCAAAAACAGGCAAAAGGTCAATACAGGCAGCAGGCAAGAGAGGTCAGGAACAGGCAAGGTCAAGAACACAGCAGAACAGCAGGATAATCGCACCCAGGAAGTAACCAGAGGTAAAACCTACGTTGGGCAATAGTTTCCATTCAGTGAGCGCTTAAATATTTGAATTTTGGCGCCAAAATGACGTCATGCGCGCGCCGGCAACAGACGCTAGTGCTCATGCGCGTGCATCAGGAGCGCGCATGCGCATAAAAAGCAGAGCGAGGCGCGCGCGCGCGCCTAGAAGGCATCGGCGGGCGTCCCCGCACCGGAGGAGGCGGCGGGCGTCCCCGTCGCCCCACTAGACCACCAGGTATTGTTACAGTTTTGTTATGCACCCATAACGCTTTTTTCATGGACTGAGTGCACCACATGTTGGACCTGCCTTCAGTTTTTGCCTCCTGACGAAAGTCCCAGTGGGGACTGAAACGTTGAGGCTTTCTATGTTTATTTTGCTCCTTTTTTCGCAATAAATATAATTTTATATACATTTGTATATGGCTCTTGCACCCAGGTTGTATTTTTTGTTAGTGGTGTGCACCATTATGATCTCTCTCTCTCTCTCTCTCTCTATATATATATATAAATTTATATGTTTTAAATAGATAAAGCAAAAATAGGACAGTAAGCATGTTAAAATTTGAGTTCAGCAAAAATACATGTTATATTATTATAACATATAATATAATAGCGTATATACTTGTGCACTCCAGTCGCACTGTGCGCACGTTGGGGGGGGGGGGTGCGCGCGGCGCGACTGGTGTTTCTTCAGACACATTTCAAACTAGTACATCAAGCCCCTATAGATAAAGATTTGTCTAAACTGGAACCGTTAAAACTGATTTGTGTACCAGGTGGTGGGAGTCACACAAAAATGAAGTGAGTTCCAAGAATGATTCCCTTTTATGTACAATAACAGGAAAGTGCCTCCCCTGATTGAACCAACGTTCTCATGCTTTTATATGCTTTTCATTCTACATTTCCTTGAATTGTTGAAGAGCTGCCCACTCTACTTTGTCCATTTTCTACAACCCTGCATTGTAACCACTTTATATAACTGTCTTCCTCATACTTTTAAGCATCTACCTGAATATGTGTTTTTAGTAATAATATGTAATGATGTTTGTTTCAGGACAGGCACATTAATTAAGATACTGCTTTTGTTCAAATTGTAATTGGCTCAGAACCCTTTTCCAGTCATAATTCCTCCTCAATAGACCTTTTAAAAGTAACTCTCCAGAGTTAGAATTATTGCCAAGGTTAAGCATTACATTTGATTGTGCTTGTGTACACAGATTGCATCTTCTCTTTCAGATCACACACTATAACAGTACACACAGTCCCAACGTGTGAGCTGAAATAAATTATGTGTGTTTTGAGTCTGTATAGAAAAGGTAAATGGTCAGTTTGGGACCTGTTTCAACATGGGTGTCTTATGGCTGCACAAATGTGACAGTCCAAAGGCCACTCCTGATCAATACCAAATAAACCTACATTTTGAATTTGGTATGAAATGTCAAACAGAATACCTTAAAAGTCAGCACAAAAGGCACCTCATTTTCCAGCCCACACCTTGTGTTTATTAATATGTTAGTCATGTAAGCACTTGTGAGTGTCCTTTTATTAAATAATTTGATTATTGAAACTTAGCAGTAGCGGCTACATTTCCCACCCTAGGCTTATACTCGAGTCAATACGTTTTTCCAGTTTTCTTAGGTTAAATTAGGTAACTCGGCTTATATTCAGATCGGCTTATACTCAAGTATATATGGTATGTTGTTTCTGATGCTTCAATGTATCTAGAAATTTAAAGGAGAAGGAAAGGTAAAAATTAAGTAAGCTTTATCAGAAAGGTCTATGTAAATAAAGCCATAATCACTCACAGAAAGCTGCACTGAGTCCTCCATCAAAAGAAACACAGGATTTCTTGTCTTCCTTTGTATAAACATATTCTTAGGGCAAATGGCAACATTTTTAGGCGATTTTCTGCAATGTCATAAAAACCAATAACTTTAGGAAAGCTTTGCAGATTGGTACTTTGGTGTAGAAAGGACTCTTTACCCATGTTGGATTTGTCAGAATGTGTACTGTCCAAAACTATATGGTTTTCTGGGCGTCACTATATATTTAGGGGGTGTTACTGCACATAATACGCTGACGGGGCTCTGTATGCAAAAGCTGAGCTGGCAGGCGAGAAATCCATATGTGCTATTTTCATTTAGGAGTCAGTACATACCATGGACAGACAGGTATATCTATGCATATTGGGCATCAAACTGTTCAGTAGACCTTAGGTGTTCCTATTTGGGGTGATTTTTGTAGCATTATCCCACATAAAGGATGTAAATATGTTGATTTTGCAGGAGCTGAAATTATAGATCATTTGGGGGTATGTTCCCATTGGGGCCCCTACATGCCACATATAAAAAAGCTATAAATAAAGCTATAAAGCTATACATATTGTGTTTTAAGTATCCCTTCCCCCTTGCCCCTTCCTGGATGTATAAAATACATTAGCATATTCAAAACAGAGGAGTCGGAGTCGTGGAGTCGGAAGTATCAGAAACTGAGGAGTCGGAGTCGGAGAATTTATCTACCGACTCCACAGCCCTTCACAGCTGAAGGATAGATTACAAAGAGTGGTGGTAAATGGAACATTTTCTAATTGGACCAGTGTGGTTAGTGGGTACCGCAGGGGTCAGTCCTTGGTCCTTTGCTTTTTAACTTGTTTATTAATGACCTGGAAGTGGGCATAGACAGTACTGTTTTTATTTTTGCTGATGACACAAAATTTTGCAAAACTATAAGTTCCATGTAGGATGCTGCCGCTTTGCAGAGCGATTTGACAAAATTGGGAAACTGGGCAGCAAACTGGAAAATGAGGTTCAATGTTGATAAGTGCAAAGTTACGCATTTTGGTAGAAATAATATAAACGCAAACTATCTACTGAATGGTAGTTTGTTGGGGGTTTCCTTAATGGAGAAGGATCTAGGGGTTTTTGTAGATAACAAGTTGTCTAATTCCAGGCAGTGTCATTCTGTAGCTACTAAAGCAAATAAAGTGCTGTCTTGTATAAAAAAGGGCATTGACTCAAGGGATGAAAACATAATTTTGCCTCAGTTTTGGGCTCCAGTCCTTAAGAAGGATATTAATGAGCGCAGAGACGTGCAACTAAACTGGTTAAGGGGATGGAAGATTTAAACTATGAGGTTAGACTGTCGAGGTTGGGGTTGTTTTCTCTGGAAAAGAGGCGCTTGCGAGGTGACATGATTACTCTGTACACGTACATTAGAGGGGATTATAGGCAGATGGGGGATGTTCTTTTTTCCCATAAAAACAATCAACGCACCAGAGGTCACCCCTTTAGATTAGAGTAACGGAGCTTCCATTTGAAGCAGCGTAGGTGGTTTTTCACAGTGAGGGCAGTGAGGTTGTAGAATGCCTTTCCTAGAGATGTGGTAATGGCAGATTCTGTTAATGCCTTTAAGAGGGGCCTGGATAAGTTCTTGAACAATCAGAATATCCAAGGCTATTGTGATACTAATATCTACAGTTAGTACTAGTGGTTGTATGTATAGTTTATGTATGTGAGTGTATAGATTGGTAGGTGTGGGTTGTGTGTGCTGGGTTTACTTGGATGGGTTGAACTTGATGGACTCTGGTCTTTTTTCAACCCTATGTAACTATGTAACTATAACTATGGTAATATTTTCAATAAAATGTAATGATTTTTTTATAAATACATATATCATCTGCTATAGCTACTGTTTTTTGACTTGTGTTTTATTTCTCCTTTTAAGATGATATTCAAGAAAGATGTTCATACGGTCCACCATCAATTCATTCTTCTTCTTCTTCACATCAGTCAGAAAGTTTGGACAGTTTTGACCTTGAGCAAATTAGTTCGATTTTCAGAAAACTTTCTCTGGAAAGGTACGTACTATAAAAACAAAACATACTAAAGGAAGCTCAGTTTGTAACAGAACTTGCAAGAATTTTAAAAAAAAAAATGAAAGAATAAAACAGGGCATTAAGTAATCCTACATATTATGTTCGTAGTAGCCATTACACGCAGCTTTCTGCTCTCTCCCCTCTCCTGCTCCCCCCTCCCTCAAGAATGTTAATAACTCACTCCCCCCCCTTAGGAATGTGGATCTGAGCCAATCAGCAGGAAGCTGACTCATTGGGGCAGATTTACTAAGACACGCTCTGAGCGTATTTTCGTCGAATTTTTCATCGCTTGCACAACTTTTTTCGACGCCCACACGAAAGGTTTTCCCGCTGTTTACAATCGATCGGTATGAAAATTTTGTGACTTTCAGGATCGCCAATACGATATTATGGTGCCTAATACTATTTTTTCATATTTTCGTGATATTTGCGATCTTCAGAAATTTTCGTATCCAATCCGAATTTATCCCATTCGGGATTTGAACTCGTGATTTCATGAATCTGCCCCATAGTCTTACACACTTAGCATGTACACTTGGGGGCTGATTTACTAAGACACGAATTCCGACCGAATTGGAAAAATTCCGATTGGAAAACGAACATTTTGTGACTTTTTCGTATTTTTTGCGATTTTTTCGGCGCCTTTACGACTTTTCGGAAATTATCGCGACTTTTTCATTACCAATACGATTTGCGCAAAAAAACGCGAGTTTTTCGTAGCCATTCCGAAAGTTGCGTTTTTTTCGTAGAGTTAAAACTTGCGCGAAAAGTTGCGCTTTTTTCGTAGCGTTAAAACTTAAAAGGCGCAACGTTTTGCGCAAGTTTTAACACTACGAAAAAATCGCAACTTTTTCCGCAAAAATCGTATTGGTAACGAAAAAGTCGCGATAATTTTCCGAAAAAATCGCAAAATACCGATCATTATGAAAAAAACGCAATCGGACGCATTCGGCCCGTTCGTGAGTAAGTAAATGGGCCCCTTGGTCTCGGTGCAGGAGTGAGGCAACTTTCTTTACACAGCTCAGCGTTTTTTCTTCCTGTTTGGCTTCTGATCATCTGAACAGAAGAATTAAAGGAGAAGGAAAGGCAAACTCTATTAAGCACACTATTAAATAGTACTACTATTGCTGTGTAAAAACGCTATATTCCTGGCTTGCCTAATGAAAGATTTACAGAGATACACATACTAGAACTTACATGCTTGTTTCAGTGAACGGCGCCGCCATCTTGTCCAACGTGTCTGTATGGGCTGAAAAGCACAAGCCAGCTCCCCGCTCCTGTCACAAAGATTCTGCAGCTCCCCGCTCCTGCCACTAATCCCCCCAAGCTCCACAAACCCCCCCGCTCCTGCCACAAACCCTCCGCCGCTTGCAGCACCTGCCCCCCCGCTTCCCCCACCTGCTTGTCACAGAGTTCGGCGACGCCTCATCGCCATGGCAACCGGACGCTCCTGCCCTGTGCGCATGCGCCGCCTGCAGTAACAAGTCGCCAAGTCTTGAAGGAGCGATGCATTATGGGAATCTTCTCTACCCAGTTCAGCGTTTTTTTTTTCTGTTTGGTTTCTGATCTTCTTAACGGGTGAAGTATGGGGAGACTTAAGGGCACTATTGAGACAACTGAAGTTATGCCTGCAGCTTGGGATTAACTCTTTCTTAGCCTTTCCTTCTCCTTTAAGGGCACTATTGAGACAACTAAAGGTATGCCTGCAGCTTTATTAGCCTTTCCTTCTCCTTTAACCAGGGTGTGATTTAACAAACTTTTAATATAGAATATTATTACAATTTAATTTTTAGTTTAGTTAGATATAACTTGAGATATTGCTGTACAGCACATTACAAGCAGGAAGGTGCAATTCAACATTCTTTCTTTTAGGAGGGTTTCATTCTCCCTTTTTGCCACTACGTCTGTTGTGTACTGGCTATTAGTGTGTCTAGTATTGTCAGAGCCTTGTGTGCCTTTAACCCTTTCACTGCCAGCCATTTTGGACCAAAGTGGAACTTCTACTGCCAGACAGTTTTTGAACATTTTGCACTTTAGGGGCCTTTCCTCGGGGGGACTTTTAGTTTACCCAAGAAAACAATATATTGTTTTTTTCAAACCAAGCTTTCAAAATAAAGTAGAACTTTGGTGTAATTCCAATTCTATAACAAGATATAGGCTTCTAAATGTCTAAAAATATCATATTTTTCATAATATAAACACATATACCAGAAACAAAAATTATTTTAATGCACAAAAATACAACGTATGTGGCATGTAGGGTCCCCAATGGGAACATACCCCCATATGATCTATCATTTCTGTCATTTCAGCTGCTGCAAAATCAACACATTTACATCCTTATATGTGGGATAAAGCTAGTAAAAAGTATGCTCACCCCAGAAAGTCATATATTTTTGGAAAGTACACATCCCCCCAAATCTAAAATAGGTACCCATGTTTTTCTACTCCAAAGTACCAAGCCACAAAGCCTTTCTAAAACTGGCAATTTTGATATCTAGTATAAATAAATTTGAAGCAACTGGACTTGTTTAGTAATCATTGAAGATGTTTCACTACTCATCCGAGCAGCTTCTTCAGTTCAACTGACTGGTATGGGAAGTCCTCAGCATATATACTCCTCCACTAATCCAATCACAATGGCACTATGTAACTCTTCAGAAAGGTGACATCTGAAACTCACAGAGGTGTGAATGCTGTGGAGTTACTTTGAAAGGATTACCAAAGTATCATGCAACTCTTCAAACAGGTGTTACTTGTTAGAGTTGCATGAATGGATGTGTGAAGAGTTCTGAAACTGCCGGGGTACAGATGTTAGAACAGCATTGTATGTAGCAGACAGATGGTGTCGCAGTCCCCCGCCTCTGTTAAGGGATGGTTTCTCCACTTTGACATGAATGGCCTCTTTTACACCTCTTTCAAACCAGCGGTCTTCTTTGTCCAAAATTTGGACATTGCTATTTTCAAAGGAGTGTCCCTTGTCTTTTAGGTGTAGAAAGACAGCAGAGTCCTGGCCTGTAGTGTTCGCCCTCCTATGCTGAGCCATTCGCTTAGAGAGCAGTTGCTTTGTCTCACCAATGTAAAGGTCTGTGCACTCCTCGCTACACTGGACTGCGTATACAACATTGCTTTGTTTTTCCTTTGGTGTTGGATCCTTTGGGTGTACAAGTTTTTGTCTCAGTGTGTTGCTAGGTTTGAAAAACACAGGGATGTGGTGTTTGTTGAAAATTCTCCTGAGTTTCTCCGACACTCCTGCTACATAGGGGATGACTATATTGCGCCTTCTCTCTGCCTCAGGACGGTTATTCCTTTTGGTGTTCCTGTTGGGCTTAGTTGCTCTTGTTTTGACAAAGGCCCAGTCTGGGTAGCCACAAGCTTTCAGTGCTCCTCTGAGATGTTTACATTCCTTGTCCTTGGACTCTGTATCAGTTGTTACACTTTCCGCCCTGTGGTGTAGAGTTCTAATGACACCCAGTTTGTGTTCCAGCGGATGGTGGGAATCGAACAACAGATATTGATCCGTGTGAGTGGGTTTCCTGTATACTTCTGTTTTCAAGATACCCCCCTCTTGAATGGATATCAAACAGTCCAAAAAAGCAAGTTTGTTCTCATGGACATCCTCCCTTGTGAACTTGATGTTGTTGTCCACTGAGTTAATGTGTTCTGAAAAGGCCGCCACTTCGTTGGATCTGATTTTAACCCACGTGTCATCTACATACCTGAACCAGTGACTTGGTGTAGTTCCATTGAATGTGAGTAGGGCCTTCCTTTCCACTTCTTCCATATACAAGTTTGCTACAATGGGAGAAACTGGTGAACCCATTGCACAGCCATGTTTTTGCCTGTAAAATTGGTCCTTGTATTTGAAGTATGTGGTGTTCAGGCACAAATCTAACAATAAACATACTTGGTTGGGACTGAGTTTCGTTCTGCTGCTGAGGGTGTTATCTTTCTGCAGTCGATTTCTTACAGTCTCAGTAGCCTCTGCGGTAGGTATACATGTGAACAGTGAAGTGACATCATATGATACCATAGTTTCTTCTGCCTCTAGTTTAACTCCTTGAATCTTGGTGACAAACTCTTTGAAATTTTGGATATGATGCACTGTTTTACCTACCAATGGGGCTAAGATGTTGGCCAAGTATTTTGCAATGCTGTAAGTCACTGAATTGATGCTGCTGACAATAGGCCTGAGTGGTGCTCCATCTTTATGTATCTTGGGGAGTCCATATAAGCATGGTGTAGCTTCTCTGGGGTACAGGCGGTGGTATAAAGCTCGATCAATGGCTTCCTCCTTTTCAAGTTGTTGTAGGCAATCTATCACCTTTTTCTTGTAACTGCTGCTTGGGTCTCTCCTTAAAGGTTCATATGTATTGCTATCACTGAGTAGCGAGGTCATTTTGCAGTGATAGTCAGTTGTGTTTAGCACAACTGTGCATCGCCCTTTATCTGCTGGCAAGATGGTGATGTTCGGGTCCTTACTGAGAGATGTGAGAGCTCTCCTCTCTTGTGTAGTAAGGTTAGAGGGGGGTGCTCTGGCACTTGACAATGCAGCTGACACTTTTAGTCTGAGTTGTTCTGCTTCCTCCACCTTTATATGGTTGTTATTGATGGCAGATTCTGTGGCTGTGATGAGCTCAACCACTGGGATGTGTTGTGGTGTCACTGCATAGTTTAGCCCCTTGGCTAGCACGTCCTTTTCTGGCTGAGTAAGTACCCTGTCTGATAGGTTCTTAACCCATGTATCTTTGGTGTTCTTGGATGTCTCATCTTTCTGCCTCCAGGTTAGTTCTTCTGTCCTCAAACCGCTGCTACGTGACAGTAAGCTGGTGAACTTGCTTATTTGCCTCTCCTTACTCTTAATGTGTTGGGCCATCTGTGCATGTTCAATGAACTGAACCACCCTTTCCAGAGTTACATCAGGTAGCTGTTTTGTCAGACTCTGTTTCAGTTGTTCAATTTTCTGTTTAAGGGCCTCAATGGTGAAGTTGATCTGTCTAACCCGTTCATTTAGTAGATGTTTTTGGGCCTTCTGTAAGATATTGCTGGCTCTGTGACCTTTTACAGTGGAACCCAGGCGTAGGCTACAAGGAGTGAGTCCCTGATGTCTGCATCTGAGATTAAAGCGTAGATGGTTCCGATAGCTGCTCGGATGAGTAGTGAAACGTCTTCAATGATTACTAAACAAGTCCAGTTGCTTCAAATTTATTTATACTAGATATACCATGACCTGGATGAATGAAAATCTTCATAGACTGGCAATTTTGATGACATTTCCAAAAATCCCCTCAAAACTTCCACTTTGCAGCATCTTATCTCCCACATAGCATTAGGTACCAAGATAAAACACCCTAAATTTGAAAGCCAGGGGTCCACTGAACAGTTTGATGCCCAATATGTATAGGTTTACCTAAGTATGTGGCATGTAGGGGCCCCAATGTGAACATACCCCGATATGATCAATCATTTCTGTCATTTCAGCTCCTGCAAAATCAACACATTTACATCATTATATGTAGGAAAAAGCTAGTAAAAAGTACACTCACCCCAGAAAGTCATATATTTTTGGAAAGTACACATTCCCTGGAATTCAAAATGGGTACCCATGTCTATCTACTCCAAAGTACCAAGCCCCAAAGCTTTCCTAAAGCTGTCAATTTTGATGAAATTTCCAAAAATCCCTTCAAAGCTTTCAGTTTCCAGCACCTTATCTCCCAAATAGCATTAGGTACCAAGATAAAACACCCTAAATTTGAACTCCAGGGGTCCACTGAACAGTTTGATGCCCAATATGTATAGGTTTACCTAAGTATGTGGCATGTAGGGGCCCCAATGTGAACATACCCCCATATGATCTATCATTTCTGTCATTTCAGCTCCTGCAAAATCAACACATTTACATCATTATATGTGGGATAAAGCTAGTAAAAAGTATGCTCACCCCAGAAAGTCATATATTTTTGGAAAGTACACATTCCCCTGAATCTAAAATGGGTACCCATGTCTTTCTACTCCAAAGTACCAAGCCGCAAAGCATTTCAAAAGTTAGCAATTTTGATGACATTTCAAAAAATCAACACATTTACATCCTTTATGTGGGATAATGCTACAAAAAAGTATGCTCACACCAGAAAGCCATATATTTTTGGAAAGTACACTTTCCTCCGAATCTAAAATGGGTACCCATGTCTTTCTACTCAAAAGTACAAAGCCGCAAAGCTTTCCTAAGTTTGCTGATTTTTATGATATTTCAGAAAATCGCCTAAAAATGTTGAAGTTTGCCGCATTTATCTCACACAATTTCTTGTGTACAAAGGCAAATCACTCCAAAGTCTGTGGTATGTACTGACCCCAAAATGAAAATAGCACATAAGGATTTCTCGCCTGCCAACTCAGCTTTTGCACACAGAGCCCCCTGACAGCGTATTATGTGCAGTAACACCCCCTAACTATACAGAGACCCCCAGAAAACCATATATTTTTGTATTAGTGGTCAGAATATCTGATCCAATAGTCACGCTGTCAAAATAAACAGTTTTTAAGGAAAGTAAACTAAAAACAAGCAGTAAAATACAAAAAAAAATACAAAAAAAAAGTTTGTGTATACACGTGTGTACATATGTAAAAGTAGTGCACCAGTATGTAAGTGTGTATATGAGTGTATATAAGTTTATATTAGTGTGCTAAATTATGTGCTGTATGTAGGTATAAATGTGTGTAAATGAGTGTGTAAATACAATAAATAAAAACACACTTACCTGTCCAGAAGATCCAGATCGCATGGCTGGCCAAGTCCCGGTGAGTGGGACTTGGCCAGAGAGAATCTTTATCTGCCAAAAGACGTACGGCGCATGTCGTTGGCAGATAAATGCCTTTTCCTGCAACGCCGTACACCGTATTACATTTAGGTTGAAGAAATATAATAGTAGGAAATGAGGCAATTTAAGCTGGGGGTATCCATAATTGGAAAGCATCCAGGATATTTGTTGATAACAAGCTGTCTAATTTCAGACAGTGTCATTCTGTGGATACTAAAGTAAAGTGCTGACTTGCATAAAAAAGGGCAGTAACTCAATGGTTGAAAACATAATTTTGCCTCTTTATAGGTCTCTGGTAAGGTGTCACGATGAGCAGGCAGCACAGTTTGGGGATCCAGTCCTTTAGAAGGATATTATTTAGCTTGAGAGAGAGCAAAGATGTGCAACTAAACTGGTAAAGACGATGAAAGATTTAAATAATGAATGTCAAGGCTGGGGTTATTCTCTCTGAGAAAAAAGGCCATTGCAAGGTGACATGTTTACTGTACAAGTATATTAGAGGGGATTATAGACAGATAGGAGATATTCTTTTTTCCCCAAAAAGCAATCAGTGCACCAGAGGCCACCCCATTAGATTAGAAGAACAGAACTTTCATTTGAAGCAGCCTAGGGGTTTTTGAGGCAGTGAGGTTGTAGAATGCCCTTCCAGGTTGTAAAAAAATTATAAATTAGCCTATATATATCTTCTTTAGCAAATACTGTTTTAGTCCAGGTGGATGATTTCTAATATAGGCAGTAGTCTTTTGGCTAGGATTTTTGCAAATATTTTAGGTTATTGTTCAAAAGAGAAATAGGGCAATAACTTGCACAGAGATTTGAGTGATTCCCAGGTTTGTGTATAATTGCAATAGTTGCTGCTAACATCTCTTTAATGCTTTTACTGCCAAGCACGTATGTGATATGTGTTTTGCAGAAAAAGCTCTGAGTGCCAAGCATTCACACACACATACATGCATTTACACACACAACTCACCTTTTACTAAATGTTGCTTTTGTTCTGCTTTTCTGCCGTTTTTTGCTTTTCTGACTTTTTTGTTGCTTTTGTACATATTTATACACTTACATACACATTCACACACTTTTTAGAGGTTTACACACAAGTATACACAGACGCACACATACTTTTTTGGTTTTTTTTTTTTAGTTCCTTATCATTTTTCCCCTATCATTTTGTTTTTTGTTTTCTCCCTAAAAACTACTTATTTCACAGTGTGGCCATTGGATCAGTTATTCTGGCCACTAACCACGCTATAAAATAATTCATTTTGTTATTTCATTGATTTGCCTAATTGTGTTTAATTTTTGTGATTTTATTGCATTGTTGTTTGTTACATTTCTTTTAGCTTTACCTTTTGATAGTTTGGTGTAGAAAGACGTCTATACCCCATTTGTCAGAATGTGTACTTTTCAAAAATATATGGTGTTCTGGGGGTCTCTGTACAGTTAGGGGGTATTACGGCACATAATATGTAGTCGGGGGCTTTGTTTGCAGAAGTTGAGTTGGCAGGTGAAAAAATGTATTACTTTTATTTGGAATCTGTACATAGCCACATACTTTGGTATACCTATGCATATTGGGCATCAAACTGTTCAGTAGACTTCTGGCATTCATATTTGGATGATTTGCCATTGTGTGTAGATAATTGTGTGAGATAAATGCGGTAAATTGCAACTTTTTTTTTCTTTTTAAAGGTGCATTTTATTAATTATCATAAAAACAACAACATAAAATAACACATTTTACAATCCAATAAGGAAAACAAGCTGGTCTTTCTTTTCCAGGTCCATCTCTAAAGTTTGTTACAAATGTTAAAGGGGTAAGTGTAACATTACAGAGTATAAACGTGAATCTGGCAGCCAACTGAACTAGGTATTCAGGATGTGGCAGAAAAAAGTCTTAAAATGTAATATTGGAGTGGAATCCCTCAGTTTCCCTCTGTCAAGTGCGCCCCTAGTCTCATATGTAAGTTTATACAGAGGAGCAATAGTATTCACTAGATTTTTCCAGGCTGTAATGGTGGGCAGGGTAGGGCCCATCCAGCGCATTGCAACTGTTTTTTTTTTTGCATAGAACAACAGTATTCTGTAGCGTAGCCGGGAACTATTTTGAGCAATTATACTGTCTAGGACTCCTAGCAAGCAGGTTTCCGGAGCAGTCACAATAGGGAAGGCTAAGTTATTCGATAGATAGTTAGTCACTGCTGACCAGAACTAAAGTTAGCAGGGCTTGCTGCATATCTCGGGCAATGATCTGTTGAGGTACAGCCCATCTGATGCAACCTTAATGGTGTGATATACAGGTGATGAAAGATTTTATACTGTATTAATCTGTCTTTGGTAGATATAAGCCAGTTATACATGGTGTCTGTTGCCTCTTCCCAATCATCTTGGGTGAGTGCTGGTATTTGAGAAGACCACCATATTTGCGCGGAGCAAAAGGCTTTGTGGCCTGTTGAGAGTAAATTTTGATATAGATTTGAGGTGAGCTTTGCTGGATTACTAGAATGAAGAGTTGCCTCCACTGTTAAAGAAATGAGCTGAGGGGTGAGAGTGGTAAATTGGTCCTTGAACACTGATCATAGTTGCAAATATTTATAAAAAGGAAGAGTAGGTTGTTGAGCTTTCTCTTGGATCTGTGCATATATTGGCTGAGTGTTCCATAAGATCTCCCAGATATTTGATATTGTTGCAAGGCCAATATATGGAGTTGTGTAGTGACCTAAATTGTGATAGATGTCTCGATGTCACGTCGCCTAGACGTGAGTAATGGTGGCGGGTATTTAAGTAGTGTGAGTGCTATGGTCCAAGCTTTATGTGGGATAGTTAGAGTTGTTGGTAGTGGGGATGTGTCTAAATTGCAAGCGCTAAGTTTAGGAAAGCTTTGTTGTTTGGTGTAGAAAGATGTCCATACCCATGTTTGATTTGTCAGAATGTGTACCTTCCAAAAATATATGGTTTTTGGGGGTCTCTGTACAGTTAGGGGGTGGTTATGGCACATATTATGCAGTCAGAGGCTTTGTTTGCAGAAGAAGAGTTGGCAGGTGAAAAAATTCATATGCACTACTTTTATTTGGGGTCTGTACATAACCACATACTTTGGTATATCTATGCATATTGGCCATAAAACTGTTTGTTAGACCTCTGGTGTTTCATATTTGGGGGGATTTGCCATTGTATGTAAAAAATTGTGTGAGATAAATGCTGCAAATTGCAACATTTTAGTTGATTTTTAGAAATATCATCAAACCTGGGGGCCTCTGTACTAAGGTGAACAGATTTTCATAGTGAAATCCGGGGACAGGGGAAAGAATGGCAATGTGGCAAAATTTTAAAGCCACGCCCACTTTAGGAGACACCCCCCAATAAACCACACCCCATTTTACAGATATTTTAAAATATATTTTACAAAAACAGTGAAAGCCAATGAAACATAAGGGTTATGATGCATGCAAATTTCATTTATAATGCCCACAAAACTCATAAAAGGATGAATACGGTCGCAATCCCATGTATAATACCCCCCAGAACTCATAGCAAGATGACACAGAGGCAATTCCATGTTTAATACCCCAGAACTAATAGCAGGGTGACACAGTGCCAATTCCATGTATAATACCCCAGAACTTATACCCTCAGTAATTAATAAATATATAACTTGTATGTACTATTCCCATAGAAAACAAGATCCAATGCTAAGGTGCAGTAGAAAAATTGAGAGTAGCTAAAACAGGCCCAGGCCCACAACCCAATCTATTCTCTTTTTTTCTCCTCTCCTTTCCATTTGTTCTGTTTCTTTTCTCACTTGAATTGTGCTTTGCCTTTTTCCTCTTTTTTGCTCTCCTGGTGCACCCATTTTCCTAAACGGGCAGTGCTGCTTCAGTGCTGTATATACAGAAGGAACAGTCACACTCTAACTGCATACCTCCCAACTGTCCGGCTTTTCGTGGGACAGTCCTGCTTTTTTCACCCTGTCCCACTGTCCCGGATACTTACAGAATTGTCCCGCAGTGCTCGGCTTTCTTCGGGTTTTCTCGTCTTCTTCGGACACTGCTTCTTCCAGCTTCAGGGGCGGGCCAAGCCATCCGGGCTCCCTAGGCAATTTGTAATGTATGTTGGCATTGGTTCAAATTTACTTTACCATTGCACCAACCTACCGTGCTTTGTACCAACAGTAAAGAGTGGCAGGACCCACTGTGTCATCTTTTATATCAACCAAATATTAAATATGTGGGAAGATCACTGGGGTCTTTGCATGCTTACCCATTCTTTTTGTGGCCTAGAGTTTGAGTTTTTACAGTTAAAATCTTTTTTGTAATTATTTTTATAGTGTAGGGATGCGTGAATTTTTCAGCACACATGGACTCGCAGCGAAAGTGTGGACTTCGGCATTGTCAATTTTTTTCACGAAAACGCAGCAAAAAAATGTTGCTGTTACATATAAATCACATGTGCCCCATACAGAGCTTTGTCCATTTCTCTACAAGAAGTTGAGTGTGACCCTGTATAAGATCTACAGGAAAGTCTAATATTGGCAAGGAAATGCCGTTAAGATTGTGCCATATCTGCGTCTGTTACATAATGTAATTATGCAGTAACCGTGTGTGAAGGGAGCATAGTACCACCAGAGTCTGTGCAAACTCATGTGCTCCTTACAAGATCCTGTGTTCTACATTTGTGTCCCCTTTCTACAAACTGTGACGATTTTCGTGGGACAGTCCCTCTTTTAACCGCTCATCCCGCAGTCCCAGATTCTTACTGAAAAGTCCCTCATTTCCCTTTGATCTTATGCACTGAAGCTAAAAAAGGTACGCATTTAATTAAGGTAAAAAAAAACCTGCACTGTGATACAATTGTAACTAATAAGCTAAACAGGTCTCTTGGGGGAACTGAGACTTGCAGCTTAAAGGGTAATTTCACCTTTTTCAGCAAAACTAATAACACATAAAACAGGACCCCAAAAGCCACAGAAATGTGTTCAAACTTTAAATAACCTGCCAAATTTAGTCAAATGGAAGTGGTTTTTAGAGGGTGTGGTCACAAAAATGGGCGTGGTCACAAAAATTGCCACGTTGCACACGCCATTTGTTTTTGTCCCGCTTTCTGTTTTCAAAATGTTGGGAGGTATGTAACTGCTGTTGTTGGTTCGGGGCAGACTCAGCAGGCTCATTAGGCTACTGATAAGATACTTTTGATGTTTGTTATACATTGCTGAAGTCTTGGGGGGGCTACAAGATTGATGTGAAAGCCTACATAGTCTGCAACGATGGAACAACCGGAGAGTGTCAGAAAACCTTTAGACGCATTCCAGTGTTCGGCTTTGCCTGTCAGTATTAACAGAACTCAAGCGAGTGGCCAGCTATAAAATTATTCATCAGGAGGGGGATAGAGCGATCAAATACCTGGGTAGTCAGTACAGGTCTGCAACCTCAGCTAAGCATGACTGCTTCCTCCAGAAAGAACAGGGCAGGTCCTTAAATTACGCGCCTCTATTGGTCAGGCACTATGCTAGCAGCCCTATAGAATGCTAGGTAGTGTAGTTCACTAGACCTGAGGCCGTGTTTGTAGATTTGTTTACTGCGGGGAAATTATGGAACTTATGCTGGCAAACGGGGACTCTTCATGGGGACACTATATGTTTATATGGGGCTATATGGTAACTTTACTCTGTACAGTTAGGGGGTCTTATGACACATTATACACAGTCTGGGGGTTCTGTTTGTGAAACTGAGTTGGCAGGCTAGAAAATTCACATGTTTTTCTGTATCCGCTATAATCATATTGTTACTATAACTCATTGGGGCCACACCCTGAACCTGCATCTTTTTACTATTAAAGGAACAGTAACACCAAAAAATGTATATATTTTAAAGAAATTAAACTATAATGTACTGCTGCCCTGCACTGGTAAAAGTTTTGTGTTTGCTTCAGAAACATTACTAGAGTTTATATAAACCCTGGTGTGTAGCCATGGGGGCAGCCATTCAAAAGAAGAAAAGGCACAGGTTATACAGCAGCTAACAGATAAACCCTGTAGAATACAATGGTGTCTTATCTGTTATCTACTATGTAACCTGTGCCTTTTCTCCTTTTTTCCAGCTTCAATGGCTGCCCCCATGGCTACACAGCAGGTTATTATATAAACTATAGTAGTGTTCCTGAAGCAAACACCCCAGTTTTACCAGTGCAGGGCCACAATAAGTTATATTTCAATTACTTTAAAACACTTTCATTTTTTGGTGTTACTGTTCCTTTAATATACATAAAAAACTTTTTGGGGTTAGTTTTGGCCTCTGCCGCAATGCGCTCCTCATTTTCTATCTTAGCTTTGCGTAATGCTGTTTTACAACACTTGTTATAGTGTCTATATTCATTAAACGCAGCTACTGTCCCCTCTGACTTATATTTCTTAAAAGCTTTCCTTTTCTTCCCTATTAACATCTTTACCTCAGAGTTAAGTCACATAGGGTGATTCTTAATACTTCTACTTTTTCTTATTAATGGAATAAATTCAAAACAGTAATGATTTAATATCATTTTAAATGACAACCATTTCTGCTCTGTGTTTTTATCAGAAAACATAATGCCCCAAATCTATATGCCCTGAAGCACTGCCCTTAAAGATCTAAAATTTGCTTTTCTAAAATTAAGTGTCTTTGTTGCCCCAGTGTAATTTTGTTTCCTGCACCAAACATCAAATGAAATAGCATTATGGTCACTGTTACCCAGGGGTTCAACCACTTGACAGAAAGTGAAGGGATCATTTTTATGCAGAGACTGTTCCCAGAACCACATACAATGGAGCATGAATTGGCTGAACTTCGTGTCCCCATTCTCAAGGGCCTGTGTAAGAATAGGGGAATCAAAACTACTGGTCTAACTAAAGCCCAGATGGCAGCTCTTATTACCCAACACACAAAGGCTACTCAGCCAGGGCTGACAGATATGGCAAGTTTATTAGTGGATCAGGAAGAGGAGCAGGCAGTTCCGTCCTCAACCCAGATGACATATGCAAATGAAATGGATGCTCAGACTGAACTGCCAATACATGAAGCAGCAGTGTGTCAGGGAGAGGATGACGTCGTATGGTGAAGTATCAGTCAAGGCTTATGGCTCTGGGATTGGACCTCACTGGTTCAGAACATCTTAAACTGCTGGAATTGACCATTCAGGAGGAGCAGATGAGGAGAGTCCCACTTCCCACTATGAGCACAGAACTGCAGCATCCCAATACAGAGCATTTCAAACCTGTTGTCAAGCTTACCTATGCAGCCTTTCCCTCTTTTGATAACTACCGGGAAGGAATCAACACATACCTGCACATCTTTGAGATTATGTGTGAGGATTACGCTGTCCCTAAGGCAGAATAGACCAAGATACTTGCTAGTAAACTGGGGAGGAAAGCAAGTGACATCTATAGAGAGATCCCATATCTCTCCAGAAACATATTGGCAGTCATTCCACACTCCACACTAAATAAACTCGCCTCTGATACATACTGGGATTTTGGGAATCGATTGCGGAGAGCCTTCGACCAATGGGTTAACACAAGCCAAGTTCAGACAATACAGGATATGCGTCAATTGTGCTTACTAGTTTATGGAGGAATGCTCGCCAGAAATCAGGGGATGGATATGGGATCGTTCCTCAAAAACTTTAGAGGAAGCAGTTTGGCTGACTGACAAGTGCTTAGAAGGACAAGCTCAAACTCGCCGTTGCAGAGGTAATATACCTTCCACAGTTCTGCCATCTGTTGGGGCCCCTCCTGGAACAAAACCACAGGCAGATTCTTCAACTCCATGCCCTGTCTGACCAACACCACAACAACCTTCTGCAATAAACAGGAACTGTTCCCGCTGTGGTTCTAATACACAGCTTATAGCACAGTGTCCAAAACCACCCAGAACCTCCATTAACCCAGTAGTGCGCCCAGTAACTGCTGTGTTTGAGCAAGACCATTATTATAGGGTCACCAAGGCACCTCTGGGGTGACCATGGGCTGGCACTTCACAATTAGTAATTCCCCAGTCATATCACCTGCAGTTATTGTATCTGGACACCAAGGAGTGAAATGAACCTGACACAGGTTAACAATAAACTTCTATTGGCCTGGCATTTCTCAGGATGTAGCATACTTTGCCATTCCTGTGATAGTTGCCAAAGATTTGGGAGAGCTGGAGAAATGCAGCGTCAACCCTTGCAGCCCCTCCCTATCATAGAGGAGCCATTTTGGAGGGTGGCTATAGATTTGATTGGACCATTAGCAAAGCCCGAACAGGGGAAACAGTACATATTAACTGTAGCGAACTGATGCTTTGTCAGTGGCTGATAGTTAGTTACATAGTTACATAGTTACATAGGGTTGAAAAAAGACCAGTGTCCATCAAGTTCAACCCATCCAAGTAAACCCAGCACACCTAACCCACACCTACCAATCTATACACTCACATACATAAACTATAAATACAACCACTAATACTAACTGTAGATATTAGTATCACAATAGCCTTGGATATTCTGATTGTTCAAGAACTCATCTAGGCCCCTCTTAAAGGCATTAACAGAATCTGCCATTACCACCTCTGTAGGAAGGGCATTCCACAACCTCACTGCCCTCACCGTAAAAACCACCTACGCTGCTTCAAATGGAAGCTCCGTTCCTCTAATCTAAAGGGGTGACCTCTGGTGCGTTGATTGTTTTTATGGGAAAAAAGAACATCCCCCATCTGCCTATAATCCCCTCTAATGTACTTGTACAGAGTAATCATGTCCCCTCGCAAGCGCCTCTTTTCCAGAGAAAACAACCTCGACAGTCTCACCTCATAGTTTAAATCTTCCATCCCCTTAACCAGTTTAGTTGCACGTCTCTGCACTCTCTCCAGCTCATTAATATCCCTCTTAAGGACTGGAGCCCAAAACTGCACTGCATACTCAAGGTGAGGCCTTACCAGGGACCTATAAAGAGGCAAAATGATGTTTTCATCCCTTGAGTCAATGCCCTTTTTTATACAAGACAGCACTTTATTTGCTTTAGTAGCCACAGAATGACACTGCCTGGAATTAGACAACTTGTTATCAACAAAAACCCCTAGATCCTTCTCCATTAAGGATACCCCCAACACACTACCATTCAGTAGATAGTTTGCGTTTATATTATTCCTACCAAAATGCATAACTTTGCACTTATCAACATTGAACCTCATTTTACAGTTTGCTGCCCAGTTTTCTAATTTTGTCAAATCGCTCTGCAAAGCGGCAGCATCCTGCATGTAACTTATAGTTTTGCACAATTTTGTGTCATCAGCAAAAATAGAAACAGTACTCTCTATGCCCACCTCCAGGTCATTAATAAACAGGTTAAAAAGCAAAGGACCAAGGACTGACCCCTGCGGTACTCCACTAACCACACTGGTCCAATTAGAAAATGTTCCATTTACCACCACACTTTGTACTCTATCCTCCAGCCAGTTCTCTATCAAATTACAAATATTATGTTCTAGGCCAATATTCCTTAATTTGATCATTAACCTTCTGTGAGGTACTGTATCAAACGCTTTAGCAAAGTCCAAGTAGATGACATCAACTGCCATTCCAGCATCGAGGTTCCTACTCACCTCCTCATAAAAGGCGACTAAATTAGTCTGGCAAGATCTGTTATGCATAAAAACATACTGGCACAAACTAATAGTATTGTGAACTGCAATGTATTCAAGTACCCTATCCCTTATTACCCCTTCCAAAATTTTTCCTACTACTGATGTCAGACTAACAGGCCTATAGTTTTCAGGCTGAGAACGGGATCCCTTTTTAAATAACGGCACCACATTAGCAATCCGCCAGTCTCTCGGCACCATGCCAGACCTCAATGAATACTGAAAAATTAAGTGAAGAGGTTTGACAATCACAGTGCTCAGCTCATTTAATACCCTGGGATGAAATCCCATCCGGCCCTGGACCTTTGTTTACCTTTACATGTTCAAGTCTCTTTTGAATTTCCTCCCGAGTGACCCATGCGTCAGTAGCTAAATTACTAGAATTGGGCATATTAAAAGGGAAGCCTTCATTATCTGGCTCCTCATCAACCAACTTACCCCCCCGTGATAATAAGGTTCCCACCCCTTCTTGCTTCATTTTTTTACTATTCACATAATTAAAAAATAATTTTGGATTCTTTTTACTCCTAGCTGCAATATCCCTTTCCATTTCTATTTTAGCTTGCTTGATAGCTTTTTTGCATGCTTTATTTGCTTCCTTGTACCTGATGAAAGTTTCTGCTGTCCCAGCTAACTTGAATGCTTTAAAAGCACATTTTTTCTTACCAACCTCGACACTAAAGGTTTTGCTTTGCGATGCCTCTCCTTGCTTACAAGGGGGATATACTGTTGTGTATACCTGCAAAGCAATGTTTTAAAGATGTTCCATTTTCCTTCTGTGTCTAACCCCATGAAAAGCCTTTCCCAGTTGACACATTGCAGAGATGCCCTTATACTGCCAAAGTCTGCACGTCTAAAATTGAGCGCTTTAGTTACTCCCTTATAGAGCTGTCTCTGCAGCATTATCTCAAAGGAGACCATGTTGTGATCACTGTTCCCCAGATGCTCACCCACACAAATGTTAGAGATGAGTTCATTATTATTAGAAATCACCAGGTCCAAAATAGAGTCATTCCTAGTAGGTTCTTGAACCGCCTGAAATAAAAAGTTGTCATTTAGCATATTTACAAACCTACTAGCTTTTTCTGACTTAGCCATCCCATTACTCCAGTCAATGTCCAGATAATTAAAGTCCCCCATAATAACAACTTGACCCAGTTTTGAAGCCTCCTCCATTTGCAACAATAGCTGGGCCTCATCCCCCTCATCTATACGGGGTGGTTTATAGCATACACCAATGACCATTTTCTTTGTGACCTTCAGCCCTACTGAAATTTCTACCCAAAGAGATTTGACGTTTTCATTGGTAATGTCTTTATTACATGGCTTTAAATCTGACTTTACGTAAAGACAAACCCCTCCACCCTTTTTAATCTCTCTGTCCCTCCTAAAAAGTGTATAACCATTTAAATTCACAGCCCAGTCACATTTATCATCCCACCAGGTCTCAGTGATACCTATTAAATCATAATTTTCAATACATGCAATAGCCTGCAGCTCCCCTAATTTACCCGACAAGCTACGCACATTAGCCAGCATGCAGCGGAGATTACTACTTCTCCCTCTGATGTTTACATTAGCTAACGGAGAGTTAGAGCTAAGGCAAATATGAGACTGTTTTCCTTGTAACGGAAGCTCCTTATCTGATAAACTATATGCCCCCTCACTCCTCCCCCACAACCCTTTGCTAGTCCCCCTGCCCCATCTACACTAATTTTCCCATAGAACTCTAGCTCACCCACCCCCCCCCTTGTCTAGTTTAAACACTCCTCCAACCTCTTAACCATTCTCTCCCCTAGCACAGCAGACCCCCTTCCATTGAGGTGCAATCCGTCACGGCTGTATAGATTGTACCCCAAGGAAAAGTCAGCCCAGTGCTCTAGGAACCCAAACCCTTCCTTCCTACACCAAGACTTTAGCCACGCATTTAGCTCCCTAAGCTCACGCTGTCTCCCTAAACTTGCACGTGGCACCGGCAAAATTTCCGAAAAAATTACATTGGAGGACCTTTGCTTAATCTTAGAGCCTAGATCCCTGAACTCACTCTTTAAGGTCCCCCACCTTCCGTTCCTACCGTTCATTTTGTCGTTAGTACCGATATGTACCAAGACAGCCGGGTCATGCCCAGCCCCTCCCAATAATGTGTCAACCCGATCAACCACATGCCGAACCCTGGCACCAGGAAGACAGCAAACTGTCCGGTTGAAGCGATCCACTTGACAGATTACCCTGTCCACTTTCCTAATGATTGAATCCCCTATAACCACCATCTGTTTAGGCCTAGCTCTGCTCTCCTCCCCACCACTACTAGAGAAACTGGTCTCCCGGCTGTTAGAGAGATCAGCCTCATCAATAACCGCCAGTCCAGAGTTCACACTCCCATCTTCTTCACACAATCTGGCAAATCTGTTGGGATGCGCAAACCCTGGAGCAGCCTCCCTTTTCCTTTTACCCACACTAGATTTTCTAACTGTCACCCAGCTTACTGCCCTATCATCCTTTTGCTGCTCCCCTCCCCTACCTCCCTCCCCTGACCCCGCTAGCTCTTGTTCAGTTAGCAAGAGACTTCTTTCAAGATTGTTAATTGAACGCAGTGTTGCAACGTGTTCCTCTAGTGCTCTAACGCGAGCCTCTAAAGTGGCAATTCGCTCACATCCACAACAGAGGTATGCACTTTGGAACTGTTGTTCCACAACTGCATACATGTGGCAGGCTGTGCACTGTGTCAGACCTTCAATGTTGCTACCACTCACTCTCCCAGTTACAAGAACAGTTAAACAAAAATAGGTGAAAGGGCTTGTAGTAAATACCTTGTTTTACCTTGTTTTATAACTCCACTTACAGAGCCCCACTTAAAGAGCAAACACTTACAGAGCACCTACCACCAGAGCAAGCTCCACTGGAGTGCCAGTGATTCTATTTAAACAGTCTGTAAAGGTCAACTAATCAAACCCCACCCCCTCAAACTGAGGGTAATTACAAAGGAATGTAACCTGCTGTATGCCTATGGATCCCACAAACTTTGTAAATTAGCACCAAAAACAACAATTACTTTTGAAAAAAAAATAAAACACAATGGTTTTGATAAAGTTACTAAAGAATACTTATCCCTTTTTTGTTGAAATGAAAGCAAGTTGATTTAACCAGCCACCAGCCTGTTAGTGAGCCCTCATCCAGATTTTTTCTATGGCAGAGGTGTGGGGTAAAAGCAATCCATTTAACTCCATATTATCCCCAAACCAACGGACTGTGTGAAAGGTTTAATGGGACTTTGAAAACTGTACTAAAGACTTTTGTGGAATCTGGCGAGAAAGACTGTGAACGTTACTTGCCTCACCTCTTGTTTGCATATAGGAAAGAGTCCACTGGGTCCACTGGGTCCACTGGGTTCCCACCCTTTGAACTGCTGTATGGGCGATGAGTCCGTGGTCCTCTAGACCTGCTAAAAGAGTACTGGGAAGGGGAAAACCAAGCAAATGGGGAGCCAGTTATAACAAATGTACTTAAATTCTGAGAAAAGCTAGACCAGATGACCCGTCTGGCCCATCAAAATCTCTCCACAGCTCAGCAACGGCAGAAGACTTGGTATGACCGTAATGCCTGTGAAAGAATATTTCTAGAAGGTGATCAAGTTCTCCTTCTACTGCCATTCCGTAAGGACAAACTGCAAGCTGCTTGAGATGGTCCTTATGTAGTAATACATCGGCTCCACAACACCACTTATGTTGTAGCCCCACACAATGCCCCCCAACAATGTAGAACTGTACATATTAATATGATGAAACCATATTATGATAGAGGTGGAATGGTTTCAGCCATATGCAGCCTACCCTGAGAGCATTCTGAGGATCCAGTATTCCTGATTTACTTCCTGATCCACAAAATCCATCTCTTCAGCAAGTTACAGTGGGAAAACAACTATCCACCTCCCAACAGGCGCAACTGCAAGAACTCTTGCAAAGATACAAATACCTAGTCTCATCTATCCCAGGTTACACTAAGTTAACAGAACAAATACCTAGTCTTGTCTATCCCAGGTTACACTAAGTTAACAGAACACCAAGTCCTCACTGGGGATCACCTTACAATCCGCTGCCAGGCCTATCGCATACCTGAATCAGTATGGGTCACCATACGCAAAGAGCTAGATACAATGCTGGAAATGGGTGTTATTGTACCCTCACACAGCCCCTGGGCTGCCCCTGTAGTGTGGGTGCCTAAAAAAGATGGGAGTATTTGATTACAGGAAAATCAATTCTTTCACAACTACTGATACCTACCCAATGCCCAGGACAGATGAGCTTCTGGATCGCCTTGGGGGGGCCCACTACCTAACCACATTAGATTTCAGTCGGGGTTACTGGCAAATACCTTTGGCCCCTGAGGCACAAGTTAAATCTGCCTTTATAACCCCATTTGGGTTGTACCTATTTTTCAAGGTCATGCCATTTGTCATGACGAATGGACCTGCAACTTTTCAGCGTCTGGTGAACTACCTTTTTAGTGAGTATCATAACTTTGCCCAGGCTTACCTGGATGACATCGCTGTCTACAGTAACACTTTGTAGGAACATCTTCACCACTTACAGCAAGTTTTAGAGAGGATCCAGAAGGCTGGCCTTACACTACACCCAGACATGTGCCAGTTTGCCATGGAGGAGGTGCCTTATCTAGGACATTATGTGGGGGGGGAGGGCGACTATATCCAGATCCTGCTAACTTATGGGACTGGAGCTGTTTTATCTCAAGTGGACAATAAAGGGGAGGAACACCCGATTATCTACTTGAGCCGAAAGTTATTGCCGTGGTTGCTAGCCTATGCTATAGTGCAGAAGGAATGCCTTGCTATAGTCTGGGCCCTGAAAAAGCTACAACCGTATTTGTATGGCAGAGACTTTACCATAACTACCTCAGCTGGCTGCATCGAGTCTGCAGCAGTATTTATACTCCATCCAGCACCGCAGTGGCAAAAAACATGGTAATGCCGATGGCTTGTCTAGACAGGAAGAATGAGGTCTACCCAATTCTGGTGTCCCAGGGCTTCACCCAATAATGGGGAAGCTTGGTAACACTAATTTTGAGGGAGGGGGAACAATTCGACAGGTGCCCCTGTGCCAGTAGCGGGGACTGACTGTTTATGTATATAGTTTTACTTTGGTTGCAGTCAGTACAAGGTATTTATAAATAGATCCGACATTGTGTCATGGGGCCTATCCTCAGAGTGAAGGGGTCTGTGAATTCCAACAGCCAATGGAGGCCAACTGTATTCACTGGCCAGTCAGAGGAGCTCAAGAGAAGAAGCTGGTGACTGGGGACTTGCCAGTTGAAGATTTCAGTCAGGAGTTTTTTCTAGATTAAATAAAGAAGTTATTTCTGTTGCAATTATGGTTGCTGGTGAGCAGTCATTGATTAGATCACGGTGCCTCCTGTGACAGGGGGCATTTTAATTTTAGGGCCCCTACATGCCACATACTTGGGTAAACCTATGCACATTCACTAGCAAACTGTTTAATGGACCCCTGGTATTCATATTTAGTGTGTTTCATCTTGGTACCTAATGGTATGTGGGAGATATGAGAGTTGTAGAGTGGAAGCTTTGAAATGATTTTTCAAAAATATCACAAATTATTTATATAAACTGGTACATTTAAGAAAGCATTGCAACTTGGTAATTTGGAGTAGAAAGGCAGTTGTGCCTATTATGGATTTATCAGAATCTATTCTTTCCAAAAATGTATAGTATAGTAGGATAAACCTACTCTAAGTGGAATATTTAGCCTTGAAATCTAAAGTACGCAGATATCCGGAGCAGTGCTTTGGAAAGTTAGTAGTGTACTGGTGGGACTTTTTGACCTATACAAATGAGAAATCTTTATAAAACTGTACATATTTGGTATTGGATCATTCAAGAGACATTGGGGCTCATTTATCAATGCATCGCAGCACACAAACCGTCGCAATTATGATTATGCACCATTTTGTGCGCACACGCAATGCATATGCGTTACATTGCGTTGGTTCATTTATTTTTCCGTCAGTTCTTTTAATGCGCATGTCGCAAATACTGGGCAATAATGTCGCAAGCAACAACGTGTTTTTTGGGGGTGTGGCTAGGGGCATGTTTTAAGTGCCCGATTTTTGCGTGAGTGCGCCTTTTGCACCTATATATGTTCTATTTGCGCGTATATAGGGGCAGATTTGCTCAGGCACGGCTGCATTGAAATCTTTACACCTGTTCATTTGTGGCATAGTTCTGACTGCGCGTTCTTCACCATTTGCGTTAGTATATTCGCAGATTTGCGCTACAATAGACTAATTTAGGTATGTCATTAATAAAACCGTGTTAATGTTTCTCAGATTTATGATATGTTAATTAGCATTATTATAAAAATATAATTGTTAATTTGTTTACAATGTTTTAATAACATTTACCCTTTCTTAACTTTGTTCTAATCTATAAATGCAGTTTCCCTTGTTAATGTGATGGAGTCTTTCATATCTTTTTTCCATTTAAACACCAACTGACTAGCTTGTTAAGTTAGGACGCATGTAGTTAGTACGGGCTTATTAGAGCATTAGCTTGCGCCATCTATGCACATAATTTATGACAAGTTTTGCGTCATCATATGTGCAGTTTTGCGACATCATATGTGCATGTTTGTATGGCACAGCAGTTTGCGTCAAAACTACACATGAAACTTTAAGCGACCGTGTTTGCGCTATACTGTTAAATATGCTTATGCGCAGGGCAAAAGTTTTGCCTCTACGACTATTACAGCGCTGCGATGTGTTGGTAAATGACACATCGAACTTTCCAAATCAGTTGTATTTTCATGCACAAAATAATTCATGTTTTTATATATATGTGTTTATATTATGGAAAATATTATTTTTCTTCATTTTTAGACATTTAAAAGCCTACATCTTGTTACAGAAGTGGAATTACACAAAAATTCTAGCATATTTTAAAGGCTTAGGTTTTGAAAAGTATATATTGTTTTCCCAGGTAAACGAAAAGTACCCTCTAGGAAATGCCCCTAAATGAAAGAGCGTGAAATGTTCAAAAACAGTCTGGGAATACAAGTTCCGCTTTGACCAAATCGGCTGGCAGTTAAAGGGTTAAAGCGGTGGCTTAGCTTCAAGTTATCTTTTAGCATGTTACAGAATGGCGTATTCCTTATAGCCTTATAAGCACATCAAAGGATCCCTATGTAAGTGTTAGATTTTTCATTGTTTGATCAACTTTTGGATTTCAAGGATAGCCAGCAGACCTGTAACCTTTTTATTGCCAACGACATATGAGATACGTCGGGGCAGAAAAAGGCTTTAACTGGCAACGACATGTCTCATACGTCGTTGGCAAATAATGGCTACTCTCTGCAGCGGCAGCATGTGAGAGTTTCTAGCGATGAGAGCCCCCTGGGCAACGAGCCAGGGGGGCTGTCATGTGGGTCGCAGGACTGACCTATAAGCAGCAGATGCGATCACATTGCATCTGCTGCTTTGCCCCACTTCCTGCTTCCCATACATGTGCCGGCCCCCTGACTCCAGGACACAGCAGAAGGACCAAGACTACGATCGGTGCTTCAGGACAGGTAAGGTGTTTTTATTTTTGCACTTACACACTTACACACTTACACACACACTTACATACAATTATACACACCTACACATAGTTTAGCAGTTTTTATTTTTTTTTTCATTTTGCACACTTATATACACTCATATACACTCATATACACACTGTCACACAACTTTTACATATGTTCACACACATGTATACACAAACACTTTTTTTTTTCATTTTACCACTTTGTTTTTAGTTTCTTTTCCCTGAAAACTGTTTATTTTGACAGCGTGACTATTGGACTGCTAATTACACTGTTGTGTGACTTATTTTGTTGTTTCACTGATTTTCACAATTTTTGTGGTTTTATTGCATTTTTATCCCTGTATAAGTGTTCCTGATTTGTTTTTAGCATAGCTTTGTCGTGTGTAACTTTGGTGTACAAAAATAACTTTACCTATTTTGAATACATCAGAATGTGTACTTTCCAAAAATATATGGTTTTTTGGGGGTCTCTGTATAGTTAGGGGGTGTTATGGCACATAATACGCTGACAGGGGGCTCTGTGTGCAAAAGCTAAGTTTTTGGTGAGAAATCCATATGCGCTATTTTCAGTTTGGGTTCAGTACATACCACAGATTTTGGTATATGCATATTGGGCATCAAACTGTTCAGTAGACCTTAGGTGTTCCGATTTGGGGTGATTTGCCTTTATCTGATCTTTATCAAGAAATTGTGAGAGATGCGGCAAATTGCAACATTTTTATTCGATTTTCTGAAATGTCATACAAATCTGCAAACTTAGGAAAGCTCTACGGCTTGGTACTTTGGAGCAAAAAGAAATATGTACCCATTATAGATTCGGGGGAATGTGTACTTTCCAAAAATATATGGCTTTCTGGGGTGAGTGTACTTTTTTGTAGCATTATCCCACATAAAGGATGTAAATGTGTTGATTTTGCAGGAGCTGAAATGATAGATCATATGGGGGTATGTTCACATTGGGATCCCTACATGCCACATACTTAGTTAAACCTATACATATTAGGCATCAAACTGTTCAGTGGACCCCTGGCATTCAAATTCAGGTTGTTTTATTTTGGTACCTAATGCTATGTGGGAGATAAGATGCTGCAAATTGGAAGCTTTGAGGGGATTTTTGGAAATGTCATCAAAATTGCCAACTTTAGAAAAGCTTGCGGCTTGGTACTTTGGAGTAGAAAGACACGGGTACCCATTTTAGATTTGGGGGAATGTCTACTTTCCAAAAATATATGACTTTCTGGGGTGAGCATACTTTTTACTAGCTTTATCCCACATATAATGATGTAAATGTGTTAATTTTGCAGGAGCTGAAATGACAGAAATGATAGATCATATGGGGGTATGTTCACATTGGGGCCCCTACATGCCACATACTTAGGTAAACCTATACATATTGGGCATCAAACTGTTGAGTGGACCCCTGGCATTCATATTTAGGGTGTTTTATTTGGTTACTTCATGACCTGTACGAAATAAGATACTATAGACTGGAAGCTTTGAAGTGATTTTTTTAAAAATGTCACAAATTTTGATAAAAACCAATAATTTTAGAAAGCATTGCGACTTGATAGTTTGGAGTAGACAGACAGTTGTGCCTATTCTGGATTCCCCAGAATCTATTCTTTCCAAAAATGTACAATTTTCTGGGATAAACCTTCTGTTAGTGGAATTTTTGGCCTTGAAATCTAAAGTATGCAGCTTTCTGAAGCAGTACTTTGGAAATTTAGTAATGTACTGCTGGGAGTTTTTGACCTATACAAGTGAGAAATCTCCATAAAACCCATATATATTTGGTATTGGCACGTTCAGGAGACATGGGACTTTCCAAATCAGTTGTATATCCATGCATAAAATAATTTCTGTTTCTAGTATGTGTGTTTATATTACGGAAAATTTGTTATTTTTATTCATTTTTAGACATTTAGAAGCCTATATCTTGTTACAAAATTGGAATTACACAAAAATTCTACCATATTTTGAAAGCTTAGGTTGTCCTGAAAAAAACAAAATATTGTTTTTCTGGGTAAACTAATAGTCCTCCAGAGGAAAGGCCCCTAAAGTGAAACAGTGCAAAATGTTCAAAAACTGTCTGGCAATACAACTTCCGCTTTGACCAAAATGGCTGGCAGTGAAATGGTTAAAAATCATTGGCGAGTGTGCTTATCAACCACGGGGAAATCTGTTCTCAAATAGCTATTATGTATGCTTCAGTAATACGTATAATGGCTTTCTGCTATATGAAAAATTATTTATTTTCCCCCTTTAGCTAAGGTGGAAAAAAAGCTTCTGCATTTGGAATTGATGTGAATTTGTTCAGTATAGGGGATGGGTATATATTTTTGTTTTAGCTGTTTAGCTTTGTCTTTTGTTTCGTGTAGGCAGATGGTATCTGCTTGTAGCATTTTTAAAGCCAGCCTCATTTGAAGCCAGTTGCTGTTTCAGTGGAGTATTTAGCCCTGTATTGATCTGTTTGTTTATATCAGTTATAGATTTTTGCACATTTGTATCAATGTACCATTCAGACAATAATTCATTTCTTTGTAGAGGGTCCATGATGATATGGGCATCTCCTTACAACTGACTCTGAGTTTGACTGGATAGGCCCCACAATATATATCTTCATTGTTTATAGAATAGTGGCCCAGGAGGCATCCTGCTATCCTAGTGGGCATAAACTTGTGATAATCATAAAAATAGGTACCCAGTTACCATGTCATGGTGTCACCCTACTAGTGGATTCCAGCACACCAGTGAAATTGCATGGGGATTAGTTGATGGCCCGGTTTGTGGGGTGGGAATGTTGGGATGCTGGTCTGCATTATGAACCCCAGCCCCTGCCTGCCAATGTGATTATTGTGGAAGTTTATGTTCTTTTCACTGGTGATGTGGTGCACCTCGCAGGGAATAATTCAGATGCATTATACTAGAATCCAAGTAGAAGCAGCAGAATTTTACAACAATTAGGCCTGTCCTAAATACATTTAAAAGAGATACAATATTTTGGAGTTGTTCTGGGGATGAATTATTACTAAAATAATAATGACTATGATTTCAGTCATGCCATTGATTACTAGTACTGCACTCCTAGTTGAAGAGCAATTCTAGAAATATTTCTCTGGCACTGTATCAGGAGGTAAAAGGTTTGCTGCATAAAATTTGGATGGGGCATGATGTGAGACATCTAAAACCCCTGGGCTGCCTCTATAGAACTGGTTTTCAGAAGGATGGGTTGACTTTGGGTGACAAAATGCTTACCCCACCAAGACCATTTTTCTTTAACCTGCATAAAGAACTAGATGGCTACGCTAAAATTAGGCTTCCTCTACTTCTTCTTTTTTCACCAGAGTTTGTGGCCACGGGGGCCATTGATGGTTACTACTATTGCCCTGGTTTTCATCAACTACTTTTCTATGACTGTTCTCAATGATTCTTATGATCAAGGCTTAAATGTTGTGTAGCTAGGGACTGAATTGTATAGCTAGTCAGTGGTGTATGTGAGGAATTCAGTCATGCTGCTAAATGTGTTGAGAACCCCGGGGGGAAGAGTTTTAGGAGTATTAGTTGGAGTATCTTACACAGGTAAAAAACTCACTTGTTTCCCCCTACCCCTTCAGATGCCTGAGTGCTAGTGCATAACCTAAAGATGCAGAGGGGCTCCAAGCTATTACCCTACTGGGAAAATTATATATGTGGTGGAGAGTCAACATCCCCAAATAATGTTGTTATCTGGGTGGGTATCTGACTTCCTCTCTCAGAAAATTCTTAATTCATGTGGACAGAGTCTGCGTAGTTCTCTCCTCTCTCCCCTCTCCCATTAGAATGGTAAGAATGTTACTATTGAAAAAGCTATTGATAAATTACAAATAAACATTACCAACATCTTTGATAATAATAAAAGAACAACAAAACACAAATACAAGAGTATTGTAGAAATGATACCTATATTGGCTAACAATAAAAATACATCGCAAGCTTTCGGAGTTCTAAGGCCCCTTCATCAGGCAAAATTCAAATGAGAACTGAAATGGCACAACATTTATACTGTTAGATCAGAGAGAAGTGTTTACAAGCAATAATATAGATTGTAAGCTCTACGGGGCAGGGACCTCCATCCTCTTGTGTCTTTGACTCTTAATTTATTGCAACTGTAACTGTATCTTGTATTTATTTGTATTTATTGTTATACTTTGTATTTATCTATTATCTTATTAACCCCCTGTTTGTATTAATGTATTCTACTGTACAGCGCTGCGTACATAAGCAGCGCTTTATAAATAAAAATATACATACATACATACATACAATAAATTAGGAAGTTACAGATAGATAGAGATAACTTGTGAAGATAGTGAAAGTAACTAAGGTTTATTAGGGTGGGTTGTAAATAGTCCAGGGGTCTGGATTCAGTCAGATCAGATAGTGTGACATGAAACCTGACCCCCAAATTAAGGCCCTGTCTTAATGTGTTGAATAACTCCATACATTTAAATTCATAGATCTTCCTTTCTCGTTCAGATCCAAAGTTCCCTTTTAGAATTAACACCTTCATGTCCTGAAGCCTGTGGTCCTGATTGCAGAAGTTTTGTCCCACTGGTGTATCACACGCTTTGGTCTTGATCTTATGTCTGTGATGGTTCATCCTTGTGCGCAGTTTTTGCCCTGTTTCTCCAATGTACATTCCTCCTGTAGTCCAAGTCAAGTACACCACATTGGAGGATGCACATGAATAGCAGTCCTAAATGGTGTAGACTTTTTGTGTATTCGGTATTGCAATTTGATCTTTGCACAGGATGTATTAGCACTTCCCATCAGTTGGAGGTATATGGCATCTCCCAATGAGAAGTAGTTGTGTGTTAGTATAAATCTGATTAGTTGTAGAGTTGGCATTGTGGACATATGAGATTTTTCAAGGAAATACTGGCAGGCTGCAATACCATCTTCATGTGGGATGTTGGTATAAAGAGACTCCACATCCATGGTAGCTAGGATGGTGCCCTCTGGAAGTGGACCTATGGTAGCCAGTTTGTTTAAAAGGTCAGTAGTGTCCTTTATAAACTGGGTGTTCTCTTGACAATTGGCTTCAGAATGTTTTCTACCCAGCCAGATATGCCCTCGGTTAATGTTCCAATACCAGAGATGATGGGTCGTCCTGGGTTGCCTTCCTTATGTATTTTGGGTAACATGTAAAAAGTACCAATTCTGGGGTTAACTGGCATCAAATCCATTAAGTGTGTCTGTGGGGGGGAGAAAGAAGAAGTTTCTTTGTATATTTATGAGTTGGATCCTCTTCCAGCCTTTCATAATATGTGGTGTTAGACAATTGTCTATTGGCTTCTTTTATGTAATTGGTAGTGTCCATTATTACCACGGCACCCCCTTTATCAGCTGGTTTTATTATCAAGTCTTTGTTGGTTTTCAAAGCCCGTATAGCCCGTTTCTCCTGGATACTGATATTGTAAGTCAAATTCCTTTGTTTGGCCAGAATATTAGATCTAACTCTGTTTCTGAAGCAATCAATGTATTGGTCCAGTTTCGGGTTTTGTCCTGGTTGTGGGGTCCAGTTGCTCTTCTTTTTTGTTTTGATTAAATGATTCTCTGGGTTGTCCTCTGGTGTTATATTTGGTCTATCATGGAAGAATTCTTTGAGTCGTAATCTCCGGAAAAATTCCTCCATGTCACTGCAGAGCTCTGTTTTCTCAAGGCTTTTTGTAGGGCAGAATGTCAGTCCTTTTGAGAGTACTTTGAATTCCACTGCACTAGGTTTATATTTGGAGAGGTTAATCACGGAGCAGTCAGTGTTGGACAGCGTATTTTGTTTCCTTGGTGGGTCCAGAGTCAAGCCTGCCTTTAGTCTCAGTCTGTCCAGTTTCATTCTTTTGTTTTGGATCAGATGATATTGTAGACTTTTGTAAAATTGTTGCAGTGCCTGTTTGATGTTGTCTGCAATCGGTCCATATGGATTACCATTCAATAGAATGATTTCATCTTGAATGTTCTTCTTGTTATTGTAGGATGTTTTGATAAGGTAATTTCGAATCCTTTCTGCAGTTCTGAAGCATAATGTAGGATGTTTTGATAAGGTGATTTCGAAGCCTTTCTGCAGTTCTGAAGCATACAGTTCTGAAGTCTACACCATTCAGGACTGCTATTCATGTGCTTCCTCCAATGTGGTGTACTTGATCATATGTACTAAGTGCCCTACAGGAGGAATGTACATTGGAGAAACAGGGCAAAAACTGCGCACAAGGATGAACCATCACAGACATAAAATCAAGACCAAAGCATGTGATACACCAGTGGGACAACACTTCTGCAATCAGGACCACAGGCTTCAGGACATGAAGGAGTTAATTCTGAAAGGGAACTTTGGATCTGAACGAGAAAGGGAGATCTACGAATTCAAATGTATGGAGTTATTCAACACATTAAGACAGGGCCTTAATTTGGGGTCAGGTTTCATGTCACACTATCTGATCTGACTGAATCCAGACCCCTGGACTATTTACAACCCACCCTAATAAACCTTAATTACTTTCACTATCTTCACAAGTTATCTCTATCTATCTGTAACTTCCTAATTTATTGCTTGTAAACACTTCTCTCTGATCTAACAGTATAAATGTTGTGCCATTTCAGTTCTCATTTGCATTTTGCCTGATGAACAGGCCTTAGAGCTTGGAAAGCTTGCAATGTATTTTTATTGTTAGCCAATATAGGTATCATTTCTACAATACTCTTGTATTTGTGTTTTCTTGATTTTTTATTATTATTTTTGACACTGGCTAACACAGTACTACAGTTTTTGTTTTGTGATCAACATCTTTGAACAACTCATCAACCATGAAAAACGTCTTGATGAATTTGATTTAACAGTTTCTCAAATTCAGAATGATACACTGAACTTGCAGTCTAGGTTGGATCCCTTGGAAAAACAGGCACAAGAATTAAAACTGAAACTAGACGATCTGGAAAACAGATCAAGAAGAAACAATCTTAGATTTATCGGCATACCAGAGTCTTTCCAGAATGATTCTCTGTATAATCTTGTCTCCAAAACAATTCCTCATAAACTTGAACTTCCTCCAGAATGTGGCAATTTCAAGATTGAAAGATTACACAGGATTGGTCCATTAAAAGACATTCAAGACCAAGAGTTGTAATTGTCAAAGAATTGTCAAAGAATCGATTGTTTCAAGCATACAAAAAAGTGAAAATGCTAGATTTAGAAGGAAAAAGAATCCTTATTTTTCAGGATTATTCTCTTCCTTTCTCAAAAACGTAAAGAATTCTCAAAGGTCTGCCAAGCACTGATAAACCGCAACATCAACTTTTCTCTAATGTACCCTGCAAAACTCAAAATCTTCTTGCCTTCTGGTACAAGGATCTTTAATGATCCTTTAGAAGCATCCACTTTTGTCAATTATCTGGAAAGAAAGGAAGTAACCAAAACTTGGACAATACAACTAAAATCCACTCTAATAGCCAGAAAACCCGCAAATATGATAAACCACGCCATTCTAAGATTTTCGAAGAGCTGAAGCCTACTACACTACAAACTCACTCCAATTCCAGATCAAGATCAAAGTCACCTCATCCTACCAGGGGAATTAACCCCTCACATATCAGCAAAGATGAAATGTTATTTGAAACATGAGCAGCCATGCTTAATTGTGTCTGACCCACAAGGGGATGCTTTTCTCCCTGATAACTCTTCTCTTAGAGAGAGTATTCAGACCTTTATCCTTTAGGAAAAAAGGAAGTTACGTATGATTAGATTGTATTGTTTAAAATTGTTATGCCTTTGTAGCTTATTATTTTATCTACCTAATATTTTTATGCTATTCGCATTAATTGTTAATATTGTTGAATATTTTTGCCTAGTGGATGTTATTACAAGTATGTTAAAGTATCAAATTCTGCTCTTGCTCATCTTTTCTGATATAATTACAACATAAGTCTTTACCACTGAACATAGTTTCCTGGAATGTCAATGGATTAAATCATCATATAAAAAGGAAAAGTATTTCACAAAAATTAAAAAGCTTTAAATGTGATGTAGCTTTTTTACAAGAGACCCACCAGAATGAATCAGATAACGAAAAGTTAAAAAAGGGATGGGTAAGAGAAGTTGTTTTTTCTCCAGCAGTTAATAAAAAATGTGGTGTAGCTATCCTGTTTCACCACAAACTTAATGTAGCTATACTACAATCAGTCAAAGATGAGCAAGGCCGATATATTTACGTAGAGGTACTTATTAATGATACTCCATGGCACTTATGTTCTGCTTATGCTCCAAATAATGGCAAAAATGAATACTTCTCCTGGCTTAAACAACAAATTTCTTCGCTTCCCCATACTAATCTAATTTTAGCAGGTGACTTAAATGAATCTTATTTATGGTCCCTTGACAGAACTGACTGGAAATTTAAAGATCATTTAAAAAAATCTAAACTTTTACATGAATTCTTTAAAGACACTGGCCTAAATGATACTTGGAGAATTTTCCATCCAACAGAGAAAGACTTTACTTTTTCTCCTCTCCCCACAATATAGGAACTAGAATAGATTATATTTTGTAAAATTATAAGAGCTGATATAGGTAACATTGATATATCTGACCATGCACCAGTTTCTATCCAGTTCTCCAATTCAACAACATCTAAAAGTTTTGTTTCTTGGTCCTTCCCTAGTCCTTTGAAAGATAACCCTGACTTCATCAAAATGCTTCAATAATAAAGACCATTTAGATAATCTCCCATTGTTTTGGGAAACTTGGAAATTTGTGATTAGGGGAGAGAATTTATCTTTTAGGTCTCATTATTATCGTAAGGTAGAAAAAAACTTTCTAAACTTAAGTAAAAGGCAAAAAGATTTATATATTTGCCTTAAACAATTTCCCTCTTTGGAAAATGCTTTAAAATACAAAAAAGTTACTGAAGACCTCAAGGCCTGGATTGACTTTAGAAACACCTTTTTTGCTTCATATTTACATGCTAAATATAGTAATTTAAATAACAAAGCTAATTATATGCTTTTAAATCTAACAAAATTACATGATAGACATACTAAACTAATTAGAATTAAAGATAAAAACAATGTATTAACTAATGATCCCAATAAAATAAATAGCTGATATATTCAAAAATGACAATGAAAAGCTATAGTCACATAACACTCATAACAACTCTGAGACAAAGACATTAGGGCTGATTCACTAAAGTGAGATAAATTTTATCGCACGCTTTTTTGTGTTAAAGTAGACGTGATAATTAGCGCGCGATTCACTATAGTATTATCGCATGTGTTAAGTCGCCATATCGCATGCGTTATTTTTCGCGCGACCGCATGCAGTAGTTTTAACGCATGCGTTAATTTTCGTGCTGAAAAGAATACGATCGCATGATTCACAAACACTTAGGCGTGCTAAATATCGCATTGGTCTATGTGAAAATTAACACCTACTTCAGGCAGGCGATAATTATAGAAAAAAAAAGTAAATGAGCTTTTGGCAATAAAATATGGACTTTGCAGTGTTATTTATTCAAGTATGTGTTTCCCCTTGAGTGATGTAGCCTCCAGTTTGCAGCAAAATGGTCATTTCTAATACAGTAATTTTCCGCAAGTATTGGCGTGTATGGCTAACATGGCGTGTGTTTTTTCACATGACTATTTATATGCGGCTACAAGTGATGAAATGTCTCGCCAGGCATGGATTTGCAGCGAATTTTTGGACCTGTGGCAAATTTTTCCGCGGCAAATTTTTTCATGCGTTTCGCAAAACAATCTGCCAATGGCAAAACGTATGAAAAAAATTCGCCACGCAAAAATTCACCGCACTTCCAAAAATTTACACAGGCGTCAAAGAATAATAGTCGCGGTCAACAAATTTTTTGGCCGCACAACATTTTTGCCGTTTCGTGGATCTTTCGAAAGATTTGTGAATTTTTCACCAAAGATAACCAGAACACATTTGCTCATCACTAGCTGCTACTATTTATAAGCATCTACTATTTATATGCTACTATTCATATGTGGCTACTATTTATATGCACTATTTATATGCGGTGACAATTTCTATGCACTATTTCTATGCTATTTATATGCGGCGACTATACGCGAACGTTATTTAGCGCATGTACCGGCAAATACCGCACGAAAATAATCTTCGCGAGTTAAATAACGCATGCAATATCGTGCGTAAAATAGCGCAAGTATGCTTATAGTGAATCGTTCGAAAAGTTGCGAAAATTTAGACGCGATAAAATTTTTTAGCGCACGTTATTTCGCACTTTAGTGAATGAGCCCTATTGTTTCTTACTAACTGCAAGATCCCCCAAATTTCTTTGGAACAATTAAAAGATCTTAATGGACCAATTTTAATTGAAGAAGTTACTTATGCCATTGACAATTTAAAATCTAGTAAAGTGGGTGGTCCTGATGGCCTCCCCCCCACTTTTTATAAACTTCTGAAGGACAAAATGTCTCCTTTCCTAACTAATCTTTTTAATGATAATCTTCTATCTGGTAAAAAACTTCCTTCTAGTGAACTTTCTAGCCTTAAAGTTATACTGAAAAAAGATAAAGATCTTTCTCTCCCCTCATCTTATAGGCCAATATCTCTATTAAATCAAGATATTAAGTTATTATCAAAAATTTTGGCTGATAGATTGTCCCTGATCCTTCCTTCTGTTATCTCGAGAGATCAAAACGGTTTTATTAAAAATAGATCAGGGGTTAAGAACATAAGAGCTTTACTTAATATAAAATTTTATACCAAGAAACATAAGATTCCTTGCTCCATAATTAATACTGATGCTGAGAAACCTTTCGATAATTTGATTTGGGACCATCTTTTCAGTTGTTTGGATTTATTTGGTATTAATGGCCCATTTTATCATTACATTCAATATCTTTACTCTAATCCCAAAACTCAAGTCATTTTAGGAGGTGCCCAATCTAAACCTTTAAAATTTTTTAAGGGGACTAGACAAGGCTGCCCCTTATCTCCCTTGCTATTTAATATAGCTTTAGAACGATTAATTAGAGCTTTCAATTCTTCTAAGGCTTTCCAAGGTATTACTATTAACAAGCAGCAACTTAAGGTACTAGCATTTGCAGATGACTTGCTGCTAAAAAAAAAATCTCAATAACTCTCTTAAAGCCATTTTTGATATGCTTGTGAATTTTCAGTCCTTTTCAGGATATAAAGTAAATGTTGACAAGACTGAGATAATGAATCCATTTTGCTCTATATCTAACTCTCTTTTAAAGAAGCAGACCCCCAAAAACACAGCTCAAATATTTGGGCTTAACTATTCCCATAGATTTAAATAAGTTGTATTCCTTGAACATCATTCCTGCCATTAATAATATCATCTCAATGTGTAAAAAATGGACGCATTCCCCATTAAATTTAAAAGGCAGGGTGATCTTTTTCAAAACGTTATCTTTATCTTTCCTAAACTGATTTATTCTTTAATCAACTTACCTTTACTTATTAGACATTCAGATATTAGAAAGCTAGATTCTGCACTTGTGAAATTTATTTGGAATGAAAAAAAATCAAAAATAGCTTTGTCCAAATTAATGGGACCTGCTAAACTTGGTGGACTAAAATCCTCTATATCGGGACACTATTTTTGTATGGAAATATCTATTCTCCAGACATGGCTTCAGTTACTCTCAAACTCCCTTCATGCCAGTTAAACTTCTATTGAAAACCTCTGACCCATTAAGGTCTTCTTCCTTTTTACTAACATCTGAGAAAAAAAAACATCATATTGATAAACAACCTACTAGATCCAAACAATTATTCTTTAATTCCCTGGCCATTGTTTAAAGAAAAATTCGAGTTACTTGAAATTGATAAATACTTTTACTTAGCCTGCCAATGTGGTTTATTAGTGACTCACAATAAAGACAATTTTGTGGTCGCTAAACATAGACTGGCTGAGGCAATATTAGAATTTAAAGACAAACTACATAATATAAAAATCAACATACTTTCTGGTACATTCTGGGATGTTTTTTACCCAAGATAATCATCCCTCAGAGAATGTGTCTGGTAAATGGTCTGTTTATCTACAACACTCTATATCCCCTTCACAATTGGTTAAGTCTATGCATGAATTCAACAATCTGATTTTTGCTGAAAGCTGGAGGATTCAGCAATTCAAACTTGTCCATTTAGGATATGGAAAACTTTTTGTTCGTAATAAGTGCTTTAAAACAAACTCTTATTGCCCCAAATGTAACAAAACTGGTGTTAATTTATTCCACTACCTATGGTCTTGTCCGAAGATTGGTAACTTCTGGAACATGGTGGAAAGATTCTTGAACCACAGGTTGAATTTAAATATAAAGTTATCTCCTAGTTTTGCTCTATTACACATTAAAAAAGAGGAGGTGTTATCAAGCATTTTATCAGTCTCCTTAGCACAAAAAATTGATCAATTATTATTTTTGTTTATGGCTGCCTCTAAATAAGCATTATTTTATTATTGGTTAAAAGAGGAAACCCCTCCAATAACAAAAATTATTTCTTATCTTAATCAGCTTAGCTGGCAAGAGGCCATCAAAGCAAAAACAAGTGAACCTAAATCCAGGGTTCCTTTTAAAAAGACATGGTCATTTTTCTTTAATGCTATAGATATAAGTAATAAGGATCAGATTTATAAAATGCTGCATATATAGATTTATTTCAATCATTCACAAACATATAAGCAAAATTATACTTGATTTTGCTCTCTAGGAAACTTTTCTTTCCTTTTCTTTTTATAGTTTATCCACTGGGCAAAGTTAGTTAATTTGTTTTTGTTTTGTTTTTCTCTATATAAATCACTTATTTTGTTTCTCTGTAAGTATTCAATTTTCTTCATTTCTTATCTTTTTGAAGGACAAACTGTCGAATGTGACTATTGTTGTACAACCTATATTTAAATAATTTGGCATTATTCATCTTACATGTTTATTGCAAAACTTCAATAAAATGTTTTAAAAGCAAAAAAAAAAAAAAAACGGTAAAAAAAGAATGGTAAGAACTCCCTCCCCCTGCCTTAGGAATGTGTAAGCTGAGCTGTAACAGCTAGACTGCAAACAGGAAGCTACTCTCTTAATTAAATGGAGAAAGCTTCTAGGGCTCTTTACTCAGGTATGGTAATGCTTTCTGGAGAATAAATATAGCATTCTAGGTGGCACTGTTGTGGCAAATCTATTGGCAGTAAATTGCCAAAATGACTTTCCTTCTCCTTTAAAAAATAACTTCATTGTGTACCAGTTATGAAATCTCAATAATTGTCAGTAAAATTCTCAATTTGCCTTGGACTAGATATAGATATAATTTATAGCCTTCACACCAATTGTTTATAAACAGGGGTGTGCTATTATTGGTGTGGAAGTTTACAGCAATTGATTCCTCTTTGGTGTATATGCTATATTTACATATTTATTAATGAACGTCTATTCATATAGACTTGTAAAACCATGTTACAATGATTTATGTGTCCAATTTTACATTCAAAAGAAATTACATCTCAAATGAAATTGCTTTATCTTTTTTCAGACCATTCCGCCCATCCATTACATCAACAGGACATGTCAGAAACAGTAATACTACTCTACAAAATGTTACATTAAATGGAGATAATCTTATGTCTGAAATTTCAATTGTCGGAGGAAATGAAAGAGGCATTTTTATCAGCAGAGTTAAACCCGGTTCTTGTGCAGAAAAAGCTTCCCTAAAAGAGGGTTTCCAGCTATTGTTGGTAAGTGCACTAATAATTTTATAAGAACTTATCTGAAGCACTGAAACATTCACACTAAAAAATTGAGAAATATTGGCCTAGAAAATAATATTTGTACTTGAATAGAAAACTGGCTAAAGGATAGATTACAAAGAGTGGTGATAAATGAACCTTGATGCTGGAATGGCAGTTGATGTCATCTACTTGGACTTTGCTAAAGCATTTGATACTGTACCTCACAGAAGGTTAATGATCAAATTGAGGAATATTGGCCTAGAACATAATATTTGTAATTGGATAGAGAACTGGCTGAAGGATAGATTACAAAGAGTGGTGGTAAATGGAACATTTTATAATTGGACCAGTGTGGTTAGTGGAGTACCGCAGGGATTAGTCCTTGGTCCTTTGCTTTTTAACTTATTTATTAATGACCTGGAGGTAGGCATAGAGAGTACTGTATCTATTTTTGCTGATGACACTAAATTGTGCAAAACTATAAGTTCCATGCAGGATACTGCCGCTTTGCAGAGCGATTTGACAAAATTGGAAAACTGGGCAGCAAACTGGAAAATGAGGTTCAATGTTGACAAGTGCAAAGTTATGCAAATAATATAAACGAGAACTATCTACTGAATGGTAGTGTGTTGGGGGTATCCTTAATGGAGAAGGATCTAGGAGTTGTCTACTTCCAGGCAGTATCATTCTGTGGCTACTAAAGCAAATAAAGTGCTGTCTTGTATAAAAAAGGGCATTGACTCAAGGGATGAGAACATAATTTTGCCTCTTTATAGGTCCCTGGTAAGGCCTCGCCTTGAGTATGCGGTGCAGTTTCGGGCTCCAGTTCTTAAGAAGGATATTAATGAGCTGGAAAGAGTGCAGAGATGACCCACTAAACTGGTAAATGGGATGGAAGATTTAAGCTATGAGGTTAGACTGTCGAGGTTGGGGTTGTTTTCTCTGGAAAAGAGGCACTTGCGAGGGGACATGATTACTCTGTACAAGTACATTAGAGGGGATTATAGGCAGATAGGGGATGTTCTTTTTTCCCATAAAAACGATCTAGAGGTCACCCTTTTAGATTAGAGGAACAGAGCTTCCATTTAAAGCAGCGTAGGTGGTTTTTCACGGTGAGGGCAGTGAGATTGTGGAATGCCATTCCTAGAGATGTGGTAATGGCAGATTCTGTTAATGCCTGGATAAGTTTTTGAACATCCAAGGCTATTGTTATACTAATATCTACAGTTAGTATTGGTGGTTGTATATATAGTTTATGTATGTGAGTGTATAGATTGGTAAGTATAGGTTGTGCATGCTTGGGTTTACTTGGATGGGTTGAACTTGATGGACTCTGGTCTTTTTTCAGCCCTATATAACTATGTAATATTTTCTAATTGAGTACGAATGGGTCCTTTGCTTTTTAACTTGTTTATCAATGACCTGGAGGTGGGCATAGAAAGTACTCTTTCTATTTTTTCTGATGTTACTAAATTGTGCAAAACTACAGTATATGCTTAAGGATAAGCCGATCCGAATATAAGCTGAGTTACATAATTTTACCTAAGAAAACTGGACTCGAGTATAAGCCTAGCGTGGGAAATGCAGCAGCTACTGCTAAATTTCAATAATCATAAAAAATACCAATAAAATTACATTAATTAAAGCATCAGTGGGATATATGTTTTTAAATATTTAAAAGGAAAACAGTAAACTAGCTCTGTAAGTGAAGAAGAGAGTCAACAAAAACAATATGGTATCCATAATGATACCTTAAGAGTACTACCCCATTAGCTCCAGCAACCAAGCTAAAACACAAAGAGTTAAAATCCTTCAAAACTATAGTTACATAGTTACATAGGGTTGAAAAAAGACCAATGTCCATCAAGTTCAACCCATCCAAGTAAACCCAGCACACCTAACCCACACCTACCAATCTATACACTCACATACATAAACTATAAATACAACCACTAATACTAACTGTAGATATTAGTATCACAATAGCCTTGGATATTCTGATTGTTCAAGAACTCATCCAAGCCCCTCTTAAAGGCATTAACAGAATCTGCCATTATCACATCTCTAGGAAGGGCATTCCACAACCTCACTGCCCTCACCGTGAAAAACCACCTACGCTGCTTCAAATGGAAGCTCCGTTCCTCTAATTTAAAGGGGTGACCTCTGGTGCGTTGATTGTTTTTATGGGAAAAAAGAACATCCCCCATCTGCCTATAATCCCCTCTAATGTACTTGTACAGAGTAATCATGTCCCCTCGCAAGCGCCTCTTTTCCAGAGAAAGCAACCTCAACCTCGACAGTCTCACCTCATAGTTTAAATCTTCCATCCCCTTAACCAGTTTAGTTGCATGTCTCTGTACTCTCTCCAGCTCATTAATATCCTTCTTAAGGACTGGAGCCCAAAACTGCACTGCATACTCAAGGTGAGGCCTTACCAGGGACCTATAAAGAGGCAAAATTATGTTCTCATCCCTTGAGTCAATGCCCTTTTTTATACAAGACAGCACTTTATTTGCTTTAGTAGCCACAGAATGATACTGCCTGGAATTAGACAACTTGTTATCAACAAAAACCCCTAGATCCTTCTCCATTAAGGATACCCCCAACACACTACCATTCAGTAGATAGTTCGCATTTATATTATTTCTACCAAAGTGCATAACTTTGCACTTATCAACATTGAACCTCATTTTCCAGTTTGCTGCCCAGTTTTCTAATTTTGTCAAATCGCTCTGCAAAGCGGCAGCATCCTGCATGGAACTTATAGTTTTGCACAATTTTGTGTCATCAGCAAAAATAGAAACAGTACTCTCTATGCCCTCCTCCAGGTCATTAATAAACAAGTTAAAAAGCAAAGGACCAAGGACTGACCCCTGCGGTACTCCACTAACCACACTGGTCCAATTAGAAAATGTTCCATTTACCACCACTCTTTGTACTCTATCCTTCAGCCAGTTCTCTATCCAATTACAAATATTACGTTCTAGGCCAATATTCCTTAATTTGATCATTAACCTTCTGTGAGGTACTGTATCAAACATACATAGTAAGTTGGGTTGAAAAAAGACATACGTCCATCAAGTTCAACCATAATGCCTATATATAACCTGCCTAACTACTAGTTGATCCAGAGGAAGGCAAAAAACCCCATCTGAAGCCTCTCTAATTTGCCGCAGAGGGGAAAAAATTCCTTCCTGACTCCAAGATGGCAATCGAACCAGTCCCTGGATCAACTAGTACTAAGAGCTATCTCCCATAACCCTGTATTCCCTCACTTGCTAAGAATCCATCCAGCCCCTTCTTAAAGTTATATAATGTATCAGCCAGCACGACTGATCCGGGGAGGGAATTCCAGAACTTCACAGCTCTCACTGTAAAAAATCCTTTCCGAATATTTAAATGGAACCTCCCTTCTTCTAAACGGAGTGGGTGCCCTCGTGTCCGTTGGAAGGACCTACTGGTAAATTAAGCATTAGAAAGGTTATTATATGATCCCCTTATATATTTATACATAGTTATCATGTCACCTCTTAAGCGCCTCTTCTCCAGTGTAAACAGACCCAACTTGGCCAGTCTTTCTTTATAACCACACTTTAGCAAAGTCCAAGTAGATGACATCAACTGCCATTCCAGCATCGAGGTTCCTACTCACCTCCTCATAAAAGGCGACTAAATTAGTCTGGCAAGATCTGTTACGCATAAAACCATGCTGGCACAAACTAATAGTATTGTGAACTGCAATGTATTCAAGTACCCTATCCGTTATTACCCCTTCCAAAAGTTTTCCTACTACTGATGTCAGACTAACAGGCCTATAGTTTTCAGGCTGAGAACGGGATCCCTTTTTAAATAACGGCACCACATTAGCAATCCGCCAGTCTCTCAGCACCATGCCAGACCTCAATGAATCCTGAAAAATTAAGTGAAGAGGTTTGGCAATCACAGCTCTCAGCTCATTTAATACCCTGGGATGAATCCCATCCGGCCCTCGACCTTTGTTTACCTTTACATGTTCAAGTCTCTTTTGAATTTCCTCCCGAGTGACCCATGCGTCAGTAGCTAAATTACTAGAACTGGGCATATTAAAAGGGAAGCCTTCATTATCTGGCTCCTCAGATGTATAGACAGATGAAAAATAAGAGTTCAAAATTTCTGCTTTTTCCCCGTTCTCATCAACCAACTTTCCCCCCCCCTTGATAATAAGGTTCCCACCCCTTCTTGCTTCATTTTTTTACTATTCACATAATTAAAAAATAATTTTGGATTCTTTTTACTCCTAGCTGCAATATCCCTTTCCATTTCTATTTTAGCTTGCTTGATAGCTTTTTTGCATGCTTTATTTGCTTCCTTGTACCTGATGAAAGTTTCTGCTGTCCCAGCTAACTTGAATGCCCTAAAAGCACGTCTTTTCTTACCAACCTCGACACTAACACCTTTATTCAGCCATAAAGGTTTTGCTTTGCGATGCCTCTCCTTGCTTACAAGGGGGATATACTGTTGTGTATACCTGCAAAGCAATGTTTTAAAGATGTTCCATTTTCCTTCTGTGTATAATCCCATGAAAAGCCTTTCCCAGTTGACACATTGCAGAGATGCCCTTATACTGGCAAAGTCTGCACGTCTAAAATTGAGCGTTTTAGTTACTCCCTTATAGAGCTGTCTCTGCAGCATTATCTCAAAGGAGACCATGTTGTGATCACTGTTCCCCAAATGCTCACCCACGCAAATGTTACAGATGAGTTCATTATTATTAGAAATCACCAGGTCCAAAATAGAGTCATTCCTAGTGGGTTCTTGAACCGCCTGAAATAAAAAGTTGTCATTTAGCATATTTACAAACCTACTAGCTTTTTCTGACTTAGCCACCCCATTACTCCAGTCAATGTCCGGATAATTAAAGTCCCCCATAATAACAACTTGACCCAGTTTTGAAGCCTCCTCCATTTGCAACAATAGCTGGGCCTCATCCCCCTTATCTATACGGGGTGGTTTATAGCATACACCAATGATCATTTTCTTTGTGACCTTCAGCCCTACTGAAATTTCTACCCAAAGAGATTCGACGTTTTCATTGGTAATGTCTTTAATACATGGCTTTAAATCTGACTTTACGTAAAGACAAACCCCTCCACCCTTTTTAATCTCTCTGCCCCTCCTAAAAAGTGTATAACCATTTAAATTCACAGCCCAGTGCATTTATCATCCCACCAGGTCTCAGTGATACCTGTTAAATCATAATTTTCAATACATGCAATAGCTTGCAGCTCCCCTAATTTATCCGACAAACTACGCGCATTAGCCAGCATGCAGCGGAGATTACTATTTCTCCCTCTGATGTTTACATTAGCTAACAGAGAGTTAGAGCTAAGGCAATTATGAGACTGCTTTCCTTGTAACGGAAGCTCCTTATCTGATAAACTATATGCCCCCCTCACTCCTCCCCTACAACCCTTTGCTAATCCCCCTGCCCCGTCTACACTAAATTTCCAATAGAACTCTAGCTCACCCACCCCCCCTTGTCTAGTTTAAACACTCCTCCAACCTCTTAACCATTCTCTCCCCTAGCACAGCAGACCCCCTTCCATTGAGGTGCAATCCGTCACGGCTGTATAGATTGTACCCCAAGGAAAAGTCAGCCCAGTGCTCTAGGAACCCAAACCCTTCCTTCCTACACCAAGACTTTAGCCACGCATTTAGCTCCCTAAGCTCCCGCTGTCTCCCTAAACTTGCACGTGGCACCGGCAAAATTTCCGAAAAAATGACATTGGAGGACCTTTTCTTAATCTTAGAGCCTAGATCCCTGAACTCACTCTTTAAGGTCCCCCACCTACCGTTCATTTTGTCGTTAGTACCGATATGTACAAAGACAGCCGGGTCATGCCCAGCCCCTCCCAATAATGTGTCAACCCGATCAACCACATGCCGAACCCTGGCACCAGGAAGACAGCAAACTGTCCGGTTGTAGGTTTGATTGTAGGTCTTCTCCCACCTTTTTCCAAAGTTGTGGGTAGTTGTGTTGATATAGGGTTGGTATGTGAGATGGGATGTTAACTCCTAAATAGTGTATAGTTGAATCTTGCCATTTAAAGTCAAAGTTTAGTTTCAATAATTGGATGGTATGTTGTGGTAAGGTTATATTTAAGGCTTCTGATTTGCTATGGTTTATAGTTTGTCCTGATATGTTCCCAAATGTGTCTAGTAATTGAATTAAGTTAGGTAGTGAGGTTAATGGTTTTGTTATGGTCATTAGTATGTCATCTGCATAGAGGCATTGTTTGTGCATCAGTTGTCCAATTTTGGGTCCTGTAATATTCTTATCTTGTCTAATAAGTTCGGCTAAATGTTCAATTGCTAGGATGAACAGAATAGGAGATAAGGGGCATCCCTGTCTAGTTCCCCTTTCTATTGTGATCGGGTTCCCTCGGTAAGGGCCCCATTTCAGAATGGCTTTGGGGAAGCGGTACAGGGATTTTAGGATTGTGATAAAGTGAGGTCCAATACCCCATTTTTCCAGTATAAATTATAAGTAATCCCATGAGATAGAGGATGTCAATAGATAATAACATTCCCTGTTGTTTTGTAGTGTGGAAGTTGTGTATAAGTTGTAGGGTTCTTCTTATATTATCAGAGGTGAATTTTGGTTAATAGTTTAATATCAATATTCATTACCGATATTGGTCTGTAGTTTGCACATGCAGTGGTCCTTCCGAGGTTTTGGTATAAAGGACAGTTGCGCTTTTAATGATTCCTCATTGCATGTCTCTCCTAGTCTGATTGCATTAAACATATTTCTTAGATGTGGAGTTAAAAGGGTAATCAGTTTTTTGTAGTAGAGGCCTGAGAATCCCTCAGGTCCTGGGGATTTAGCTACTTTTAGGTCTTTAATTGCTTTTGCTACTTCTTCATGTGAGATGTAGGCATCTAATGATTCTGATTGCATAGTAGTCAATGTGGGAAGCTGTAGTGTAGAAGGGAGTTTGTTGGCAGTTGTTGAGGGAAATAGTTTGGTTTTGGAATATATAGTAGAATAATAAACAGAGAATTCTTGTAATATTTTTTGGAGATTGCTTGTTAGGTGTCCTGTTCTCATACGGATTGTGGTTGGTGGTGGAATTTGATAGGTTGGTTGATTTAATTTTCGTGCTAGCATTGTTCCTATCTTATTACCTTGGGTATAAAATCTCCGATTGGTCCATTGTAATTGTTTCTCGGTTGCTTGGGTTAGGAGGAGATCTAGGTCTGTGCGTAGATGGTGTATGGTAGCTTTTAGGGATGGGGAAGGTGTAGTTTGATCTTGTCTTGTTATGTCCTGTAGTTGATGTTCTAATTCTTTAATTTTCTGTTTAGTTTGTTTTTTCTTTATAGAAGCTATTTTTATAATTTCTCCTCTTATTACAGTTTTGTGGGCTTCCCAAAGTGTGATAGGGGAAGAAACTGATCCTTGGTTTTCTATGAAATAATTTTCTACTGCTTGTTTTATTGAGGTGAAGTTAGATTTGATTTTCAGTAAAGAGTCATTCAAACGCCAGTCAAAATCGGTTGGTCTCTGCCATAGGCTAGTAAGCGTAAGAGTAGTAGGGGAATGGTCCGACCACGGGGTGGTCAGAATATGGGCATTGATTGCATAATTGTTGGGAATTAATATTTGGGATACTAATATGTGGTCTATTCGTTAATAAGTGCTATGTGGGTTTGAATAGAATGTATATTCCTTTGAATGTGGGTGGAGTTCCCTCCAAGAGTCGATTAGATTGAGACGGAGCAACATTTTCTTTAATCGGGTTAGGGAATCTGTTGTCAATTTTGGGTGTGGGATGTTAGGATGTGATTTGTCCCAGTTTGTATATCTCCAGCCAATATAATGGGGCCAGAATGGCAGTTAGCTATTTTTTGAAGGAGATGCTCAAAAAAATTGTTTTGCTGAGTGTTGGGTGCATAATATGTAGCTATGGTGATTGGGGAATCAAATATTTCCCCTATTAGAATGAGATATCGGCCTTGATCGTCTCAAATCTGTGGAGAGATCGTCAAGGGTAGATTTTTTCGTAAGGCTATAAGGACTCCTTTAGTTTTATCTGGACCAGAAGAGGAATAAAAGGTAGGAAAATGGCGGGAGAGGTATTTGGGGCTTGATGATTGGGAGAAATGTGTCTCTTGTAGGCAAAGTATGTCTTAGTGAGCTTATGGGGCGAGTTAGGACCCTGTACCCTGTACCCTGTGAGACAACCTTTAGATGTGTGGCCATGCAGAGAAAAATATAATTCGATTACATATTATACTCACTACCATATTTGTCAGTAGAACCATTATAGACTCCCAGAGACGCAGAATCAGAATGGGAAAATCCTCTCGTAGGCACTTGTTTGGGTCAACCGTCAATGACATAGAGAAAATTGTTAAACTTTTAACATCTGAAATATAGAAAAAAAAAATTAGTGCAAGAAAACATAGCATCCTATATAAAGTAAATGCTTTTAAGTTTGGTCTTATTTTAGTTAGTCAATCAATCGTGTAAAACGCTTGACTTAAAGACCAAGGTTGGGGGTGGCTCAAATGCAGCCAGGAACTTATGTTTGCTTGAATAGTGGTATGTGAAACGGTGTGGGGAGGCTTTTGGCCATCCAGGATAAGAAAACAATTATGGTAACAGCATTTAGCTATCCATCTGGTTTCGGGAATTGAGCTGGTGAAGGTTATTTATTTTTGGTCTTCTTGCGTGACCATATTGGAGTAAGGGCAGGTGATCCGGACGAGCTTTGTTTAGGAATTGGAGATGGTTGGTCCCGTGGAACAAGTTGTATCCTCTGTAGGGTGTGCCAGGTGTCTTCGTAGGAGGCTGGGGAGTATTGTCAGCCTTTATAGGTAAATAACAGTCAGAAAGGGATCTCCCAATGGTAACGGATGTTTGCTTGTTGTAAAATTGTTAAAGCTGGCTTAAAGGTTCATCTTTTTTGTATGGTTTGGGGGGCTAGGTCAGTGAAGATCTGTATTGGATGATCTTGATATGTGATCTGGCCTGCTTCCCTGGCAGATCATAGTAATAGTTCCTTTGTTTGAAAAAAGTTTTGCAATTATGTCCCGTGGGAGTCCAGATTGGGGTGGTTTGCCTAATGATCTATGAACTCTATCCATTTCCAGACATGAGGGAGGAATATCAGGAGCGATAAATTGAAATAATTCCGTAATAACTTGATCCAGGTTTTTATATGTTTCTGGGAGGCCTCGTATTCTCAGATTAGATCTCCGAGATCTATTTTCCAGGTCTTCCAGTTTTTCTTTAAGGTCAGACACTTGTGTGGTAAGTTTATGGATCTCCGCTTTGTGTCAGTCCAGGACAGTGATTGCACCATCCATTTTATTTTCCAATGTGTCTGTTCTCTGGCCCAATTCTTGTATTTCTCTAGGTATGGTCTCATGATTTCCTCTGAGGTTTTTTCCAGTTCAGAGCGAAGTAAAGTATGGAATCAGTGTATCAGGTCTGGGTCTTTGTGTGTTGATGGAGTTGGGGGGTCTTGTGATAGTCCCACCTCCTGATGTTGTGTAAGTTCAGAGTCTAAAGGCATCTCTACTTCCTCTGGTGGTTGTCGGTTAGGCCTGGATAGGAAGTAGTCCAATTGGCTTCCTGGATTCAAAGTTTTCTGGCATGGTCCACGTTGAGTTTTAGGTAGTTTACCCATTTAATTAGTATATAGTTGCTGATGGTGGGTCCAAGATGTAGGCCTGGTTTTCGGCCCGGTATTATAAAGGTAAAGTCAGATTCCAAAGTTAGAGTTCCTTAAAATGGGAGCATGAGAGTATTTATTAGTCCTGGGTAAGGTAATTTACCGCTTGTGTGTTATTATGGAGGATCGTTGATGGTAGATCTCAGGTAGGATCTTGATTTTCGATTGATATTGTAGTATAGGTGTGTATTAAGTCAAAGTACTTCTTTGTAGAGATACTTCTTTAGGATAGTTTGTCGTTCATGTGTTATGCTGGGGAGTTGTTAATGTTAGGTCCTGGAAAGGGACTTGGTTCTCAAGTGGTGCTGTAGAGATGTAGGTCAAGTGCCAAGGTTGTATATAAGGTTATGATTCCCCAGTATAGTAAAATAAAGTCTTTGGTTAATCAGAGCCAATTTAGTTTGTTGCCAATATGCTGTTATATAGGCTTAATAGCTTATAGTATAAGGGTCTGAAATGCCCTTGGTTTATTAAGCTTGCAGTGCAGTAGAATCCTATAGGGTCTGTTGATAGTGGATGGTCCTGTGTATTGGACCGTTAGTAATGTAAATTTTAACAGTAACTGTTATGTACAGCCAAGTTCTACTGTTTATCTGCTGTGCTTAAGTAAACTTGTAAAGAAAAGTCTCTGGTTATTAAATTCTCCCACCTGTCTTAATATTTTGTTTTATATATGATCCTGTTTATCAGATGAGTTATATTTATGATATATCCCCTTTGATAACGTGCCCAAGGTGTCCTGTACTGTAGGGTAGAATGATGTCTCTGCAGGGTTCCCGCGCGTCTGGTGTGTATCAAACCAAACTGCGTACTTGGATGCTTGGAGACCGCGCGCTGGGCAAACTGCTCAAGAGTCGCAATCTTTTGGCACCGATCGATGCAGGCCGTCCAGGGGGATCGATTGCGCTGCCTCTAGTGAGTTAAATCCAGTGATAGCCGGGGCTTCCCGCTGTTATGGTGCCTGGCTGGTGCGGAGCTCGTTCACGGAGCGGCCATTTTGGATGTTGCGCACTAGCGCCCCCCATGAAGAGAGTGTTTATTAAGGAAATACAGTGGAGGAAATAATTATTTGACCCCTCACTGATTTTGTAAGTTTGTCCAATGACAAAGAAATGAAAAGTCTCAGAACAGTATCATTTCAATGGTAGGTTTATTTTAACAGTGGCAGATAGCACATCAAAAGGAAAATCGAAAAAATAACTTTCAATAAAAGATAGCAACTGATTTGCATTTCATTGAGTGAAATACGTTTTTGAACCCTCTAACAAAAAAAGACTTAATACTTAGTGGAAAAACCCTTGTTTGCAAGCACAGAGGTCAAACGTTTCTTGTAATTGATGACCAAGTTTGCGCACATTTTAGGAGGAATGTTGGTGCACTCCTCTTTGCAGATCATCTCTAAATCCCTAAGGTTTCGAGGCTGTCTTTGTTCAACTCTGAGCTTGAGCTCCCTCCATAGGTTTTCTATTGGATTAAGGTCCGGAGACTGACTAGGCCACTCCATGACCTTAATGTGCTTCTTCTTGAGCCACTCCTTTGTTGCCTTTGCTGTATGTTTTGGGTCATTGTCGTGCTGGAACACCCATCCACGACCCATTTTCAGTTTCCTGGCAGAGGGAAGGAGGTTGTCGTTCAGGATTTCACGATACATGGCTCCGTCCATTTTCCCGTTAATGCGAATAAGTTGTCCTGTGCCCTTAGCAGAAAAACACCCCCAAAGCAAAATGTTTCCACCCCCATGCTTGACGGTGGGGACGGTGTTTTGGGGGTCATAGGCAGCATTTTTCTTCCTCCAAACACAGCGAGTTGAGTTAATGCCAAAGAGCTCTATTTTGGTCTCATCAGACCACAGCACCTTCTCCCAGTCACTCACAGAATCATTCAGGTGTTCATTGGCAAACTTCAGACGGACCTGCACATGTGCCTTCTTGAGCAGGGGGACCTTGCGAGCCCTGCAGGATTTTAATCCATTGCGGTGTAATGTGTTTCCAATGGTTTTCTTGGTGACTGTGGTCCCTGCTAATTTGAGGTCATTAACTAACTCCTCCCGTGTAGTTCTAGGATGCTTTTTCACCTTTCTCAGAATCATTGACACCCCACGAGGTGAGATCTTGCGTGGAGCCCCAGAGCGAGGTCGATTGATGGTCATTTTGTGCTCCTTCCATTTTCGAACAATCGCACCAACAGTTGTCACCTTCTCTCCCAGCTTCTTGCTAATGGTTTTGTAGCCCATTCCAGCCTTGTGCAGGTCTACAATTTTGTCTCTGACATCCTTGGACAGCTCTTTGGTCTTTCCCATGTTGGAGAGTTTGGAGTCTGCTTGATTGATTGATTCTGTGGACAGGTGTCTTTTATACAGGTGACTAGTTAAGACAGGTGTCCTTAATGAGGTTGACTAATTGAGTAGAAGTGTCTAACCACTCTGTGGGAGCCAGAACTCTTAATGGTTGGTAGGGGTTCAAAAACTTATTTCACTCAATGAAATGCAAATCAGTTGCTATCTTTTATTTAAAGTTATTTTTTCGATTTTCCTTTTGATGTGCTATCTGCCACTGTTAAAATAAACCTACCATTGAAATGATACTGTTCTGAGACTTTTCATTTCTTTGTCATTGGACAAACTTACAAAATCAGTGAGGGGTCAAATAATTATTTCCTCCACTGTATAGTGTCAGTGATAAATTTGATAATTCTGTTAAAAGCCCCTTGTCCTCTAATAGAGGACAGATAGACCTTAGGATTGTATCCTGTATTAGGACTTTTAGTTCACAGTTTAATAAAATTAAGCAAATTGGAAAAAAAATACAGCTATTCTTTGTACTGATCCTATTCTAAATAAAATTTTGGGTAGCAAATGTACCTTTGTAAGTAGGCTTTCTAAGACCTGTTGGTAATTTTAACCGACCAGAACCTTACTATACAACAAGACCCTGAGACAAGGTTCTCAGGATAACTGATGCTTTATTCATTAATCAAAGACAGAGTCTTGTGGAAGCTTTCAGCAACACAGAACAGCAACTGAAATGTGTCAAGAAGATCCCTCAAAATCCTGAAAATCTTAGCCTTTTATAGAGGATGACAAAAGTATATGATACCCCTTTTACAACTGTCTGTGTGCTCTGTGGTTCCAGCTGTGCAAATAGCAAAGTGCATGTAGGGTCTTAGCTAGTCAGCACTATCATGTCTAATCCTTGTGATTTTATAAGATGGTATATTTGACTTTTATATTCTACTTTATACCTTGCATATATATATAGTATATTTATATACCTTTATCTCCTACCTCACCTGCCTTGGGTTGTCTTTATAGGGGACACTGGGGGATTTTATGTGTCCCTTTATGCAGAACTTACCCGTCATAAGTGAGTGTCTCAACAGACCCTTAGGGATACTCTTTCACCTAGCTATGGGAATACTAGGAACATACTGGGAATCTTTATCTTCTACATGGTTGACAGTAAAAGGCATGTTTAATTGTGGTTCAACTAGATGCATCGGTTACAAAAACATTTGCTTCTTCAGTTTCAGGTAAAATATATACTATTAAACAATATATTAATTGCAATTGGAGAAATGTGATTTATTTACTTATGTGTAAAAAATGTCTTAAACAATATGTTGGTCAAACTAGCCGTTCTCTGAAAGAAAGAATAAGAGAGCTTGTACTCAATATAAAGAATATTAGGTCTGAAACTACTGTAGCTTGACACTAGATCTTTAGATTTCTTCTCAGTGATTTTGAATCCCCTATCCACTGCTGTTTCATTTTAAATGTATGTTTCCTATATCTGTTTTTACTGCTTGGCTTTGATCAGTGACTTCCATTATCATACCCCTAGTGTAATCACATTTCCTGGCTCTGTGTAAAGGTAAATCGTTATCTGATAACAGGCAATAGGTGTGAATTTGTATTTGGTGTATTTGTAGAACCATGTGATTCTCTTGAACTATTTCCTTGGGATCACTCTGGGAGCAGCTCGGCTGGGGGTTGCAGCTCGGCAGTATAGCAACTTAAAGTATAGCAAATTTAAGTATACTTAAACTATAATGAGTTAGACAGAGTTGGACAGCAGTGAACATACTCCATCTGGGACTTCGCCTGAAAATGACAAAACTCACTTCATTCCTGTTGATTGTATGCTTGGTGCTCCCTAAGGTTGTCTCTTCCTTTAACCCCCCTGTTGTCTGTCCATACTCCATACACATATCCTCCTCCCTGCTCCCATCTACATACTCCAGCTCTTTTACCCTCTATAACTACTTACATCACCTCTGTCCCCTGGTTACTGTCCGTATGTGGAGGCGCAATAATTTCAAATCCTCTGCTCACATCTTCTCACTCCTCTTCCTACTACTGCTGGCTGCAGGGGATGTCTCTCCAAACCCCGGGCCCTGCTCCATACCTACTTATATCCGTCCTCGTCCTTCTGTCCCCATGCCTAAAACCTGTCGCTCTGCTGTTTCTAACCTTATTCAGGTTCCCACTCTTCCCTCCTCCTGCCTTCCATTTTCCTGTGCCCTTCTTAATGTCCGTTCCTTAACTAACAAAACTACACTAATCCACGATCTGTTCTGCTCTAAATTATTTCATCTCCTTGCGCTCTCTCATGGCGGTCTGTCCTTCTCCCACACCCCCCGGACCACTGGGCGTGGTGGGGGAGTTGGAATTCTCCTATCCTCCCATTGTCAGTTTGCACCTATTCCTATTCCACCAGCTTTTTCTTTTAACTCATTTGAGGTGCATGCACTTCAAATCTTCCATCCTCTCTCTGTACGGGTGGCTGTCATTTACAGGCCCCCATCAGCCTCCTCCCCTGCTACCTTCCTCTCTGATTTTGAAACCTGGCTCTCCTTTTTCCTCTCTACTGACGGCCCTGCAATCATCCTTGGGGATTTCAACTCCCACATTGATGATCCCTCGCAACCCTGGCCCTCACGTTTTCTCCGCCTAACCTCCTCCTTTAAACTCCAGCAGTGGACAAACGCTCCGACTCATAAGGATGGCCACTTTCTGGATTTAGTCTTTACTAAAAATCTGTCCCTTTCTGATTTTAACAGTGTCCCCTTCCCCTTCTCTGACCATCACCTGGTTACATTTTTTGTCTCTCACTATCCTTCCCAACCTGCTTGTTCTGTCTCAGCATCGGTTGTACCTGCCACAAGCCCTGTGTAGACCCGGTCTGTGAGGATGAGTGCAGCAGGTTGAATGATCACCTTAACAAATAGCTTACTCAATGAATAAAGACTCCAGAGGTGTTTCCAATGCTTCTTTATGCTTCAAGGTAGCAAGGGTATAAACATAGAGACTTTTCCATAGGTAAATTTCTAATGAAGATACACAGCTTACATACACTGCAGTCTCTTCATAACACACTTAACAAAAAGGGCAGTTACAACAACAAAATGGAGGGTGGGAGCAACTATCTAGCAAGAAACAGCAGGGGTGAATGGATGATACCAAATAACATTATAACAATAACATTTAATAAGAACTGCTAGGCAGTAAAAGCTGCGTGGCAGCACACTCCCCGCCTGGTATCGTGAGATACCACTACACAATATTTTTCCTACATACTATTACATTGCATGTAGTAAAATGCTAACTAGCTTTCTCAAGTCTAATGTATTAGGTGACTCCTTGCATCTCAGGCTTGCTGCGGAGGGTTCTCTTAAGTGCAGCAAATCTGGCTAAAGCTTGTTCTCGATTGTTAGGGAGAGTAAGCCTTGGTAACCGGAAGGGTAATGGAGCTACCCAACTGTTGGAGTTGTCCTTGACAAACTCTTCATTCATAATCTTGATGAATTCCCTGTCTTCGACTGAAGGGGCAATCTTGTTGTCGTCACAAGTAGTCTGGTACACTGACTCACCAAGGTCCATGTGAGAAGTGAACTTGCAGGTAATACCTTGGAGTGCTTGACATGGAGCTTCAGATTTGAAATCAAGTCTTTCCTTCACATGAACAATGGACATTTCATCAACCGATAGGTACGTTCTGATCCTTCCACATTGGTTTTGTAGGAAGCTACATCCAAGTGCTTGTACGATCGATCTAGACAGGCTTCTCCTATTATCACCCATCCAAGATCGAGTTTCTGGGCATGAGGAGCATCATCTGGACCATTACATAACTGTCTTATTTTATGAACTCTGGGAATGTCTCTCCCTAGAAGAATCATGATCTTCGCGTCCTTGTTAAGTGATGGAATGTAATCAGCAATGTAATTCAAATGAGGGTGATGACGTGCAACCTCAGGTGTGGGGATCTCTTCTCTGTTATTCGGTAGCTGATCACATTCGATTAGCGTTGGTAGAGGAAACTCTATGTTCTCATATTCTGATGCCACTATGAAGCCATGGGCTCTTCTTCCAGAAGTGCTGACTTGTCCTGCACATGTCTGCAAGGTGTAGGACCAGGTCTCTCCATGAATCTTGAATAAGTCAAAGAATTCTGTACTGGCTAATGAGCGATTGCTCTGATCGTCGAGTATAGCATACATTTTTATGGCATTTTGTGGGCATCCTTCAGGGAAAACCCTAACGAGACATATTTTGCTGCAAGACTTGCTATGAAGCCCTTCTCCACACACCTCTGTACATCTTGTGGTTACAACATTGGCATTTTGCTCAGTTCTCTCCCCGCCATCATCTGATGTAGTCTTGGGGTTGCTACCAGGCAAAGGTTTCCCTTTGAATGAGTCTGAATGAAGAGCGTCCACATGCCTGGCACTGTTACACAGGGAACATCTGACGGCGTTCTTACAGTCTCTGGCTAAATGATCGGAGGATGTGCAACACTTGAAACAGATATTATGCTCCTTGAGGTATGTCATGCGTTCTTCGATAGGCTTGCCCCTGAATGCACGACATATGGAGAGAGAATGTGGTGCATCATGAATGGGACACTGTTGATCAAGATTGCTCCCCTTGGTATCTTGTAATTTAGTGTCTGTAGCCAAAACATTGGATGTGATTGCAGTCTTTCTCACAGCAATAGGATGTCTTAAGTCCTTGAATTTACTGTTGGTGGCAATACCCTTTGAAGTAGTTGAAGGAAGGATGGTTGTATCTGGATACAAGAAGCTTGGGTCATTCATGGATCTTGCGATCTTCCTCACAAACTCTGCAAAGTAAGAAAAGGGTGGGAAAGAGAAATGGTGTTCATATTTATACTTTGATCCTACGCTAGTCCACTTCCCCTGGAGATAATTAGGCAGCTTTGCTACAATAGGATTTACGCCCTGAGCAGTGTCTAAATAGCTAAGACCTGGCAAACTAGGATCTGACTTAGCAATTTCAAGTTCAAGAAGAAGGTCACCTAAGTCTCTAAGCTTATGATCGTCCTTAATAGAGATCTTAGGAAAGTCTTTTAGTCTCTGGAATAAGGCAGATTCAATGACTTCTGGGCTCCCATAGTCTTGTTCCAAACGTTCCCAGGCAGCATCGAGGCCTGCTTCAAAGTTATGAATGTAGACAGATTTGAGTCTCTTTACTTGTTCTGAAGATTGTCGCCCCAACCACTTTATTAGTAAGTCAAGTTCTGCTTGGGGTTCAAAATCCAAGTTCTTGATTACTGTCTTAAACGTAGATCTCCAACTCCTATAGTTCTCTGGGTGGTCATCAAATCTAGACAGTCCGGTAGCAATCAACTCTCACCGAATCATATACTTGCTGAACTCTGCAATGTCAGTGCTTTCGGTTTTTACACCCACAGGAAGTACTGATGGTGCACCATCTTGGATCAAGGTTGGTATCCGATGCTGGCCAATAGGTGGAGGGAAAGGTATTGCAGGTGGGTTCAGTCCAGGCAAGGGTCTGGCGTCTGAAGGTCCTTGTGTATTTGAAATTGAAGAGAGCTGTATTGCAGGAGGCATAGAGTTCACTCTGAAGTCTTCTGATGTGCCCTTGTAATCTCTACTCACAAGGGGTTGTGGTGGCACATGAGCTGGATAGGTTGGTACACTTGATTTTGTGGCTTGCGGTAGTAGTGGAGTGTCTGTGTTTGGAGGTGCATGCTGACTTGCTAGAGGATTATGAGATGGATCTACTACCGTAGGCGGCACTATATTATTATGGTTCTGGGTCAAGAGAAATTGTAGTGTCCTTTCAACAGGGTCTTGACAGGCGACCAAGCTAGGACAAGACGCTCCTTCTTCTTCCAATAGGGCTTGTTCCAAGACAAATAATTCCGCTAAGGCTACTTCCTTTTCTCTTTTCTTTTGAAAGATTTCTAGATGGGCCTCTGTTTCTGCTTGTATTCTTGCTCGAATGCGTTTAGCTTCTACCTGTGCTTCGGCCTCCTTAAGCTTAGCTTCTGCCTGTGCTTCGGCTTCCTTGAGCTTAGCTTCTGCCTTGAAAGCTGCTTCTCTTTCAGAACAGGTGGCTTGAACCTGGGCTACTGCAGCCTTTTGGCGAGCTTTCAGTATTTGGTCGCTCAGTGATGACCTTACAGAGCAGGACCGCAATGACTTAGAAGAGGATTTATGATGTGAGCAGGCAGATCTAGAGGATTTTCCTGAGTGTCTGGAAGAAGTAGATATACAGGATGTAGTTTCATGAAGCTCTGCTAATCTACCCTCTATCTGTACCTTTGCTTCAAGATATGTGCTATGCCTCTGCTGCTCAGTAGAAGTAAAGTCTTTTAATTCTAGTGAAGCTTCCTCCATGTTGGAACGTGACAAAAGGGAAGAGTACCTTTCAGAAAGTCTTTTATAATTCTCAAATGCCTTCTTAACCCTTGAGAGGGCGGCGTTCAGTTGCTCAGTGTTGTTGCTAGTTTCATTAGTGGCTGTTATACAACTTAAGGTTTTCTCCCATAATGCAATCAGGTTATCAGCTATCTCTTTCTTATTTGCTTCATAAGCCTCCCTTGCTTTCAAGGATGGATGAGGGGCCCTAACTGGACGTGCAGAATGAAGCAAGGTGTCTGTTTTATCATGAGCAAATGCAGGCTCAGTAGAATCTCTGTCAGACATGACAAGTGCTGCAGTTTAGTGTCTTGAAAATCTGCCAAAGCTCAGCTCTGTAAGTATTGATACTTTGTTTGTAAGCAGGCTGGGCCTTAGAGCTGGGGCTGCAAGCTAGCTCAAACCGGATTCTTGGCAAAGAAAAACACAGTTCAAAATCACCTTGTGTAAGGTAAGAATATAGTTCTTATAATAAATGCAGATATTGAATTCACAGTCCAAACAGCTTGACAATAATGAATCTTTGTGACATTATGGTAGTAATCTTGCACAGTTCAGAATGTGCTTATGGCTGAGCAACAGCACAGACCAGCAGTAGGTTATACTGTGGGGAATATTCAGCAGGTAGCTGGCTCCTAGTGCAGTGCAATGCTTCTGGTAAGTGTAGCAGTTACACACAGGCAGTGATAGGCCTCAGTGCACAGTATGAAGATGGATTCCTGTCTTAGGGTGTTTATTCTTCACACAGGCAAATGATTACTCACGGTTGTGAAGCTGCAGAGTATAGCCATGCGATGGATTCTTCTAGAAATTTACTGTTCTGTCTCAGCATCGGTTGTACCTGCCACAAGCCCTGTGTAGACCCGGTCTGTGAGGATGAGTGCAGCAGGTTGAATGATCACCTTAACAGATAGCTTACTCAATGAATAAAGACTCCAGAGGTGTTTCCAATGCTTCTTTATGCTTCAAGGTAGCAAGGGTATAAACATAGAGACTTTTCCATAGGTAAATTTCTAATGAAGATACACAGCTTACATACACTGCAGTCTCTTCATAACACACTTAACAAAAAGGGCAGTTACAACAACAAAATGGAGGGTGGGAGCAACTATCTAGCAAGAAACAGCAGGGGTGAATGGATGATACCAAATAACATTATAACAATAACATTTAATAAGAACTGCTAGGCAGTAAAAGCTGCGTGGCAGCACACTGCTCCTTCCCCCACTGTATTAATTAGAAATACACGTGACGTTGATCTCCCAGCCTTAGCTTGCTTTTTCAGGTCCAGTCTCTCCTCCTTTGATGAGATGTCTGACCCTGATACCCTGGTTAGCAAGTACAACAGTATACTAGCCTCCACCATTGACTTATTTGCACCCCTTCAGCCTAAGCATACTCGGGTTCAAAACCCACGCCCGTGGCTGAATGTGCGCACCAAATTCTTACATCCTGTATGAGGTCTGCGGAACGTATGTGGAGGAAATCCCGTACGCAAGCAGACTTTATCCATTATAAATTCCTATTAGCCTGCCTCAATTCTACCCTGTCGAAGGCTAAACAGGATTACTATAATACCCTTATAAACAACAATAAATCCAACCTGCGACGCCTGTTTTCTATTTTCAATACCCTTCTGCGTCCCTCACAGACTCCATTACCTCACTCTATGCACTCTTCCCAGGACTTTGCTGATTTCTTCATGAACAAAGTGGAGTCCATCCACAATCAGATTCCCCCCTCGACTAAAACAAACCAGCTCCTCCTTCCTCAGCCCCCCTCTGCATGTCTTAACTCTTTTGGTCCCGTAACTGTCTCCGAAGTCTCCCACCTTCTTTTGTCGGCTCCGCTCACCACTTGCTCTCCTGACCCTATGCCTTCCTCTCTGCTTAAACACTGCATTCCTGAACTTACTCCGGCTCTTACTTACATCTTTAACTCTTCTCTGACCTCTGGAAGCTTCCCCTCTTCCTTCAAACAGGCCTGTGTCAAACCTATCCTAAAAAAGGCCACGCTGGACCAGTCCTGTCTCTCTAACTACCGCCCTGTCTCACTTCTACCGCTTGCCTCCAAAATCTTAGAGCGTATTGTCTTCTCCCGTATCACTAACTTTCTTAACGCCCATAATTTATTAGACCCTCTGCAATCTGGTTTTCGGCCTGCGCACTCTACTGAAAAAGCCTTGTGCAGAGTTACAAATGATCTTCAGGTTGCCAAAGCCAAAGGTCACTTTTCCATACTAATCTTCCTAGATCTATCGGCTGCGTTTGATACGGTTGACCACTCCCTCCTGATGCAAATTCTGCATTCGATTGGTCTCCGTAGTCAGGCTGCATCCTGGATCTCGTCTTATATCTCTAACCGTTCTTTCACTGTCTCCTATGCTAACAAAACCTCATCTCCAGTTCCTCTTAATGTGGGGGTACCCCAAGGCTCTGTACTTGGGCCGTTGTTGTTCTGCCTCTACACGCTCTCTTGGGGAGATCTTATCCGTTCATTTGGCTTCAAATACCATCTGTATGCTGATGATATCCAAATTTATCTGTCGACCCCTTCGTTAACAGTTGAAACTGAGACTCAAATCTCTAACTGCCTCCTGGCTATCTCTAACTGGATGAACCAACGCCACCTCAAACTGAACCTAACAAAAACTGAACTAATGATCTTTCCGCCTAAGCCTGGTCCTACCCCCCCCCCCTTTTCTATCTCTATTGATGGCACCCTGGCACCCTCATCAACCCCGTCGATTCGGCGCATTGTTTGGGGGTGATCTTTGACTCCAGTCTCTCCTTTTCTGACCACATTAACACCACTGTCAAAACCTGTCACTTTTTCTTTATTGCCAAAATTCGTCCCTTTCTTTCTTCTGCAACAGCTAAGCTGCTCATGCATGCTCTCATCCTGTCACGACTGGACTACTGCAACCTGCTATTAACCGGTCACCCTAAATCCCATCTTTGCCCCCTACAGTCTATATTAAATACTGCTGCCTCCTCCTCCCATCCAGGAGAGTTCAGGCCCTTCCCCTGCTAAAGTCCTTATCGTGGCTTCCTATTAAACAAAGAATATCTTATAAACTTCTTCTTCTAACCTTCAAAGCCCTCCATTCCTCTGCTCCTCACTACATCTTTTCCCTTGTGTCTCCGTACGTTCCTGGCCGACTCCTTCGTTCCTCGCAGAGCAATCGTTTGGTTGCGCCCCCCACTACTACTGCGGTTTCCCGCCTTAAACCTTTCTGCCTTGCTGCCCCATACATTTGGAATGCCCTCCCTGATTTCCTCCAGAGAGAATCCTCCCTCAGTCTTTTTAAAACTAAAGTTAAAGGCTACCTTTTGGAGCACTTACCCAGCACCTGATCTGGGAACTAGCACTATATTGTAGTGTCACCCACTGTGACATGCAGCACTTATATTTGCCTATTTGTGTCTGTTAGTTACCCTCCCATATAGACTGTAAGCTCTACGGGGCAGGGACCTCCTTCCTCTTGTGTCCTCGACTCTTAATTTATTGCAGCTGTATTTATCTTGTATTGTTATACTTTGTATGTATCTATTATTATCTTATTAACACCCTGTTTGTATTAATGTATTCTACTGTACAGCGCTGCGTACATAAGTAGCGCTTTATAAATAAAGATATACATACATAGTGACGGGTATAGAAAGAGTCAGTACAGGTATTAGAGGTGGGAATACATTATATAAACTACTTAAAAATTAGACTTTTTGGATTTTTTGCTAGGTACAAGAGTACCTTTGGGCATGAATTTTGAATATAATGTGGCATGTTTTCTCTAATATATGTATTCTGTTCCTTTAACCTGACTTTACTGTATACTGTTTTACACTCGTTTAATGTTTTCAAAGAAGTATTTACCTTTATATGTAAATTGGGATTGAGCCCTTCCTTTTTTGTGCTTTATTACTTTTTCTACTTTTTTGTAAAAGTTTACTAACTGTATATTGGTTAATCAATTCTCTAATAACATGAAATACGTCAGGCTGTTTAGAGATGCATTTTCTTTAAATAAAAATGAATTTGTTTTAACTGCACCACTTGCTGACTGATTCAGTTCAGTCCAGTTTTTCTAGTGTCAACCTCTTTTGTTAATTTAGAGGTGTTTTTGTTTTGTTTGGAGTTTTCCTGGGAGCTGAAGGAGTTTGGGGGCTTGGCACCTTGACCCCTTATACTAAGGATTAAATATACCATTAAATTAGTCCATCCAGATTTTTTCTTTATTAATTGAAAACAAAAATGGATAAATAAATCTTTCTACTGCAACCTACCAAACTACAAAGCTATGCTAAACATAACGGTTGTTATGAAATTTCTAAAAATCATCACAACGCTTGCATTTTGCCCTATTATGTACTCCACATTTCATAGTTACATAGGTTTGAAAAAAGACCAGAGTCCATCAAGTTCAACCCTTCCATGTAAACCCAGCACACACAACCTACAGTATACTTAACAATCTATACCAACACATACATAATATGCTTGTTCAAGAACTCATCCAGGCCCCTCTTAAAGGCATTAACAGAATCTGCCATTACAACATCACTAGGAAGGGCATTCCACAACCTCACTGCCCTCACCATGAAAAAGCACCTACGCTGCTTCAAATGGAAGCTCCATTCCTCTAATCTTAAAAGGTGGTGCGTTGATTGTTTTTATGGGAAAAAAGAACACCCCTTATCTGCCTATAATCCCCTCTAATGTATCTGTACAGAGTAATCATGTCCCCTCGCAAGCGCCTCTTTTCCAGAGAAAACAACTCCAACCTTGACAGTCTAACCTCATAGCTTAAATCTTCCATCCCCTTTACCAGTTTAGTTGCACGTCTTTGCACTCTCTCCCGCTCATTAATATCCCCAAACTGCACTGCATACTCAAGGTGAGGCCTTACCAGAGACCTATAAAGAGGTAGAATTATGTTTTCATCCCTTGAGTCAATGCCCTTTTTTATACAACACAGCACTGTATTTGCATTAGTAGCCACCGAATAACATTGCCAGGAAATAGACAACATATTATCTACAAAAACCCCCAGATCCTTCTCCATTAAGGATATCCCAACAAACTACCATTTAGTAGATAGCTTGCATTTATATTATTTCTACCAAAGTGCATAACTTTGCACTTGTCCATATTGAAACTCACTTTCCAGTTTGCTGCCCAATTTTCCAGTTTTGCCAAATCACTCTGTAAAGCGGCAGCATCCTGCATGGAACTTATAGTTTTGCACAATTTAGTGTTGTCAGCAAAAATAGAAACAGTACTTTCTATGCCCACCTCCAGGTCATTATTAAACAAGTTAAAAAGTAAAGGACCAAGGACTGACCCCTGCTGTATTCCACTAACAACACTGGTCCAATTAGAAAATGTTCCATTTACCACCACTCTTTGTAATCTATTCTTCAGCCATTTCTCTATCCAATTACAAATATTATGTTCTAGGCCAATATTCCTCAATTTGATCATTAACTTTCTGTGAGGTACTGTATCAAACGCTTTTGCAAAGTCCAAGTAGATGACATCAACTGCCATTCCAGGATTGAGGTTACGCATATATAGATTTTAAGCTCTACGGGGCAGGGACCTCCATCCTCTTGACTCTTAACTTATTGCAACTGTATTTATCTTGTATCTATCTGTATTTATTGTTGTACTTTGTATTTATCTATTATTATCTTAATAATCCCCTGTTTGTATTAATGTATTCTACTGTACAGCGCTGCGTACATAAGTAGCACTTTATAAATAAAGATATACATACATACATACAAAACCATGCTGGCACAAACTTATAGTATTGTGAACTGATGTCAGACTAACAGGCCTATAGTTTTCAGGCTGAGAAAGGGATCCCTTTTTAAATAACGGCACCACATTAGCAATTCCCCAGTCTCTCGGCACCATGCCCGACCTCAACAAATCCTGAAAAATTAAGTGAAGAGGCTTGGCAATCACAGCGCTAAGCTCGTTTAATACCCTTGGCTGAATACCATCCGGTCCCAGACCTTTGTTTACCTTTACACGTTCAAGTTTCTTTTAAATTCCCTCCTGAGTGACCCATGCGTCAGTAGCTATATTACTAGAACTGGGCATCTCATTCTCATCTACCAACTTACCCCGCTCCCGTGATAATAAGGTTCCCACCCCTTCTTGCTTCATTTTTTTACTATTCACATAATTAAAAAATAATTTTGGATTATTTTTACTCCTAGCTGCAATACCCCTTTCCATCTCTATTTTAGCTTGCCTGATTTTTTGCATTGCCTGTTTTTTTTTCACTGCCAGCCGATTTCTCCCAAAAGTGAACATCTACTGCCAAGCCATTTTTAGACATTTTGCACTCATTACATTAGCTTCGGTTTCTTGATAAGAAAACCTACATGAAATAAAGCATGTTATATATCGTTTTTTCCGGAACGAATTGGGCTTGAACAATGTAATAAAATTTTGTACTTTTTCTGGAGATTTAACACATTTAACACGTTTTTTTCCCAAGAACAATTACATTAACTTATAAAAATTGTACTGTTTGTAAAAGCCCCGATTCTGCTGAATCCAAAAATACCAATTATGTATTGGTAACCCACTTTTCTTGTCCAGAAGACACCCCAATAATAAAAAAGCATTTTGTGCAATTTTACATTGAAACAAAAGTGAAAAGGCCATCTCTATTTTAACATGGCATATCTTCTGACAGAAATGGAATAGCCCTATAAGTCACACGTTTTTAGAAACTGCACACCTCTATATTTTTAGTTGTGGAGTAGTGTTTTCTCTAAATGCAGCTCCTGTCATACAGATACCGTAAAAACATATACCATATTTTTTTTTTTTCTGAAACACTATCACAGTCACAAAGTCCAAAGTAAATTTGAGAATAAAACACCAATGAAAATTTTCAAATGAAGGCAGGTTATAAAAGAACAAGTTATCCCGAGTAAAACAATACCCCACATGAATGGGTGCACATAAAGACACAGCCTTCAAACAGCCCAAAAAAGGGCAATGCATAAGGGCACTTTCAGCTGGAAAATTTGGAGCTGCGCTCTAAGTGCACACCACACAGTTTTTCAGTCTAAACACCCCCTTACCTGTGAAATACCCCCACAAACTATATGTTTTCTGAAAGTGTACACCTGTAGCTATTCAGCAGCACCATTCTTGCTTTCCTGCATGCAGAATTGTGGATGCAGTTCTCCGTAGAAGTTTGCAATTTGGCCTGAAATAAAGAAAAAAAAGATCCAAAGTTAGATCCAAAGTTACCCTCAGGAAAACAATATAGCAACTCCTACATATAAAATACAAATATAGAGAGAAGGCAGTCAGTTATAAGTGAGTTATAACTATGTACCAGTTTTGCCCCCCCATACACGTGCACCCATAGAAAGTGCACCCATAGACAGTACCCCCCATACACATTGCCCTAATAGTACCCCTATACACAGTGCCCCCAATTGCCCCCAAAGACAGTACCCCCCCATACACAGTGCCCCCATTTGCCCTCATACACAGTGCCCCCAATTGCCCCCATACACAGTACCCCCTATACACAGTACCCCCATACACAATGCCGTAATCTATTACAGAACTGCGGGACATTCATTGAACTATCTGGGACAGCGGGATGCACTATAAAAAGCGGGACAGTTGGGGGGTATGGCTAAAGAGGTGACGTGAAATAATGAATTATTACATAAGTTCATAGCACCACAATTCTGAAAAAAGCTGAATGCCTGCACCAAAAACAAAATATATATTGCCCAAAATAAAGGCCTCAATATCTGCATTGAAAGCTGAGCTAATGAGTTGTGAATTCACCAGTTTCTCTCCAACCAAAAGAGCTATGCCATCAGAACAATACTATTGCTCATAATAAGGAGAAAGACTACAATTAGCATAAGTGTTGAAATATAAACTCCCATCTACAAACAAACTATAACTTTCTTTTCACTACTGCAAACAAAGACCCTAACTGTGCAAAAATAATAAAAACAAATATTCCAGGGAGACCTAATACAGTACACTAGTAAAACCTAAAATGTCACCCAGAAATATATACAGTATAGCTTTAGGAACTTCCCTGAAACACTAGTACTGCCCTGTACACTAGTAAATCCTAAAATGTCACCCAGAAATACATATAGCCATAGCAACTGCCCTGAAAGGGTAGCTTATGAGGTGTTAGTAAAAAAAAAACCTTGTGGCATCAGCAGGGGAGATGAAATTATCTGCAGGCAAGATCATCACGCACCACAAATTTTAAGGGGCCCAGTCCGTACCTCAACACCTCAGTTGGCTATACATAACCTAACATAACATTTTAGGTAAGGAATCACCCAAACTAAGCATGACATAAAATTCTGACCTGAATACATAAACCATAAGGCTATTATATTAATTTTGCACAAAGCGGGATGCCAATAATTCTTATAAATTCAATCAGTGCACAACAATTTATTACCCTTTCAATGCAGTGCAGCCGAGTATGGTATATTTCAAAACATGATTTGAAACATAACCCAGGGTTGCGAGGGCACTTAGGGCAGTAGTACAGTGTATCTCGTCTTATACCCCTTTTGCGGCACACTCTGCAAGCTTTCTGGGCAAACACTTTTCCAGGTGTGGGTGGAAGTGTATCAATAAAGTGCTTCCCAATCAATCGGGCCACATTGTCACTAGGGGGCATCTCAGGCACTGTCTCCTCTACGCCACTAAACAACAGGGCAGGGATTATCTGAAGCTGGTATTTATAATAGGATAATTTGGGGCCTGGTACTGCTGCCTTATATACAACATATGAATTTCGAAGGGCCATTTGAATCAAGTATATACCAACTTTTTTGTACCAGGCCTTAGTTTTTGGAGTTGATCAGTTCTGTCAACGCCACCCATGTACCTGCTGTATTCCCTGCTACAGAGAGGTTTTGTTTTAGGAGGCCTACCAACTCTCTGTACCACAGTTACTGACTCATTGTGGATTGTCGTCAGCATGAATACATTTTTTGTGTCATAATAATTTATGGCATGGAGCTCATCATTTCTTAGGGCATAAACTTCTCCACGATTCAGTTTTTTGCAGACCAGATCCCTAGGCAATACTTTTCAGGTACGATTTATAGTGCCACAGGCTGGAGTATCTAAAGAATATAGGGCTCTATACAGGGGGATACTAGAGTAAAAGTTATCCACATATAAGTGGTAACCTCGGCCCAAAAGTGGAGAGATGAGCTTCCATACAATTTTGCCACTGACAGTCAAATCAAGGGGACAACCAGGGGGGTCTAATTGGGAGTCCTTGCCTTCATAAATCATGAAATATCTGGTGTACCCCGAAATGCTTTCGCACAGTTTTTAAAATTTGATCCCATAGCAAGGCATGCTTGCTTGGGATGTACTGCCGAAATGCGATGCGCCCTTTGAAGAGGAGAAGTGACTCATCTATACAAATGTTTTGGGAAGGGGTATACATTTCTCCACACCGCTCAAATTAGGCAGCCTGTCATGGCCGGGCTCATCAGGGGGTTCAGTCGTTGCATTGTTATTGAAATGCAGAAACCGGAGAAGTAGCTGATACCGGTTTCTCGGCATGGTGGCAGAAAAAACAGGGATAGACAACACAGTAGTGGTATCCCAGTAGGACTCCAAAGAATTTGCTTTTATGAGACCCATAGCTAAAGTGAGTCCCAAGAACTTTTTCATTTCAGCAATGTCAGTGGGATGCCATGCCTGCACTCGAGCATACCTAGGTAGGGGATTATGGGCAAGGTATTGCTCGGCGTATAAATTTGTATAGAGGACCATATCCTGTAGGATGGCCTCAGTGATATATAATTGAAAAATCAATAGGCTCAAAATTCCTGGTGTCCACCTTAACACCAGCGACTGCAGTAAATATGGGGATATCAGGGGGAAAATTACAAGGAGGCCTCCATGCAGGCTCTCCTCCAGCTGCAGCATCAGCCCTATCACCCTCTCCCTCATTTTGGACACTCTCCTCTACCTCCACCCCCATGGGCTCCTCAAGAGCACTAACCATGCTACTACTACACCATGACTCTTCAGTAGAGGAGTCACTCTCTGAACCAGGGGGCACATACTCGGAGTCACTGAACTCCTCCGAACTAGAGGCCATGCACAGTGCAGCAGCCTCTTCAACCGAGAACAACTTTCTGGCCATGTTGCCGACAAAATATTTTCAAAACTAATATAACACCCTAGTCCAAATGCTCCCAATGAGTCACACAAAAAATCGAGTAAATCACAATATGATCAGAAGCCAGAAAAATCTAACAGCTATGCAAAGACAAACTACAGCAACACAGGCAAGGCAGAGACTGGAAAATAAACAGATAAGATAAACAAATCTGGCAAAGAAACCCCACCCCTCCCTTGAACTCTAGACCTCCCTAAAAAAAATACAACCAAGAACAATGAAGAGCAACAACAATCAGGAACAATCCGGAACAAGCAAAAAAAAAGCAAAAGCCAGTAGACGAACAGCAACACAAATAAAAATGCAATAAAATCACTGAATAAATAAAAAAGTGATTATGACCTAATTACTATTGAAATAAAAGTAACACAAGCAAAGTTCTGTAACTACAACCAAGAACAATCAATAAGCAAGAATAGTAAATGAATAGCAACACAAATCTAAAAATGCAATGAAGCCACTGACAAATGCAATAAAATGCAAGAAAAGAAATGCAAAATCAAGGTAACACAAGTAATATAACTAATCAAAAGTACAACACAGAACTGGAAACTCAGAAAATCACTGAAAAATCCAAGAAAAATGTGATTATGCCATGTGACTTGTGTTCAGGCTACCTGATCACTTGTCACACTGAAGAATCAAGGTAACACAAGTAATATCAAAAGTACAACGCAGAACTGGAAACTCAGAAAATCACTGAAAAATCACACTGCAAAATCAAGGTAACAAGCAATATAACAGTAATAAAAGTATAACGCAGAACTTAGAAATCAGAGTAATAGAGTAAAACAAGCAGAACAGAAAATAAAGCACAATGCAGAACTGAAAAAGCAATGAAACACAAAAGCAACAAACAAATGAAATCAATGATATAAAATAAAACTGATCAAACAGTGATTAGTGTGTAAAGGCTAAAAATGGAAAATAAAATAAAGGCAAAGTAAAAAATATGTATGTGTGCACACTTGCAAAAGAAGTGTGTGTATGTGTGTGAGTGTGTATATAGGTGTGTATATGTGTGTGTAAGTGTATATCTGTGCAAAAAAAAAGTAAAAAAAAAAAAGTGGAAACTGCAAAAAAATTAAAATCAGCAAAAAAAAATTACAATTAGTATAAATGGTGTAATGTGTGTAAATGGTGCAAAAATGGTACCTGGGGGCAGGCAAGGCAGATCTCAAGGCAGGCAGGCAGATCTCGGTGCTGGAGGGTCGCAGGGGGCTGCAGGCAGGCTCCACAAGGTTCCAAGAGTGAGGGGGCGGCGCCAGGGGCAGGATTTATTTTTTTTTACCTTTTAAAACATTTCACTGAAGTTTTGCAATAAACATGTAAGATGAATAATTACAAATTATTTAAACATAGGTTGTACAACAATAGTCACATTCGACAGTTTGTCTTTCAAAAAGATAAGAAATTAAGAAAATTTAATACTTACAGAGAAACAAAATAAGTGATTTAAATAGAGAAAAACAAAACAAAAACAAATTAACTAACTTTGCCCAGTGGATAAACTATAAAAAGAAAAGGAAAGAAAAGTTTCCTAGAGAGCAAAATCAAGGATAATTTTGCTTATATGTTCGTGAATTATTGAAATAAATCTATATATGCAGCATTTTATAAATCTGATCCTTATTACTTATATCTATAGCATTAAAGAAAAATGACCATGTATTTTTAAAAGGAATCCTGGATTTAGGTTCACTTGTTTTTGCTTTGATGGCCTCTTGCCAGCTAAGCTGATTAAGATAAGAAATAATTTATGTTATAGGAGGGGTTTCCTCTTTTAACCAATAATAAAATAATGCTTTTTTAGAGGCAGCCATAAACAAAAATAATAATTGATCAATTTTTTGTGCTAAGGAGACTGGTAAAATGCTTGATAACACCTCCTCTTTTTTAATGTGTAATAGAGCGAAACTAGGAGATCTATTTAAATTCAACCTGTGGTTCAAGAATCTTTCCACCATGTTCCAGAAGTTACCAATCTTCGGACAAGACCATAGGTAGTGGAATAAATTAACACCAGTTTCGTTACATTTGGGGCAATAAGAGTTTGTTTTAAAGCACTTATTACGAACAAAAAGTTTTCCATATCCTAAATGGACAAGATTGAATTGCTGAATCCTCCAGCTTTCAGCAAAAATCAGATTGTTGAATTCATGCATAGACTTAACCAATTGCGAAGGGGATATAGAGTGTTGTAGATAAACAGACCACTTAGCAGACACATTCTCTGAGGGATGATTATCTTGGGTAAAAAAACATCCCAGAATGTACCAGAAAGTATGTTGATTTTTATATTATGTGGTTTGTCTTTAAATTCTAATATTGCCTCAGCCAGTCTATGTTTAGTGACCACAAAATTGTCTTTATTGTGAGTCACTGATAAACCACATTGGCAGGCTAAGTAAAAGTATTTATCAATTTCAAGTAACTTGAATTTTTCTTTAAACAATGGCCAGGGAATTAAAGAATAATTGTTTGGATCTAGTAGGTCTTTTATCAATATGATGTTTTTTTTTCTCAGATGTTAGTAAAAAGGAAGAAGACCTTAATGGGTAAGAGTTTTTCAATAGAAGTTTAACTGGCATGAAGGGAGTTTGAGAGTAACTGAAGCCATGTCTGGAGAATAGATATTTCCATACAAAAATAGTGTCCCGATATAGAGGATTCCTTTTAATATATCTTGGTAAATTACTCCATTTACTATGTAATACAGAAAATATATCAGAATAGGGTTCATGGAGTAATTCTATTTCTGGGTTGGTGTATTTGTTTCTTTGAAAGATCCATTCAATAAGGTATCTTGTTAGAGCAGACAGGTTTAATGTTCTAAAATTCGGTATTTTTAGTCCACCAAGTTTAGCAGGTCCCCTTAATTTGGACAAAGCTGTTTTTGATTTTTTTTCATTCCAAATAAATTTCACAAGTGCAGAATCTAGCTTTCTAATATCTGAATGTCTAATAAGTAAAAGTTAGTTGATTAAAGAATAAATCAGTTTAGGAAAGATAAAGATCAAGTTTTGAAAAAGATCACCCTGCCTTTTAAATTTAATGGGGAATGCATCCACTTTTTACACATTGAGATGATATTAATAATGGCAGGAGTGATGTTCAAGGAATACAACTTATTTAAATCTATGGGAATAGTTAAGCCCAAATATTTGAGTTGTGTTTTTGGGGGTCTTAATTGCAGCTTCTTTAAAAGAGATTTAGATATAGAGCCAAATGGATTCATTATTTAAGTCTTGTCAACATTTATTTATATCCTGAAAAGGACTGAAAATTCACAAGCATATCGAAAATGGCTTTAAGAGAGTTATTGGGATTTTTTATAATTAGCAGCAAGTCATCTGCAAATGCTAGTACCTTAAGTTGCTGCTTGTTAATAGTAATACCTTGGAAAGCCTTAGAAGAATTGAAAGCTCTAATCAATGGTTCTAAAGCTATATTAAATAGCAAGGGAGATAAGGGACAGCCTTGTCTAGTCCCCTTAAAAATTTTTAAAGGTTTGGATTGGGCACCTCCTAAAATGACTTGAGTTTTGGGATTAGAGTAAAGATATTGAATGTAATGATAAAATGGACCATTAATACCAAATAAATCCAAACAACTGAAAAGATGGTCCCAAATCAAATTATCGAAAGCTTTCTCAGCTTCAATATTAATTATGCAGCAAGGAATCTTTTCTTGGTATAAAATATTATATGAAGTAAAGCTCTTATGTTCTTAACCCCTGATCTATTTTTAATAAAACCGTTTTGAGCTCCGGAGATAACAGAAGGAAGGATCAGGGACAATCTATCAGCCAAATTTTTTGATAATAACTTAATATCTTGATTTAGTAGAGATAGAGTGAGGGGATACAAAGATCTTTATCATTTTTCGGTATAACTTTAAGGCTAGAAAGTTCACTAGAAGGAAGTTTTTTACCGGATAGAAGAATATCATTAAAAAGATTAGTTAGGAAAGGAGACATTTTGTCCTCCAGAAGTTTATAAAAAGTGGGGGGGAGGCCATCAGGACCACCCACTTTTCTAGATTTTAAATTGTCAATGGCATAAGTAACTTCTCCAATTGAAATTGGTCCATTAAGATCTTTTAATTGTTCCAAATAAATTTGGGGGATCTTGCAGTTAGTAAGAAACAATGGGGCCGATTCACTAAAGTGCGTTTTAATGCGCGCTATTTAGTGATGCAAGCGCACTAATTAGCGCACGCGACTTGACACGCGACAGCATAAAACTGGCGCCATTTTTCACATTTGCCCTGGGAGAGCACAGAAGTGCAAGGTAGAAAAATCTTTCAAATAAATTACAATTTGCTATGGCTACCAAAAAAACCTTGGGCAAGAGGAGGGAGAATATACCTGCGGTGTCACCCAGCTCTGGCACAGATGAAGAAGAGGTGCCCCTTTACCAAGGCAGCTCTGAACCATCTGAGGGTACAAAGTACCAGCCCCAGGAGGCCAGTGAGAGTGCTGAGAGTGAGGAGCTTCCCCCCACCTCTGGGAAGAGACAGCAGGAGGGGAGGCTTTGGCACCTCAAATTTTCGGAATTCGAGAATGAAGCGCCAGTATATCACAGTCTTATTGGCAAATATGCCACTAAAACACCAACATCAAAAAAAAACAAAGCTTGGAAGGACATAACCGAGCATGTCAATAGTGTGGGTGTATGTGACCGGAATGTCCACCAATGCAAAAAGAGGTACCAGGACATTAAAAGGTGCCTGAAGAAAAAGCTGGCAGAGGAGTCCATATACAGGTAAATATCTTACATTCATCTTTCTATTGAAACACTTGCTCATCTGCTTCTCTACTCAACTGGCTTTTCCTTTTGGCTTACTGTCTTTCCTTCCTTTTTGCCTTCTTTCCTGCTTACTTTACTTGTATGTATGGCATGCCTATTATTATGTGTGTAACTTATGTCCTCAAAGCTGTGTAGTACAACATCAAATTTGGCCAGTAAATAGGGGGGGGGGGGGGGGGCGCATTTAAGAAATCTTTAGCCAAATACTTAGGGGTCCATTTACTATTACTGTTACTTAAATTAAGTGGGAGATTTTAGACACAGAATAAATGGCAAATATGTTGTGGGCACTTTATTAAACGGGAACAAATATAATATTGCAATTATTCTGGCAACAAAATGGGCTAAAGACAAAATTGTTGGCAGAATATTTGCAAAAATTGAACCCATATAGCATATTGATGCTGTTACTGATAAATGTGTAGGAGAAACTACATGAAAGTATAGAATACCATATCAAGGAAGGAAAAATAATGAGACATTACTCAGTTCAAATGTAGAAAAATCTTAAATTTTACTTTACTGATAAAATATTAAAATAAAAATAAAAAAGGGGGAAGGAAAAAAAAAACTTAGGGCTTGCTGCCCTTGAGTTCCTCGATGTCCCTCCTCAATTGTGCCATTCCCCCCGGAGTTGGGCCAGCTCGGCCTTCATATTGTCCAGGTCCTCCTGCATGGACCGATGTGCTGGGCCTTCATCGGCAGGAGAACCTGGTGGCTGTGATCCGGGGGGCTGGGGGGGGGAAATCAAGGGCCGGGGAAACTGGGGGCAAACTGGGGGAAGAGTAAAGGGGGGGTGTCCGGGGCCTCCTCGGCCTCGGGGGCCTCCTCCGCCTCCTCAGCCTCTGGGGCCTCGGGGGCCTGGGTCAGTCCTGGGGCCTCAGGGGCCTTGCTGGGTCCTGGGGCCTGGCTTGGTCCTGGGGCCTTGCTGGGGCCTGGCTTGGTCCTGGGGCCTTACTGGGTCCTGGGGCCTGGCTTGGTCCTGGGGCCTGGTCATCTCCTGGGGCCTGTTCAGCTCCTGGGGCCTCGAGGGCCTGGGCAGGTCCTGGAGCCTGGTCTGCCTGGGGTTGTGCCTCCGGAGGGAGGAGAGGCGCAATGTCGATGTTGAGTTCTGTGAGACAGTATTGCAAGATGTTATTTCAATCTATTATACATATATATATATTTATTCACAGAGGGCCACCATCCTAAATAACGGGGCCCCTCACAACAACATTTTTTGGGCCCCACTCCTCCCACGCCCCCACTGGCCCCTCCCCCTGTGAACCCTCACATCAAGCCAAAGGACACACAGACATTGTTAGCCAGGGCCCCCTAAAACATTTGTGGCCCTTCCCCCAAATAGGCCGCTCCCTGCTGCTTCTCCCTGCTTTAAACTCATTTATGCATATGTATTTGAAAATGTGTGTGTGTGTGTGTGTGTATATATATATATATGCACAGGTATGGGATCCCTTATCCGGAAACCCGTTATCCATAAAACCCCAAACTACGGAAAGCCTGTCTCCCATAGACTCCATTTAAATCAAGTAATTCATAATTTAAAAACTCATTTCCTTTTTCTCTGCAGTAATTAAACAGCACCTTGCAATTGATCCCAACTAAGATGTAAATAACCATTATTGGAGGCAAAACCATCGTATTGGGTTTAATTCATGTTTTATTGATTTTTTATTAGACTTAAGGGATGGAGATCCAAATAACGGAAAGACCCCTTATCCGGAATACCCTTGGTCCCGAGCATTCTGGCTGTATATATATATATATATATATATATATATATATATATATATATATATATATATACATATATGTGTGTGTATATGTATTTGTTTTTCAAAATGCCACAAACATATTTAAAATTCCCTCTTTATTGTCAACTTTATTGTGTATTTTATAAAAAACATGCATATATACACACATATATATAGAGAGAGAGAGAGAAAGAGAATGTTCAAATTACTTGCTAAATCTTTTAATAAAACGTATTGTGTAAATAATAATAATTACCTTCAGCTATTTCAGCAATCTCCTGAAAGCTCCTGCGCTTCAGGTCTGACCAAATCCGCTGGAGCAGGCGGAGGTCCATTTCGAGGCGAAAGCCCCTGCCCTCTTCCTCTCATGGACCCCTATTGGCCCCAGCGGCAGCCTGTCATACCCTGAGCACAGGAGGAACTCGATAATATAGCGCCTCTCCTCCATTAGCAGCTCTGAAACCCCAGGCATGGTGGCTCTCAGTATGGTGACAGCAGGCTCAATGACACAAAATGGCCGCAAGTCGCACATGTCACGAGATTACCAAATCGCCACAAAATGGCCGCAAGTCGCGCGTGACACGAGATTGCAAAGTCGCGAGAAATCGCGCGATTTGTCGCCAAAATATCATTATCAGTATTGTATCGCGATTTGTCGCGACTTTGTAATACTCACCGCTATAGTGGTGATTATTATGGCGATTAAATATTCACCTCTATATTGGCAAATATTATGGCGACCAAAGAAACTTTGCCAATATTCTTGCTAACAAATATTCTACTTTAAAGTTAGCGACTGTTCATAGACTATACTCTTAGCCAATTTAAACGTACTTTAGTAAACAGACCCCTTAATGCCCTGTACTGTCCTTTAACAAGGAGGATTATTTTTTAAGCATTGGTTAACACAGAGAGAGTATAAGGGAGAGCCCTGGGAGTTAGCAAGGCCACTTAGCAGCAACTTGCAGCATTTTAGTATGGTTTTGGTGTCAGAGCCTTAGTATTGTTACACTTGAAAGTAAAGGCAACTGATTGGGGCAACAATGAGTAACAAAAAGTGACTGCGTTGTTATGGCTTGCTTATTGGAGACAACACAATAAAACCATTTGTATATTTTCTTTAGATCAGGAACTGGAGGAGGGCCCGCTAAAAGGGTGCATTACACCCGTTATGAGGAGCTGCTGCTGCCACTTATACACCGGGAGAGTGTGCGAGGTGTCTCTGGCACTTTTGATACAGACCGGAATGTTGGCCAAGGTAGGCGTAATGACAGTAATCCAAGTGTATTTGCTCTTGCAGAGAAGCTTAAGATTAAAGTTATACTGACACAAAAAAATAACTTTTTCAAATATAAATAGAATGAAAAAGTTGCCTATAGGTCGTGTTGATCATTTTTTACTGATAGGGCTGCTTTTGTGTAAGTAATTGTTACTTGAAATCCCAAAACCTGACTGTTTTCCCAGCTTGACTGTCCCTTCTCAGCCTATCAGTTACAGCTTCTAATGCCAACGGCCTCCTGCTGGACAAATATGGCCGCCCCCTCATAGAGGAACATGGGGGATCAGATAGGGAATGTAAAAAGCTTGGCCAAATACTTTTATGGGCAAATTATAAATAGCATGCAAAGACAATGTTATGACAGATGTAAAAATAATTTCCTTTCTGGTGTCTGGATCTCTTTAAGGTTAAACAATCATCAGATTCATCTCCACCTGGGCCGAGCAGGCGCAGACAAACAGCATCTGCTCCCGTTCCAGGTATTATTCTTAACAAATTTGGTTTGACGTGTGTTTTGTGTTAGGCTTGTGCAGTGGCATAATAATGAATTGTGTCAGTGTATATTGCAGCTGTTTCAATTCCAGAAGTGCAGTCTATTGCTAATAAGATAGGGGTGTTATTTGCCAAGTGTGTCTTGCTGGGTTAGGTGCATCTTGTACTTTTGGACAGTCAATCTTTTCAACTTGATTTTACCTTTTTGCCTCATTTGGAATGAATCAATGTCCACAAATATTTTTGGCAAAATTAACGTTTCACAAAACTCATTATTGTCCATGAACATAATCCAAAATGAACTAAGTTTTTTTCTTCTTTCTTTTCAAAGGTAGTCGCTCCTTGTCTGGGCTGCCCTCCCCATGCAGCGATCCTGAAATTGAAGGAGAAGGATTTAGTGGGGAGGCAAGTGAGAGAGGGTCCCACGTCGGTGGCAGCGGCGTGGCCTTCTCCTCAGATGAGGAGCCGGCTAATATTCCACAACAGCAGCAGCTCCCAACCCAGGCCCCAACCCAGCCCACCAGAGAGAATGTGGCCCCTAGGGAACAGACTCAATCTCGATTCCACAAGGCTCTAAATCGCCACCATAAAGCCCATATGAGAAAAATGGACCAACAACATGTCGACTCGTGTGTGGCCACTAATGCCTACAATGCAGGTCAGGCAAGGCAAAGCCGCACACGAGTCGGCAATGCTTGCTCTTCAACAAGAGTTGGTGACAATCCATCAGGCCAGACATGAAGCACAATCGCAGCATGAGGCTAGGATGGAGAGCCTCATGCAGGCCAGACATCTTGCCCAATCCCAACATGAGGCTGCCATGTTGAGCCTGCAGGAGGAGGTGGTAGAGCTGAAAAGACAAAAACTGGCTCTGTTGGCTAAAGAGAAACAACAAATTGCTGCACCAAAGCCAACAGAGCCCACCAGCTCTACCAGCGCAGCTCCCCCTCCTGCAGGTTCAACCAGGCAGCTTTGCAAGCGAAAGTAAATTTCGAGATTACAGACTTGTGGAATGTAGCTTTTATTTGGCCTTTTTTTTTTTTTGTTTGGTTTGTTTTGTTGTGTTTTTTTTTCTCTTGCTTTCTTACTTTTCTTAAACCTGCTTCAAAAATATATATTTGTGAAACGTTCCCTAAAAATAAATATCTTTTTTTTGGGACAAGTTGTTTGGTATGTGTTGTGTGTGGGATGAAAAATTTTAGGTACTTACAGGCAAAGTAATTATTAACAATTTGTCCCCGGACTCCCTCGGGCATCCGCACGTTGGACAGGATCCGGTGGATGGACGGGGTCCTCAAGGTCATCGGCCACCTCAGCTGTAAAGTTGTGAGGAACACGGGTCAAAAACAAATTATTACAGTAATGATGCTTCATCAGGGCCGCTGCTGGCCAAATGGGTGCCCTAAGCTGAAATTTACTTTTGTGCCCCCTCCCCCAAATATTACGGAAGTAAAATAATAAAAAAAAAACACCTACTATAGAGGCCCCACACACAGTGCCCCCAATTGCCCCCATAGACAATGCCCCCATAGTAAGTGCCCAAAATAGCCCTCATAGATTGATTTAACTATCCGGGACAGCAGGATGCGCTATAAAAACTAGTGTTGGGGGGTATGTTAGAATATATACAAATTATTTTTTTGGAGCAGCTGGGATGGTGTCCCCCTGGGAGTTGTTGCCCTATGCAGACTGAGTACTCTGCTTATAGGGAGCGGCGGCCCTGTGCTTCATTGTTATTTGTATATGACAACAAAACTTGAAAAATTGAAAACCTGGTAGGCCGTGCCGGTTCGCCAAATTGTGCAGTACAGCACACGCACCGATGATGTTTGCCACTTTGGTGGGGCTGTACAGCAGGCTGCCTCCTGATCTGTCGAGGCAGCGGAACCAGCTCTTGAGGGCACCAAACGTCCGCTCTATCACAGACCGCGTTCTCACGTGTGCTTGATTGAAGGCACACTCCGCTGTGAGTGCGGCCTGTGAATTGGTGTTATTAGCCACCGACCGCATGGGTAGCCAGCACATTGCATTACAAGCTTATGGCAGGCAGGGACTGGTTTTACAATGGGACACACAAAGCAAATGTTGACAAGTTGTGCAAGTGTAAGTGATACAAATACTTACCTAACAGCCACCCGTGAGGCATTTGTCCTGTCTCAAATGCTTGGTAAAGCCTGGACTGTCTTAGGATGTATGCATCGCGAGAGGAGCCGGGGAATCCAGACACGATGCTCAAGATGTTCATGTTGGCATCACATACCACTTGTACGTTAAGGGAGTGGTAACCCTTGCGGTTCCTGTATATGTGCTCCCTGTCTTGGGGGGGGTTAAGCACAACATGGGTGCAATCTATTGCACCCAACACATTGGGGATGCCACTTACCCGATAGAAATCCCTCTTCACGGTGCCCCACTCGTTCCGATGTTGTGGGAATGAGATAAAATTCCTGGCCAACGAGCGGATGGCGTCCAGGACCTGGCCAAGGCACCGTGAAAAGGTGGGCTGTGACAGCCCCCCATAAACCCCCCCCCACCCTCTGAAAGCTGCCAGAGGCAAAGAAGTGCAGGTAGCACAGTAGTTTGACCATCCCCGGGACAGCCCTGCTTCGGCGAGTCCGTGGTTCAAGGGCAGGCTCAAGCAGCTCGTATAGGGTGTTTATAGCTGTCTTATTGAGCCTGTACCTCCTGACCACTTCATCCTCGCCCAAGCCCTCCAAGGTGGCCCTGTCTCTGAAGTGACGTGGCCGCATAATACGTGGCTGGGGTTGTTGGTGCGCCGCCGCCTCCTCCTCCTCCTCCAAATCCCCCAAAAACCCAACCACATAGTCCCCTGCGTGCTCCATTTTTTACACACAAAAATGTGCTCTGCCAAACACCTCCCCCCAATCAGGTGCTTAAATATGCACATATTCGTTATAGTACTGTATACTATCGCGACTAAATATTTACCTCTATATATAGAGGTAAATATTTAGTCGCGATAGTATACAGTACTATATTATCGCGACTAAATATTTACCGCTATATATTACTGTATATTAGTGGCGAAATTCCATACATGCCAAGACTTTAGTAAAATTGAGTAAAAGGACACATACTTGAATAAATAACACTGTAAGTCCATATTTTATTGGAAAAAACTCATTTACTGTACTTTTCTATAATTTTTCGCCTGCCTGTAGTAGGTGTTAATTTTCGCATAGCCGAATGCGATATTTAGCGCGCCTAAGTTATAGTGAATCATGCGATCGTATTCTTTTCAGCGCGGAAATTAACACAAGCGGTAAACTAGTGCATGCGGTAGCACGAAAATTTACGCATGCGATATGGAGACTTATCGCATGTGGTAATGCTGTAGTGAATCGCGTGCTAATTGTCGTGACTTATTTAACGCAAAAAAGCATGCGATAATTTTTATCGCACTTTCGTGAATCGGGCCCAATGTCTTTGTCTCAGAGTTGTTATGAGTGTTATGTGAGTATAGCTTTTCATAGTAATTTTTGAATATATCAGCTATTTTATTGGGATCATTAGTTAATACATTGTTTTTATCTTTAATTCTAATTAGTTTAGTATGTCTATCATGTAATTTTGTTAGATTGAAAAGCATATAATTAGCTTTGTTATTTAAATTACTATATTTAGCATGTAAATATGAAGCAAAAAAGGTGTTTCTAAAGTCAATCCAGGCCTTGAGGTCTTCAGTAACTTTTTTGTATTTTAAAGCATTTTCCAAAGAGGGAAATTGTTTAAGGCGAAGATATAAATCTTTTTGCCTTTTACTTAAGTTTAGAAAGTTTTTTTGTCCCTTACGATAATAATGAGACCTAAAAGATAAAATCTCTCCCCTAATCAGAGCTTTCCAAGTTTTCCAAAACAATGGGAGATTACCTTATATACTCGAGTATAAGCCGATCCGAATATAAGCCGAGGTACCTAATTTTACCTAGGAAAACTGGAAAAACGTATTGACTTATATATAGTATAAGCCTAGGGTGGGAAAAGCAACAGCTACTGCTAAGTTTCAATAATCAAATAATTAAATGTATAAAGGAAAGTGCTATTCCCTTAAGGGCACCAATTAGTTAGGTACCCCTCCAGGAAATATAATGTTTAACTTGGACAATGGGTGTAGAATCATCTGCAGAACAGCAAGGGTGTTTTCCCTCAAAACACCACACTGCCATCTTCAAAGATTTCCCACGTACTGCCTGCATGCACTGCTTGGACTCCTCTAGTGAATAGCACTTTGTTATTAGAAATCCTATTTAGAAATCTGCAGCCTGAACTGATGCCTGAATGCCAACACTACGTGTAGATTCTTATGGGCCACCAGAGAAACTGACACAGAGGGCCCACTTTCATAAAAATAAGATGTACTGTAGACAGTGCTAAATGTTACAGTTGTCATATAGACTTATGGTGGATAATGGAAAAGGTGACTGGCTGGGTTACACTAGGGAATATCCAGTTCAACAGCGCTTAAACCCGACTGCTCTACAATAGGATGGACAGTACCTGTGTATGGTTTTGTTGCATATTTTAAATTTCCCATGTAAAATATATAGGTTTCTACATGTAAAAAAAATTAACAAAATGCAAAATCAAAACAAATGTATATATATATATTTACTCTCTTACACTGCATGAATTTTTGCAACTGGATTTTTTTCTGTGCATGTATGATTTTCCATTGAGCCAAACACAGAGCTGATCAAACATAACTCTAATAACTAATTAACTATAAATAAACTATATCATTATTATTACTATTTCTAATTAAGGTAGGAGTATGTAAGAAGCACGATTGCCTTTAGGGCGATGAAAGAGAAATATGTAAAACACTGAGGCAATCTGGCTTAATTGTGAAAAAATGCTTTCTTACATGCAGCAAGGACAGTGTGCGTGTGCAGGTAGAGACATGCTCCGGTCCATGCCTGCAGCCAGACATCCCCCAAATGTACGGCAGAGCGGGCCACACAGAGAGCGCCAGGTAGAGACGTGCTTTGGTCTGCATCCCCCCAATGTACAGCTGAGCGGGCCACAGAGCGCCAGTTCAAGATGCACAGGGGAGCCATGCGGACACGCACTAACGTACACACGCACGCGAACGGGAACGGTCACGGGGGGGTGTGCTGTTGATGTGCGGCCAGGTGTGATGCCAGAACTGGATAGAAACTGGTGCATGGTCAGATATATCAGTGTTACCTATATCAGCTCTTATAATTTTACTTAGTAAATTATTTGACGTCAAAATATAATCTATACTAGTTATGGTGGGGAGAGGAGAAAAAGGTAAAGTCTTTCTCTGTTGGATGGAAAATTCTCCAAGTATCATTTAGGCCAGTGTCTTTAAAGAATTAATGTAAAAGTTTAGATTTTTTTAAATGATCTTTATATTTCCAGTCAGTTCTGTCAAGGGACCATAAATAAGATTCATTTAAGTCACCTGCTAAAATTAGATTAGTATGGGGAAGCGAAGAAATTTGTTGTTTAAGCCAGGAGAAGTATTCATTTTTGCCATTATTTGGAGCATAAGCAGAACATAAGTGCCATGGAGTATCATTAATAAGTACCTCTACGTAAATATATTGGCCTTGCTCATCTTTGCCTGATTGTAGTATAGCTACATTAAGTTTGTGGTGAAACAGGATAGCTACACCACATTTTTTATTAACTGCTGGAGAAAAAATAACTTCTCCTACCCAACCCTTTTTTAACTTTTCGTTATCTGATTCATTCAGGTGGGTCTCTTGTAAAAAAGCTACATCACATTTAAAGCTTTTTAATTTTTGTGAAATACTTTTCCTTTTTATATGATGATTTAATCCATTGACATTCCAGGAAACTATGTTCAGTGGTAAAGACTTATGTTGTAATTATATCAGAAAAGATGAGCAAGAGCAGAATTTGATACTTTAACATACTTGTAATAACATCCACTGGGCAAAAATATTCAACAATATTAACAATTAATGCGAATAGCATAACAATATTAGGTAGATAAAATAATAAGCTACAAAGGCATAACAATTTTAAACAATACAATCTAATCATATGTAACTTCCTTTTTTACTAAAGGATAAAGGTCTGAGAAGAGTTATCAGGGAGAAAAGCATCCCCTTGTGGGTCAGGCACAATTAAGCATGGCTGCTCATGTTTCAAATAACATTTCATCTTTGCTGATATGTGAGGGGTTAATTCCCCTGGGAGGATGAGGTGACCTTGATCTTGATCTGGAATTGGAGTAATTTTGTAGTGTAGTAGACTTCAGCTCTTCGGAAATCTTAGAATGGCATGGTTTATCATATTTGTGGGCTCTCTGGCTATTAGAGTGGATTTTAGTTGTATTGTCTATTTTTCCATCAAGAGAGGTTTTGGTTACTTCCTTTCTTTCCAGATAGTTGACAAAAGTGGATGCTTCAAAAGGATCATTAAAGATTCTTGTACCAGAAGGCAAGAAGATTTTGAGTTTTGCAGGGTACATTAGAGAAAAGTTGATGTTGCAGGTTTATCAGCGCTTGGCAGACCTTTGAGAATTCTTTACGTTTTTGAGAAGGGAAGAGTGAATAATCTTTAAAAATAAGGATTCTTTTTCCTTCTAAATCTAGCATTTTCACTTTTTTGTATGCTTGAAACAATCGATTTTTCTCAGAATAGAGTATTTGACAATTACAACTCTTGGTCTTGGGTTTTGAATGTGTTTTAATGGACCAATCCTGTGTAATCTTTCAATCTTGAAATTGCCACATTCTGGAGGAAGTTTATGAGGAATTGTTTTGGAGACAAGATTATACAGAGAATCATTCTGGAAAGACTCTAGTATGCCGATAAATCTAAGATTGTTTCTTCTTGATCTGTTTTCCAGATCATCTAGTTTCAGTTTTAATTCTTGTGCCTGTTTTTCCAAAGGATCCAACCTAGACTGCAAGTTCAGTGTATCATTCTGAATTTGATAAACTGTTAAATCAAATTCATCAAGACGTTTCTCGTGGTTGATGAGTTGTTCAAAGATGTTGGTAATGTTTATTTGTAATTTATCAATAGCCTTTTCAATAGTAACCTCAATGACAGGATTGATGAGCCTGGCAACTTCCACTGCAATGAGAGAATAGTCCTCAGTCCGAGGGGTTTTAAAGGAGAAGGAAAGGCTAAGTCACTTGGGGGTGCCAAAATGTTAGGCACCCCCAAGTGACTTAGAGCGCCTACCTTGTACCCCGGGCTGGTGCCCCTGTACGGAGGGAACAGCACCAGCCCGGGGCACCTGTAGACACCGCTTCCTCCTTCCTTTGCGCGCTGCCGGCGAAATCCGCCGGCCGGCGCATGCGCAGTAGAGTGAAAAGCCGACTTTAATGTTTAAGTTCGGCTTTTCACTCTACTGTGCATGCGCGCGCAAGAGAGGAGGAAGGAGGAAGCGCCGGCAGCTACCCCGGGCTGGTGCTGTTCCCTCCGTACAGGGGCACCAGCCCGGGGTACAAGGTAGGCGTTCTAAGTCACTTGGGGGTGCCTAACATTTTGGCACCCCCAAGTGACTTAGCCTTTCCTTCTCCTTTAAGAGAAGTGGGTTTGTGAGGTAAAGAAATGTTGGAAGCATCTGAATCTTGTTGCTTTCCATTTTTTCTGTATCCTTTTTCATATGTTTTAACATTTGTTTTAGAAGCCATAGATGATGTATGAGAATGTGTTTCCATAAAAAAAAAATATATATATATATATACAGTTCACTAACTTAGAAACCAATAGAGTAATATTTGGATCACATTCAAGTATTATATGAAAGAGTAGCTTCATGAATAATGAGCAAAAAGCACTGTGGTTCCAAAGTTCAGAACAGGACTAAGCAGCTAAAACAGTACCTCAGAAGTGCATTATGCAGCAGCCATTGGAGATGATGTCAGCAGACTGTTATAAATGTTGCTACTCGATGAGGAGAATGGTAAAAAAAAAAAATCCACGTGATACTGTTAGAGATGTAGCGAACTGTTCGCCGGAGAACTAATTCGCACGAAAATCGGGTGTTCGCAAGTTCGCAAGTTCGCGAACTTTTAGCGAAGTTCGCAATTTTGGGTTCGCCTTAGCTGGAGCCAAATTCTGACCTCTCACCCCAGAGCCAGCAGATACATGGCAGCCAATCAGGCAGCTCTCCCTCCTGGACCACCCCCAGACCACTCCCTTCCATATATAAACCGAAGCCCAGCAGCCATTTTACATTCTGCCTGTGTGTGCTTGATGAGTTAGCATAGGGAGAGAGCTGTGCAGGGGTTTGAGGGACAGTTTAGGTAGCTTTGCTGACTAGTAATCTACTTTCTACTGCTCTGTATGTAGCTGCTGGGGACAGCTGTCCTGCTGATCTCATCTGCTGTAACCCAATAGTCCTTGTAAGGACTGCTTTTATTTTCTGATTACTGTTACTCTTCTTTTCATTGTGTACTGCAGCTCCGTCTGTGTGTGTTGGAGACAGGTGTGCTGCTCATAGTAGTGCACTAAGCACCAACCACACATTGAACCGGCTGTAACCTTTACACGACTTGATTGGCATGTAGACGCCGGACGTTTTAAAGCAGTTTATTACACAAGTTTAGAAATGTAGTGTGATTTCTGCCCTTTACAGCACCAAACGCAACGCTGTGTCAACAACGTATTTTGCAGATAAATTTTTGCTTGATCCCCCTCCTGCATGCCCCTGTCCAGGTCGTGGCACCCTTTAAACAACTTTAAAATCAGGTTTCTGGCCAGAAATGGCTTTTCTAGGTTTTAAAGTTCTCCTTCCCATTGAAGTCTATGGGGTTCGCAAAGTTCGCAAAAGTTCGCACTTTTTGGCGGAAGTTCGCAAACGGGTTCGCGAACTTTTTTTGTGAGGTTCGCTACATCTCTAGATACTGTGTCAGGCTTCAATTCCACCTCAAGACACAAGGTTTAAGCAGGGGCCTTTTCAAACTATGTAAGCAGACTGTTACAAACTCGATGGACAAGGGTCAGGCAGAGGCCATTTGATACAGCCTATAACAAATGTTGCAAACTTGACGCAGATACTGTTAAAAGTCTGCCTGTCACTTACCTCGGCTTCTCTTCCACCTCAGCGGTAAGGTATGTGTAGAAACTTTATATACAGCAGCTTTTTAATGCAGATTTTTGACCCATGGGAAACAGAAGCTTTTATCCCTGAGCCTCCATCCTAACCGGCGCCAAACAGGAAGTTGGGCAGGATTTAAATAACCCACGCAGCAGGCACGTCTTGATGATGTCGTTGCGACTTGGGGTCAGTCTGGGAACGATTGGAGGGGGCAGAGGAGCAGCAGCGCCGGTAAGCTTGTTGCCTAGGGGGTTGTGGGGCTGGCAGCGTGTCTCTGCACTTGCATTGATCGGCGAGTGCAGAGAACGCGCTTTCTAAATGGGAAACGTAGCTCCTACGTGCTTGGCATATAGCGACTTTTTATGACAGCACGTATGAGCTTCGGTCTTGGCAGGGAAAGGGTTAAAAGCATTCGTAAGCATTTCGTAATGTATCAACATAAAATATTCTAAATATGAATGTCAGGGGTCTGCTGAACAGTTTAAAGTGGACCTGTCACCCAGACATAAAAAGCTGTATAACAAAAGTCCTTTTCAAATTAAACGTGAAACCCAAATTCATTTTTATATTAACACATCCAAACCCATTATAAAGGCATTTAAAAATCCCAGCTGTCAATCATATATTGCTTGCTCTGCCTCTATGCCTTAGGCATAGAGGCGGGGCAGACAAGTTCTTTAGCTTTCCATTCAGCACTACGTAGATGTCACTGCACATCTCACTTTTCTCCTCCCTCCTCATCATCTAATTGTGTAGCCAGAGCATGGGCCTGGACATCTGATACCCCATTATGGCATAGAAACAAGATTTTGTCATGATACAAAGCTTGCCTTCATAACAGTGTCCACAAAATGGCAGCTGCCTGCGTGCTGTGATTGAGTAATTCCAAGACGGAAGGAAACAAGATTTATACAGTATTATTTATATAGAGTAAGTAAAGTTTATTTTACTTACTCAACTAAGAATATAGAAAATAATTTGGAGTTATTTCTTAGGGTGACAGGTCCCCTTTAATGCCTAACATGCATAGATTTACCAAACTATGTGGTGTACAGAGGCACCTAAATCGATATATAGCAGACAAAATTTCCACGGGCAAAGACAAGTAACAAAGAAAAATGCGAAAAGTGAAAAAATTGCTAAAATCCCCAAAAAACACTATGCAACGCCTATGCAGAACTGAAAATGGCTAAAATGCAATAAAATTACTAAAAATGCACCAAAATCACGGAAATTGTAATATAAGCACCGAAATAACATACAAAAGGTATTGCGCAGTGCTGTTAGTGAATATACTTTACACAATGGAAATAAAACATTTTTCAGTAAAAAAGAAAACTGATGCAATACACTTGGAAAAATGCATGTGTGAGCAAGTTTGTATGAGTGCTGTAAATAATAATAAAAAAAACAACAAAACACAAATACAAGAGTATTGTAGAAATGATACCTATATTGGCTAACAATAAAAATACATTGCAAGCTTTCGGAGCTCTAAGGCCCCTTCATCAGGCAAAATACAAATGAGAACTGAAATGGCACAACATTTATACTGATAGATCAGAGAGAAGTGTTCACAAGCAATAAATTAGGAAGTTACAGATAGATAGAGATAACTTGTGAAGATAGTAAAAGTAATTAAGGTTTATTAGGGGTGGGTTGTAAATAGTCCAGGGGTCTGGATTCAGTCAGATCAGATAGTGTGACATGAAACCTGACCCCAAATTAAGGCCCTGTCTTAATGTCTTAATTAATGTCAAATTAAGGCCCTGTCTTAATGTGTTGAATAACTCCATACATTTGAATTCATAGATCTTCCTTTCTCGTTTTATGTTTTATGAGTGCTGTGAATTTGTGAAACCCCCCAACCCCCCCCAACAAAATGTATGTGTGTGAAATGGGGACAAGCAGGCTGGAAATCCGGAGGTGGGGCAGAAAGTGCCTATACATAGTTTTCCAAGGTCCAAGCTGATCCCCACCTCTGCTTGTTGCCTAGGGGCTGGGGAACAAGTGATGAGCGACGGCGTGGCTTTAAAAGCCCCTCTTCCGCTCCCAAACCCGGAAGTGCTGCAGAATCTGGAATCTATGATCTGTGGCACTTATAGAGTTAAAGTGATATGTTATGTAAACATTATGGTAAACAAATTATGCTTAAGGGAGAACTAAAGCTTAAATAAGGGCTAGAAATGTTATACATCATGTTTTGGGTTTTTGTACCAGCCCACAGCACTTGAACAGTGAAGATTTGTAGCTTCTAATTATCTTTTCTGCTGATTCACATTCTCTGTGTAGGGATGTAGTGAACCTCACAAAAAAGTTTGCTAACCCGTTCGCGAACTTCCGCCAAAAAGTGCGAACGTTCGCGAACTTTGCGAACCCCATAGACTTCAATGGGAAGGCGAACTTTAAAACCTAGAAAAGCCATTTCTGGCCAGAAAACTGATTTTAAAGTTGTTTAAAGGGTGCCACGACCTGGACAGTGGCATGCAGGAGGGGGATCAAGGGCAAAAATTTCTCTGAAAAATACGTTGTTGACACAGCGTTGCGTTTTGTGCTGTAAAGGGCACAAATCACACTACATTTCTAAACTTGTGTAATAAACTGCTTTAAAACGTCCGGTGTCTACATGCCAATCAAGTTGTGTAAAGGTTACAGCCAGTTCACACGCAAAGACAAAACGCCACGTTTACTGCAACGAAAAAAAACGCAAAAAGCTTTAATGATACCGTCAAGTGAGCAAATAATAGTTTTTACTAGTTGCTTGTCACCTCCAGGACATTCGTCCTGTCGGTGGGAATATTTCTGTAGTGGTGTGTTTAGCAGTCACCGTGCTTGTGCGCACGTGCATGGTCAGGCAGAGGTAATTCAATGTTCAGCGAAGTGAACCAAAAAACACTGATTCTGCAGTGTGGGCCCAGTTTTGGCTTACTTTATTGATCACCTGCGGTGACCATAAAAGATACGATTTTGCCGCTGTTGCAGAACCCTGAAAAATCAGGAATGTGTACATTCCTGAAAAATTATGTTTTTTTTGTCGCAGCCACTGAAGCACAGAGGCCAGAAAAAATATGTTATATAAATGTTGAAAATATTTGTTTTTTTGTTGTCGCAACCACTGAAGCACAGAGGCCAGAAAAAATATGTTATATAAATGTTGAAAATATTCGTTTTTTTTGTTATCGCAGCCACTGTAGCACAGAGGCCAGAAAAAATATGGCATATAAATGTTGAAAATATTCGTTTTTTGTTGTCGCAGCCACTAAAGCACAGAGGCCAGAAAAAATATGTTATATAAATGTTGAAAATATTCGTTTTTTTGTTGTCGCAGCCACTGAAGCACAGAGGCCAGAAAAAATATGTTATATAAATGTTGAAAATATTTGTTTTTTTGTTGTCGCAGCCACTGAAGCACAGAGGCCAGAAAAATATGGTCATATAAATGTTGAAAATATTCGTTTTTTTGTTGTCGCAGCCACTGAAGCACAGAGGCCAGAAAAATATGTTATATAAATGTTGAAAATATTCGTTTTTTTGTTGTCGCAGCCACTGAAGCACAGAAGCCAGAAAAACTCAGGATTTACCTGTCCAAAAAGTTTGGCTTAAAATTAAACCAGTAGGATTTGCACCCTAGTTTGTACGGTGGCGGAGGAGGACGCTAAAGGACAGCTGTGTGTGGAGTCATGCGGCGTGCAGAGAAGGACAGCTGCATGGGGAGTCAGAACAAGTCTTCCGGCATGCAGTAACCCTCCGAGATCCATGCCTCATTCATTTTAATAAAGGTCAGGTAATACACACTTTTGTGACCTAGGCGAGTTCTCTTCTCAGTTACTGCTGCAATGAAGGTCCTTTCTGAGAGGACACTTGAGGCGGGGAAAGACAAGAGATTGATGGCAAATTGTGACAGCTCTGGCCACAGATCAAGCCTGCGCACCCAGTAGTCCAGGGGTTCATCGCTCCTCAGAGTGTCGATATCTGCAGCTAATGCCAGGTAGTCCGCTACCTGCCGGTCGAGGCGTTCTCTGAGGGTGGATCCAGAAGGGTTCTGGCGCTGCCTTGGACTGAAAAAACTTTGCATGTCTGACGTTACAGAGTGGCCAAAGTGCATTGTCCTTGCAGGTGTGCTCATGGGAGGATTACTGGCACCTCTGCCCCTGGAATGTTGAGTGACATCACCCTTAAAAGCATTGTTTTGCAGGCTGGTTTGGAAATGCAGCATCCTTTCGGACTTGTGGTACGTTGGTAACATTTCTGCCACTTTATGCTTGTAGTGAGGGTCTAGTAGCGTTGCGACCCAGTACAGGTCCTTCTCCTTAAGCCTCTTGATACAGGGGTCCTTCAACAGGCATGACAGCATGAAAGACCCCATTCTCCCAAGGTTGGATGCAGAGGTATCCATCTCCCCTTCCTCGTTATCAATGACTACGTCATCCACCATGGTCTCCTCCGCCCAGCCACGTACAAGACCAGGGGTCCCCAAAAGGTGACCACAAGCCCCCTGGGAAGCCTGCTCCTGTTGGTCTTCCTCCTCCACAAAGCCACCTTCCTCTTCTGACTCCACTTCTGACACCTCTCCCTGCGTTGCAGCAGGTGCCTGGGCTCGTTCTAGTGATTCCGCCCAGAAATAATGCTCTTCCTGCTCCTGGTCATGCTGGTCTACGGCCTCATCTGTCACTCGTCGCACCGCACTCTCCAGGAAGAAAACAAAGGGTATTAGGTCGCTGATGGTACCTTCGGTGCGACTGACCATGTTTGTGACCTCGTCAAAAGGGCGCATGAGCCTGCAGGCATCGCGCATAAGCACCCAGTAACGGGGGAAAAAAATCCCCAGCTCTGCAGATCCAGTCCTACCACCCAGTTCAAACAGGTATTCGTTGTTGTTGCAGCAGACGTTCAAACATCATTAGCGTTGACTTCCAGCGAGTCTGGCTGTCACAAATTAAACGCCTGACTGGCAAGTTGTGCCGCCGCTGAATGTCAGCAAGGCGCGCCATGGCTATGTAGGAACGTCTGAAATAGCCAGACACCTTCCTGGACTGCCTGAGAATGTCCTGCAATCCTGGGTACTTTGAGACAAACCATTGGACTATCAAATTTAGAACATGTGCCATGCAAGGCACATGTGTTAAATTGCCCAGTCTCAGTGCTGCCAACAGATTGCTTCCGTTGTCACACACCACTTTTCCGATATTCAATTGGTGTGGGGTCAGCCACCGATCGGCCTGTGAGTGCAGAGATGACAGGAGTGCATGGTTTATGCTTTCAAGGCACGTCATCCCCAAGACAGCATGACACCGGTGTACCTGGCACGTCGAATAGCCTATGGGGAGCTGGGGGTGCACAGGTGTGGAGGAGGACACAGCAGCAGAGGAGGAAGAAGCCGAGGTAGAGAGCGAAGGAGGAGTAGAGGTGGTGGCGGCAGACCCGCATGCAACCCGTGGTGGTGACACCAACTCCACTGTTGTTGAGCCACACATTCCCTGCTTCCCAGCCATCACCAGGTTCACCCAGTGGGCAGTGTAGGTGACATACCTGCCCTGACCATGCTTGGAGGACCATGTGTCAGTAGTCATATGGACCTTTGCCCCAACACTAAATGACAGAGATGCAGTGACTTGGATCTGCACATGCTGGTACAGGTGTGGTATTCCCTTCTGGGAAAAAAAATTGCGGCTGGGTACCTTCCACTGCGGTGTCCCAATTGCTACAAATTTGTGGAAGGCCTCAGAGTCCACCAGCTGGTATGGTAAAAGCTGGCGGGCTAAGAGTGCAGACAAGCCAGCTGTCAGACGCCGGGCAAGGGGGTGACTCAGAGGCATTGGTTTCTTACGCTCAAACATGGCCCTCACAGAAACTTGGCTGGGGGCAGATGAGCAGGAACTGGTGGTCAAGGTGGAAGGCGGAGTGGAGGGTGGTTGAGACGGGTCAAGGACAGCAGAGGTAGAGCAGTAAGTAAGATGCCCATAGCAGAGGAGGAAGAGGATGTTGTGGCAAAGTTAGAAACGGTAGAGGATGGGGTGTGCTGTGTAAGCCAGTCAACTACCTATTCAGCATTTTTGGTGTTCTGGGTAAGTGCGTTTGGAACACTGGTCGATTTCCTAGGGTCACAGGATATCATAGCAGCACGGCCCCTTGTGCCTCGGCGTGGCGGCCTGCCTTTGCCTGGCTTTTTTTTATTTTTACAAAACAACAACAACAACTTGGGTGATGTTTCTGGACACAGAATTATTATTGTTATTTAGACAGAATGTGAAAAAGCTCACACAGCTAGGTGGCACTTGGCTGAAGAAGACACTGGCAACAAGGCCTGCAATGGCAACGTATACAGTAGTGGATATATTATTGCTGGTGGAAAAACGTCACTCAGGTGATGTTTCTGGACACGGAATTATTATTGTTATTTTTAGACAGAATGTCTAAATAAATATCTAAATATCTATATCTAATATATATATATATATATATATATATATATATATATATATATATATATATATATATATATATATATATATATATATATATATATATATAGAATCCAAAATGGGGAGCACACCACATGATAGTACTAAACCTCGGTGCCAGAGCAGGGAAATCTTCTAGCCAAGCAAAAGTGTCGGCACTCATAGGATTTGATCATCAAAGCACAAAAACAATAAAGGCTTATTTCAAATGCAAGCGGTGAAGTTTATTTCCGACGTTTCAGTCCTTACCTAGGACTTTCATCAGGGAATACAAGAAAGCAAATAACCCACTTTTTAAAGGGAGCAATTTGGCGCCAAGAGAGTGTTGCTAAGCAACAGAGCATAAACAGAAACGAGATCAAAGAAAGGAGAAAGAATAGAACCGTGCGCATAGATAAAGTATAAAGAATAAGAGTGTGTCAAGTGTGTGTCAGGTATCATTTTACCCGCCCCTTACCCCAACTGATTCATGGCAAAAGGGAGACTTACAGCCTGTAGTTGCGTGTTAATCAGGTAGAGATCCATTCCTACTTTGCAGGAGGTCATTGCGTGCGCCTACGTCATAGGCAGCAATCGGGGGCTGGGCGTTGCTAGGTAGTAGCGGCTATTAGAAACGCCGTATCGTGCACAGGTAGAGTTTTTCCAACTCGGGCCAGCGCGTCTGCACCGCTCCAAATGAGGACCCAGGGGAGTGCACACACTCGGAGGTAACCGAGTGACTGTGCCAGTTCCCTTGTCCTTTTCTGCGGAGGTTCCGTGGAGACAGACTCCTATTTAGGAATTTTTGTCTAGCCTGGCGCTGCCCATTGCGGAGCCAATCACATCTTTACAATTGCGTGCCTAGTCTGGCACTGCCCGCTGCGGGGCAAAGTCCGTGTAATGCAAGTCTCATTCAGTAGGTTTACCCCCCGCGGGGTAGGTCCATAGTAGGATCCATATCACAATGATAAACCTCATACGTATGAGGTACCAAGTACGGGTATCACGGGGTACACCTGCTACCCCCTGGGGTCGTTCATCAGGGCGGAAGTAATGACAGTGACACACAGTAAGAGAGAGAAAAAAGATTAAAAAGCACGGAAACAAATAAAAGGAAAATAGGAAGTCAATAGGTGCTGCAGTTCCAGGACAGAACGGAAGAAACAAAAGGATACAAAGTCAGCAAGACAGGGTTACAGTGTAACCAATGTTCCCTTAGGCAGCAGAGTTGCAACACATTTACATAAAGTTATGTAATTTAAGTAAACTGAACAATAGACGGCACAGACTCTTAGTAATAGATGCTACTAAAGAATCTGGACAACAGAGCGATTAGCATAGGATAATACAGGCAATAGTCCGAATGCACGGGAGGGTGGCAAAGTCAAATAAAGCATCCCAGTGGTAGTGTTTCGTTAAGGCCCTTTGGGGATACGCAGTCCAACTTATGGATCCATCTGGATTCTCTTTGTAGTAAGGCCTGGTCCCTATTGCCCCCTCTTGACAGGGGGGGTTGGAAGTCTATGGCCATACATTTAAACGTGGGTAAAGAATGCCTCATTTTCAGGAAATGTTTGGCTACCGGCTGATCAGCCTTGCCTTCCTTCAGAGCCCTGCTCACTGCGGACCGGTGGTTCCCTATGCGCTCGCGTAGGGTAGTAATAGTTTTACCTACATAATAGAGGCCACACGGGCAGGTGATAATATAGATGACATAGGTTGAAGTGCATGCTAGTCTGTAGTTGATCCTAAGTCTCTTGCCAGTGGAGGGATGGGGGAAGTCTGGGCCTGTAAGTAAACATCTGCATGTGATACAGTCAGGACATTTGTAGCAGCCTAGTTTCTTTTGTGTGGAAAGCCAGTCTGTCTGGGTCTTTTGTGGCCCTTTGAAGTCAGTTTTAACTAGTAAGTCTCTTAAACTATTGCTCCTCTTGTAGCCAAGCATTGGTTTATTGGAAAGATGCAGCGATAGGGTCTCATCCTGGTTAATCATTGGCCAGTTTTTCTGAATACTTTTAGACAAAAATGATGACGCGGAGCTATAGGTAGTGGTGAAGATCAGGGGGGTTGTCTGGGTCGCATCAGGTTTTCTTATATGGATCAAGTCATTCTGGGTGTGCAGGAGTGCTCTTTGCATCTGTTGGTCCAACTGGACATTGGTGTAACCCCGTTCAAGGAACCTGTTGTACATATCCTCAAGCTGGACCTTTGCCGTATCTGGTGAGCTGTTGTTCCTGATTACCCGTAGAAATTGTGAATAGGGGATGCCCCTGATCGTGGCTGGAGGATGGTGGCTGGTAGCGTGTAATATGGAGTTGCGATCCGTGGATTTACGAAAGAGTCTGGTGCCCAATCCTGGTCCCGACTTGTAGATATTTAAGTCTAAGAAATCAACATTATCTTCATGGTAATTCAAAGTTAATTTAACAGGATTGTCCAGGGAGTTCAGATCCTGGTGAAATTTTAGCATGCTGTCAATGTATATATATATATATATCTAATATCTAATATCTAAATAATAAGATAAATAAAAAAAAATAATAATAAAACAAAAGTGATCTCTGGTTGGTGCTGGTGGTGAACTACTAGGAGCAGCACACCAGTCCCCAACACAGCTAGACTAATAGCACTGGGCACTATAAATTACAGTAGCAAAGTAAAAAAACACAAATAAAAAAAAATGATGTGAGTGTGTGGTTGGTGCTTAGTGCACTACTATGAGCAGCACACGTGTCTCCAACACACACAGACGGAGCTGCAGTACACAATGAAAAGAAGACTAGAGTAACAGTAATCAGAAAATAAAAGCAGTCCTTACAAGGACTATTGGGTTACAGCAGATGACGAGAGATCAGCAGAACAGCTGCCCACAGCAGCTACATACAGAGCAGTAGAAAGTAGATTACTAGTCAGCAAAGCTACCTAAACTGTCCCTCAAATCCCTGCTCAGCTCTCTCCCTATGCTAATACAGAGCAGTAGAAAGTAGATTACTAGTCAGCAAAGCTACCTAAACTGTCCCTCAAATCCCTGCACAGCTCTCTCCCTACGCTAACTTTTCAAGCACACACAGGCAGAATGTAAAATGGCTGCTGGGCTTCGGTTTATATGTGGAAGGGAGTGGTCCGGGGGGGGGGTCCAGGAGGGAGAACTGCCTGATTGGCTGCCATGTATCTGCTGGCTCTGGGGTGAGAGGTCAAAATTTATATATATATATATATATATATATAGACAAAAAAAGTGTCGGCACTCACAGGATTCTCACGAAAATATTCACAGGCAGTACATCATGGTTGAATGCAAATAAAGTGAGGTTTATTGGTCCTACGTTTCGGTTCTTTACTGGAACCTTCGTCAGGGATGAAAATGTGTATACAGAACAGTGTTTAAATGCAGTACTTGGCGCCAAATAGCGCATTGCTAGGCAACCACAAAAATAAATAACGTATTCAAATGTGAAAAAGGGGACAGAAATAGAGAATAAAGAGAGTGAATTAGTAAACCTGTGCCTGGTGTCATTATTGAGCCACTTTCCCCATAATAGAAGTAGCGATCCCCGTTCGTAGCGAGTCCCGTGCGCGCAAGTATAGTGTAGGAGCCGACCTGTCAGTCAGACCGAAGCGCCGCCCACGTAACCCCCTAGGGACGCTCCCTGGCAACGGCGCGTATATCCCAGTGCATATAACCCTGAGCAAGGGGGCCCTTGTTAGTGCGCATACAGGTACAGTCCCGAAGGGTTGCTGGCGCAGCATAAGAGAGTCGGTGCTGGCGACGGTAAGACACTGCTGGCATTAGCCAGAGGTGTCAACCGATCGCCAAGCTACCACAAAGGGGTTTGTACAAGGGTATTTGATTGCACATTGGGGGCGCACTTGGAGCATAGTTACAGTGGGTACGTATCCGCCCCCCGCGGGGCTGTCACAAAGGCATAAGTTTTCACTGTCACACGAGCGGCACCATGGGGTGATTTGGGGTACACCTGCTACCCGTATGCTACAAGGCGAATTGGGGTACACCTGCTACCCATATTACAATTCGCATAGGGGGTGAGTTCAACTCGGGGGGGTATTCTTGGCTAATGAACACACAGAGCAGAGAGGTTTAAGGCAAGAAGACAAGGAGAGTTTGAAAAAGAGAAGGAGTATATACAAAATTACAAATGTACCCAATAGCACGTTGATAAAAAAGGATATGGATACATGTTATCAAAGCTATATATAAATGTGCAGAGTCGCACAGTATCAAATTACTAGCAGGCATATGGATACATGTTGCCAAAAACAGTGAACGCCAAACACATCAGACGGTATCATATAGCAGATAAGAGAGGTTGCAAATACTGCGGCTGGTAGTGTTAAATAAAACAGCCAATTGGAAGAGTCTCATTAAGACCCCTGGGGGCCACACAGTCAAGTTTGTGGATCCACCTAGATTCCCTTTGTAGGAGGGCCTGGTCTCTGTTACCCCCCCGTGACAAGGGGGGTTGAAAGTCAATTGCCATACATCTAAATGTAGGGAGTGAGTGCTTCATTCTGAGGAAGTGTCTAGCGACCGGCTGATCAGCCTTTCCCTCCTTAAGTGCCTTACTTACCGCGGAACGATGATTTCCTATTCGTTCACGCAGTGTAGTGATACATAGTAACATAGTAACATAGTAAGTTGGGTTGAAAAAAGACATACGTCCATCAAGTTCAACCATAATGCCTATATATAACCTGCCTAACTACTAGTTGATCCAGAGGAAGGCAAAAAACCCCATCTGAAGCCTCTCTAATTTGCAGCAGAGGGGAAAAAATTCCTTCCTGACTCCAAGATGGCAATCGGACCAGTCCCTGATGGTTTTGCCCACATAATATAGGCCACAGGGGCAGGAGATAATGTAAATTACATAGATCGAAGTACATGTTAGTCATGTGGTTGATCTTAAAACGTTTGCCCGTGTGCGGATGAGGAAAGGTAGGTCCCGTAAGGAGGCATCTGCATGTAACGCAATCTGGGCATTTAAAGCACCCCAGTTTTCTTTGTGAGGATAACCAATTAGTGGGGGGAGTGGAATAACCCTTGAAGTCGGTTTTGACCAAAAGGTTCCGTAAGCTGCTATTTCTCTTATATCCCAACATTTGTTTCTTGGTTTGGTATAGGGACAGAGTCTCGTCTTGACTGATCATTGGCCAGTTGCTCTGAATGCTTTTAGACAAATGTGGCAATGTGAAGTTGTGTGTGGTCGTAAGGATTAGTGGGGTCGACTGAGTCATGTCCTTCTTGGTTTTTTGTAATACCTCCTGTGTATGGAGAAGGGACTGACGAAGGTTCCAGTACGGTACCGAAACGTAGGATTAATAAACCTCACCGTTTGCATCTATCTATGAGTCTCTTCGTGAATATTATCGTGAAACCCTGTGAGTGCCGACACTGCTCATTTCTATATATATATATATATATAAATATCACAATATAATGTGATATATATATATATTCAGATTCATATTACATGGCAGCTTTGAAACCAGTGATGGAATTTACAGAGAGTGGGGTTGTTAATAGTACATTCTATACTTGGCTTAAGGTTCTTAGTGGGGTCCCTCAGGGTTCTGTACTGGGTCCACTTTTATTTAACTTGTTAATTAACCCTTTTAGTGCCACAGGACGTAGAATCTACGTCCTGGGTACTAAAGGACCTAAGTGCCACAGAACGTAGATTCTACGTCCTGGTGCACTTCCGGGTTTGGGAGCGGAGAAGCGGCTTTTCAAGCCGCTTCATCGCTCCCCGCTCGTTCCCCAGCCTCCAGACACAAGTCAGAGGTGGGGAATGAGTGGCCCCTGGGTCGCGATCGCCCAGGGGCCCCATAGGAAATGTCAGGATGTCTGTGCTGTCTATGCGTGCCTGACATTTCCTGCTCTCCCTTCCCTCCCCCCTGGCCCCCCTTCTCATACTCACCGGATCGGTGTTGCAGGAAGAAGCTGCAGCGGCTCCAGGGTCCTTCCTCCCACCTTCACACGATGTCTGTGCCTGCTTGTCCCAGGTAAGTGTAAAAAAACACACATACACACACACATAATACACTAATACACACTTATACTCACACTTACACACAAACACATACATTTTGGGTAGTTGGTGGGTTTCACACATTCAGAACACTTACACATACTTACTTGCACACTCACACACATGCACAAAAAACACATTTTACCATGTGTACACACTCACTTACACACTTATGTAATTTTGTATTTTTTTTTTCTATCGCATCGTTTTTATTCTTGCCTGAAAAAAATGTTTTATTGTCTTTGCGGATAGCGTATTCGCTAACCGCACTGCGCAATACCTTTTGTGTATTATGTTGGTGTTTCTACTACATTTTCTGTGATTTTGGTGCATTTTTGGGTATTTTACTGCATGTTTAGCCATTTTATAGCATTTTCAGTTATGCATAGTTGTTGTTCGCTTGACTTTGTCTGTAAAACTTATTTGCCCAAGCCAAAATACTCAAACTGTTATTCTGCCTGCAGATATTATTAGGCAAAAAAAAATGATTTTAGTGATTTTTTTTTATTTTTATCAATTTTATTGCTTTTTCATTGTTCTTTGTTACTTGTCTTTGCACATGGACATTTTGTCTGCTGTATTTCAATTTGGCATCCTGTGTACCCCACATAGTTTGGTAAATCTATTCATATTGGGCATCAAACTGTTCAGTAGACCCCTGGCGTTCATAGTTAGAATGTTTTATGTTGGTACGTTACTAAATGTGGGGTACATAATGGGGCAACATGCAAGCTTTGTGATGATTTTCAGAAATGTCACAAAAACAGTTCTGTTTAGTATAGCTTTGTAATTTGGTAGTTTGCAGTAGAAAGTTTTATTTACCCATTTTTGTTTTGTCAGAATGTGTACTTTCGGAAATTATATGGTTTTCTAAGGTCTCTTTACTGTTAGGGGGTCGTATGGCACATAATACACATACCTGGTGCAAAAACTGCATGAACCGAAGCATCTTATGTGAAAATTCATATGCACTATTTTTACTTGGGTGCCCCTGTACCCCACATAGTTTGGTAAATCTATGCATATAGGGCATCAAACTGTTCAGTAGGCCCCTGGCGTTCATATTTAGAATGTTTTATGTTGATACGGTACAAAATGTGGGGGTACATAATGGGGTAAAATGCAAGCTTTGTGACAATTTTCAGAAATGTCATAAAAACCGTTCTGTTTAGCATAGCTTTGTAGTTTGGTAGTTTGCAGTAGAAAGATGTATTTACCCATTTTTGTTTTGTCAGAATGTGTACTTTCGGAAAATATATGGTTTTCTAGAGTCTCCTTACTTTTAGGGGGTTGTATGGCACATATACACATACCGGGTGCAAAAACTGCATGAGCCGAAGTATCTTATGTGAAAATTCATATGCACTATTTTTACTTGGGTGCCCCTGTACCCCACATAGTTTGGTAAATCTATGCATATAGGGCATCAAACTGTTCAGTAGACCCCTGGCGTTCATATTTAGAATGTTTTATGTTGATACGGTACAAAATGTGGGGATACATAATGGGGTAAAATGCAAGCTTTGTGACAATTTTCAGAAATGTCATAAAAACCGTTCTGTTTAGCATAGCTTTGTAGTTTGGTAGTTTGCAGTAGAAAGTTGTATTTGCCCATTTTTGTTTTGTCAGAATGTGTTCTTTCGGAAAATATATGGTTTTCTAGGGTCTCTGTACTGTTAGGGGGTCTTATGCTGCATAATACACATACCGGGTGCAAAAACTGCATGAGCCGGAGCGTCTTATGTGAAAATTCATATGCACTATTTTTACTTGGGTGCCCCTGTACACCACATAGTTTGGTAAATCTATGTATATAGGGCATCAAACTGTTCAGTAGACCCCTGGTGTTCATATTTAGAATGTTTTATGTTGATACGGTACAAAATGTGGGGGTACATAATGGGGTAAAATGCAAGCTTTGTGAGGATTTTCAGAAATGTCAAAAAAAACTTTCTGTTTAGCATAGCTTTGTAGTTTGGTAGTTTGCAGTAGAAAGATGTATTTACCCATTTTTGTTTTGTCAGATTGTGTACTTCGGAAAATGTATAGTTTTCTAGGGTCTCCTTACTGTTAGGGGGTCTTATGCCGCATAATGCACATGCCGGTAGCTTATATTGCAGTATATACACTTTATATGCACTAACTTACTTTTGGGGTCTCTAAATGCCAGATACATCAGTGATCCTATGCACAATGGGCATCAAACTGTTCAGCGGACCCTTGGCTTTCATATTTAGGGTGTGTTTTCCTGGTACCTAATGTTATGTGGGAGATAAGGTGCTTGAAAGTGGAAGATTTGATGTGATTTTCAGGTATTTCACCAAAACTAGCAATTTTTGGAAAGCACTGCGACTCTGTAGTTTGGAGTAGAAAGACATGGGTACCAATTTTGAATTTGCCTGAATGTGTACTTTCCAAAAATATATGGTTTTGGGGGGTCAATGTATTTTTTTGTGTTTTTACCCCACAGAAAATGCAGTAAATGTGTTGAATTTTCAGTAGCTAAAGAGATCTCCTGGGCAATTTGTATGCACTAACTTCCTTATGGGGTCTCTAAATGCCAGATACATTGGTGATCCTATGCACAATGGGCATCAAACTGTTCAGCGGACCCTTGGCTTTCATATTTAGGGTGTGTTCTTTTGGTACCTAATGTTATCTGGGAGATAAGGTGCTTGAAAGTGGAAGATTTGATGTGATTTTTAGGTATTTCATCAAAACTGGCAATTTTGGGAAAGCATTGCAACTCTGTAGTTTGGAGTAGAAAGACATGGGTACTAATTTTGAATTCGTCCGAATGAGTACTTTCCAAAAATATATGGTTTTGGAAGGTCAATGTATTTTTTTGTGTTTTTACCCCACAGAAAATGCAGTAAATGTGTTGAATTTTCAGTAGCTGAAGAGATCTCCTGGGCAATTTGTATGCACTAACTTCCTTATGGGGTCTCTAAATGCCAGATACATTGGTGATCCTATGCACAATGGGCATCAAACTGTTCAGCGGACCCATGGCTTTCATATTTAGGGTGTGTCTTCCTGGTACCTAATGTTATGTGGGAGATAAGGTGCTTGAAAGTGAAAGATTTGAGGTGATTTTTTAGAATTTTCATAATTTTTTATAGAAAATGCTAAATTCAGTAAAGCATTGCTGTTTGGTACTTAGGAGTTGGAAGACATAGTTACCCATTTCGGATTCGTCAGAATGTGTAGTTTTCAAAAATGTATGGTTTCCTGGGGTAAACCTAATGTTCCAGGATTTTTGGCTTTGGAATGTAAAGTATGCCGTATTCTGCTGTAATGCTTTGAAAATTTAGTAATTTACTGCTGGGAGTTTTTGATCTATAGAAGTCAGAAATCTCAATAAAACTATACATATCAGGTATTGGCACGTTCGGGAGACATGAGGCTTTCCAAATCAGTTGAATTTTTGTCCATAAAATAAAATATGTTTCTGGTAGAAATCCTTATATCATGAAAAATAGCATTTTTGGAAAGCTCAGGTTCTCCTGAAAAAAACAATATATAGTTTGCCTACCTAAACTTAACCCTGCCCCCAGTAAAAGCCCCTACATTGAGAGAGCACAGAATGTTTACAAAATGTCTGGCACTGGGGGGAACTGAAATGACGAATTCGTCTGGCACTTAAAGGGTTAAAGGAAAACTATACCCCCAAACAATGTGGGTCTCTATAAAAAATATATTGCATAAACAATCTCATATGTAAAACCCTGCTTTATAAAAATCATAATTTTAAGAATTAAGGGCTGCCTCCTGGGATCAAAGGATTAACAGTACACAGAAACAAGGCAAGGCACACATACATGCTAGGTCACATCAGCCAATAAATGCATACCTCCCAACATTTGAAAAATGAAAAGAGGGACAAAACGTTTTGGCGCGCGCAGCGCATAATTTTTTGACCACGCCCACTTTTTGGCCACGCCCCAATTACCACACCCCATTTAAAAAAAAAATACTCCTTTTATATAGATGAAATGGCGGGATCAGACGCAAATGTGCTATACCCTCATACTGTACTACCTAAGGCAAACAATATAGCAACTCCTACATTAAAATACAAATATAGAGAGAAGGCAGTCAGTTATAAGTGAATTATAACTATGTACCAGTTTTGCCCCCCATACACAGGTGCCCGCCACACACAGTGTCCCCTATACACAGTAGCCCCCCATACACAGTGCCCGCCACACACAGTGTCCCCTATACACAGTAGCCCCCCATACACAGTGCCCCCTATACACAGTAGCCCCCCGTACACATTACCCCCCATTCACATTACCCCCCACAGTAGCTCCTCCTTCGTCTGCAGCTCCTCTCCTAATGCGGCTCCTTGTGCGGCGGCGACAGGCCCTTTTATATGGTTGCGCCCGTGCGTAATGACATCACACGTACCCACAGGCGCAACCTTATAAAAGGGCCTGTCGCGCTGTAAAAGGAGCCACATAACGATTAAAGCCGCTGGGGAAGTCTGAACGTCCGGCTCCAGCCAGCGCATCCCGCAATGCGGGACATTCATGGAACTATCCGGGACAGCGAGATGCGCCATGAAAAGCGGGACTGTCCCCCGAAAAGTGGTGTATGTGTCTGCTTTATTTTATGAATGAGCGATACCTCTTCCCCTGCATGCTGTGCTCTGCCAGAGATTCCCAGGAGTGAGAGATATATGTTAGGGGTGGAAAGGTGAAACTGCCCAGCACACAAATAAAAGCAGCAGCCTCTTCTGCCTGATAAAAGACAGAGGCACCCTCAGCCCCTGACCCACTGAGCAGGAGAGGAATGCAGCCAATGCCAATAGTTAACCCTTGCCTGTCACAAATGCTCCTCCCAGGACAATTAAACATCAAGGTAAGGCTGTGAGCTTGAGTGTAGCAGGGGAGATTGAAGAGTTAAGGGGGCGGGGCTTTATTCCCCAGAGCAGAGCAGGCACAGCAATCAGTTAAATGGCAAAGCTGAAAAGCGGGACATCTAACAGTGAATCCGGGACAGCGGGAAGTGCCATAAATATCGGGTAGGTATGATTAATGGACAGAGTTCTGCTATTTGCTTCCACACTTCTTCCTGTTACAGTTAGAACTGAATTATATCTGGTCATGTGATCTCTGAGGGACCACACAGCCCATCACTATATATACTGATATATATATATATATATTCCAGTTTGGTGAGATTCTTTAATAGGTCACTAAGTGGCGGATGAGATTTAATGTGGATAAATGTAAGGTCATGCACCTGGGATGTAAAAATACGAAGAAACTTGCAACACTTAAAGAATTTTTATACCTAAAATATGAGCAGAACTACTGAAGTGGCAGCACCCTCCCCGCCTGGTATCTTTAAGAGATACCACAATTTAACCTTAACCTTAAAGGTCACTCGTAAGGAGGTAAAAGTAAGACTGTGTTTTACCTCTACCTTATGGACCCTACTGTCTTCATCAGGGAAAGTCTTAGTCCCTCAACCCATGGGCCACTCAGTCTGCCTGGATTGGTGATTTTTCAGAAGTACAATGGTACCTGGCTGGGTATTAGGCCTGTCTGACTGCCACTTCTGTCATACCTGCAGAGTAGACAGATATTGTTTATACCATCTGTCCCAAAAGACCTTGGCCAGGCTCTGAACTTGCCTTCATTTGCATTTGTAGAGGTCTTTGCTGTTGAATTCTTCAGATGGGAAGGCCATCATGACTTCACTACTACATGCTATCCTATGTAGATGAAGGTTGGAGCATGCAAGCATCTCTCTTGTCCTTTTCAAGAGGTCAATGGCCTGTGTTGTAGTGGGTACGGACTTTAGTCCATCGTCAACGTAAAAGTCTTCTTCAGCAAATCCTCTGCATCAAACTCTTTTTCTTCTTCACATGCAGCACATTTGAGGCCAAATATAGCTATTGCTGGTGAAGGGCTGTTGCCAAAAATATGCACTTTCATCTGCCAATCAATGATATCCTGTGCCTGGTAATTATCCTTTTACCAGAAAATAAAGTTTCTGTTTTCAGGTCTGACTACAAAACAGTGAAACATTTGAGCAATGTCGGCCACAAAGGCAATAGTGTCTTTCCGAAAGCGGAGCAACACCCCAATGAGATTGTTGTTTAGGGCCTGGTCTGGGTCTTTTAGGAAGACATCCTTAAGAGATGTCCTGCAGTACTGAGCACTTGAATCGAAGACCACCATAATCTTCAGAGGTTTTTTTGGGTGATATACTCCGAAGAGGGGCAGATACCAGCGCTTTTCCTCTGTACTCAGGGGTGGCGCTACTTCTGCATGGCCATTCTGGATCACTTTCTCCATGAATGCAAAGAAATGTTCTTTCATATCAGGCTTCAGCCTAAAGGACCTTTGTAAAGACCTAAAACAATGTAAAACCTGGGTCTTGTTATTTGGCAGGCGCTGTCTTTGTGGTTTAAAAGACAGTGGGGCAACCCAGCTGTTGTCATTATCCCTGTAGAAGCCTCCCCTCATTATTTCCATGAAGGCGAGCTCGCTGAAGGATGGAGCCATCTTGCCATCCTCTTTAGTTCTTTCAAAGGCTCTGTGTCCTAGTGAGTCTTCCATGCAAGAGGAGTTCCTGACAGATGAGGCCTGTAGGGTCGAGGGTGTATTCACATTCAAGCTTTCCTTCACAGTGAAGTAGTTTGTGCATGGTGCAAAAAGGGATTTCCTGCCATCATCTAAGTTGTTGGTGTAGTGGTTATGCACCAGGTCTGGCTTGTGGACACCACCAAGACATACATTGCCTACTATTACCCACCCCAAGTCTACAGTAGTCTTTGGGCGTAAGGAGAGTCATGTGGCCCATTGATCTGGTCTCTTACTTTGTGGATCCTAATGATGTCCCTGCCTAACAAAATCAGAATGGGAGCATTAGGATCAAGCTTGGGTATCTGACTTGCTAACGGTCTCAAATGGTGTAGTGAAAGCCATGCGCCCTCCTCCCAGTTGTGTTAATCACTCCTGCACAGGTTCTGAGAAAATAGGGAAAATTGGTGGCCCTTTGACCCAAAAAGCTAAAAAAAACTCTGATCTGGCTAACAATCTGTTACTTTGATCATCTAAGTTTGCATACAGTTTAATCGCTCTTTCCCTATGTCCTGTAGGAAAGACATTGACTAAGCAGATTTTTGAGCATGACTGACCCTTATGGTTTCCTCCACAAACCTCAGTACACACAGCCATTACTGTTGCTGCTGCTCCTGTACCTCCCTGCCATGCTCTCCCTCAGTTGGAGCTTTCACAGACCATGGGGTGGGACCAGGATGCAGGGCGGATACATGTTTATCGCTGTTGCATTCTGCACAGCTGAATCTTACCACAGTCCTTTGCCACATGTGAAGTAGATGCACAACAATGACCACGTCATTTAAGCAGAGAGTGGGGCTTGTGATGTATGGGACAACCTTGGGTAAGATCTGTCGTCTTGGGATTGGTGGACTCCTTCTGTGATTGTGTAGCTGAAGGGATGACAGTCTTGCACACTAAAACAGGAGTCCTGTGAGTGGCATTCTTGTGAAGGTCTTGTGAAGCCATCGCAGCTTTGAGGAGCCAGAATAAACCCTTGGTCATTGCGCCTCTTTGCTTGTTGGGTGACAAAGTTCACAAAGAAAGAGAATAGTGGGAAATGCACATGATGCATCCATCTCTCTTGCAGAAAAAATGGTAGATTTTGCACAATGCTGTTTATACCTCGAGCTGTATCAAGAACAGCTAAGCCTGGAAAGTCACCTTCCTCCTTTGCAGCTTGGAGTTCCATCAGCAGGTCTCCTAACTCTCTGAGCCTCTGATGATCTTTGTTGGAGATTTTCCCAAAGCCACAGTGATTTTCCCAAAGCTACAGTGACTCCTCTATGATCTCGGGAGGCCCGTAGCACTCGTCAAGTCTCTGCCACACCATCTGCAGACCCTTCCTAGAGTCATTCACGTACACAGCGTGTATGCGTTTTACTTGTTTACCGGACTTGGAGCCCAGCCATCTCACCAGAAGATCTATTTCTCCTTTATATGAAAGATTTAGATCTGTTAAAGCGTTTCTGAATGAAACTCGCCAGGCCATGAATCTTACCAGATCTGACATGTCTTGGTTGTGAGCTGGTAAATCTGGGTAGTGACTAGCTGGTGGTATCATTCTGGTGTCTGGTGGGCAGGTGTCCCTTGTTTTTGTGGAGACAGGGAATAACTGTGGTAGTCTGTAGAATCCACTTGGTAGTGTGGAGTGTCATGTCGCTTGTTGATGGTCGCAGGATTTCCCAAGCTGGTAGGCAACTGTGCCAGTTTATAGTCACTGTGATTTCTAATCAGAGAGGCATCCGGGGGTGTATCTGCAGTGAAAGGAGAGTGTTGGTAAGCGGTGTTCTGCTGCTGGGGACTTCTCTGAAGTGGCAGGCCTGCATCACTGTGCGAACGCATTTCTTCTGCCTCTGGGACTGGATCAGGTCAGCTGAGCATCTGGGAATATTCATGTACATAGTATTGAGTATTCTGTATAACAGTTTCAGGCTTTACGTCAAACTGGATGTCAGGTTCATCACTGATGTCATAGTCAGCCTGTATTGCAGCCTCTAACACTTTTGCTTTTGCAGCTGCTGCTGCTACTGACTTTTTCAAACTCCTTTTCAAATGCCTTTTCTTTCTTTCTTTATCGCTTCTTGTTCAGCAAAGGCTATTTGTGCTCTGATGGCCTCTGCTTCAGCTCTTGCAAGTGCTGCTGTCTCAGAAGTGTGGGGTCAATATGAGTGTCTGGATGAACATGACACCCTAGATCTGGTCTTAAATGAACATTCAGACATCTTTGTATTGCTAGGTGAGTAACTAAGTGTGTTAGTAGCTTCAGTCACGTTGTGGTGAAATCTGTGGCTGCACCGCGTTGCTCGATGGTGGTGTGGTGCCCAGACCAAGCGCAGCCTATGTCCAGCGTTGTTGTACTGTCCTGTTCCCATCACTGTGAGAAGTGAATCAACAGGCAAGCTACTTATACACTTGATGGGACTGTACTTGGCAAATTCATAATGGAGAAGGATATTAGAGTCCTTGTAGATAATAAACTTGGTTTGGCAAGCAATGCCAGTCAGCAGCTGAAAGGCCAAACAAGGTTTTGAGTAGTGAATCAACAGGCAGTTTACTCACCCTTCAATCACCACACTGTATAAGGTTTGAACTTGTTTAATGATGATGATCAAAAGAAGGTAGAACTGTAGGTACAAACATTACAATGGTATCAGATTATGCTGTGTAGTTTTGGTCTCCAGTGCTCAAACAGGATATTATTGAGTTAGAGAGGGTACAGAGAAGGTCAGATAAGCTGGAAAAGGGTATGGAAAGTCTTAGTTATGAAGAAAGACTGGCCAAGTTGGGGTTGTTTACACTGGAGTGGAGGTGCTTAAGGGGGGAAAACTGTATAAATATATAGGGGGATCATATGATAATCTCTCTAATGCATTATTTACTGACACAAGGGCACCCATTCCAATTAGAAGAAGGGAGGGTCTGTCTAAATATTCGGAAAGAGCTGTGAAGCTGTGGAATTTTTTCCCTGAATCAGTCCTACTGGCTGATTAGTTAGCTTCAAGATAGTTAGCTTCAAGAAGGGGTTGGATGGCTTTTTAGCAAGTGAGGGAATATAGGGTTATGGGAGATAGCTCTTTTTTTTTTTTTTTTTTTTGCTTTTAAAACATTTTATTGAAGTTTTGAAATAAACATGTAAGATGAATAATGACGAAATTATTTAAACACAGGCTGTACATCAATAGTCATATTCGACAGTTTTTCCTTCAAAAAGATAAGAAATTAAGAAAATAGAATACTTACAGAGAAACAAAATAAGTAATTTAAATAGAGAAAAACAAAACAAAAATAAATTAACTAACTTTGCTCAGTGGATAAATTATAAAAAGAAAAGGAAAGAAAAGTTTCCTAGAGAGCAAAATCAAGGATAATTTTGCTTATATGTTCGTGAATTATTGAAATAAATCTTCATCCTTATCTGATCCTTATTACTTATATCTATAGCATTAAAGAAAAATGGCCATGTATTTTTAAAAGGAATCCTGGATTTAGGTTCACTTGTTTTTGCTTTGATGGCCTCTTGCCAGCTAAGCTGATTAAGATAAGAAATAATTTATGTTATAGGAGGGGTTTCCTCTTTTAACCAATAATAAAATAATGCTTTTTTAGAGGCAGCCATAAACAAAAATAATAATTGATCAATTTTTTGTGCTAAGGAGACTGATAAAATGCTTGATAACACCTCCTCTTTTTTAATGTGTAATAGAGCGAAACTAGGAGATAACTTTATATTTAAATTCAACCTGTGGTTCAAGAATCTTTCCACCATGTTCCAGAAGTTACCAATCTTCGGACAAGACCATAGGTAGTGGAATAAATTAACACCAGTTTCGTTACATTTGGGGCAATAAGAGTTTGTTTTAAAGCACTTATTACGAACAAAAAGTTTTCCATATCCTAAATGGACAAGATTGAATTGCTGAATCCTCCAGCTTTCAGCAAAAATCAGATTGTTGAATTCATGCATAGACTTAACCAATTGCGAAGGGGATATAGAGTGTTGTAGATAAACAGACCACTTAGCAGACACATTCTCTAAGGGATGATTATCTTGGGTAAAAACATCCCAGAATGTACCAGAAAGTATGTTGATTTTTATATTATGTGGTTTGTCTTTAAATTCTAATATTACCTCAGCCACTCTATGTTTAGGGAGATAGCTCTTAGTACAAGTTGAGCCAGGGTCTGGTCTTATTGCCATCTTGGAGACAGGCAGGATTTTTCCCCCCTCTGCAGCAAATTAGAGAGGCTTTAGATGGGGTTTTTTTTTTTGCCCTACTCTGCATCAACTAGCAGTTAGGCAGGTTATATATAGGCATTAAGGTTGAATTTTATGATGTCTTTTTTCAACTTACCTTCCTATGTTACAGTGTAATGGAAAACATATATTACATCACATATTCTTTGCAGTTAAAACACTAGTTGTCAGAATGTGAAACTTATCTACACCTCCTACTTTCCCTGTTTTCAAGGAAACTGAATTTAACATGACATCAGAGAATCATTTAGATATTCTACATAAATAATAGTAACACAACACTCTAGAGGGCATGGGGACAAATACAACTTACATAATTGTGCTGTAAACTACTGCATTCCTCCATAAACAAAGACAAGTACCACAACAGTGTCTAGCTTGGTATGTGTCATAAGTTCTACTGTACAGAAGAAAACACTGAAGTTCCTTCTGTTATCACTACCCTCCTTTCCTCCCCACCCCATGATATGAAACATTCTTATGGTTTTCTTGTTGTGCAAAGTAAATAAAAACATTTTATGATTAAAAATGTGTCATCTTAAAGCAAGAGAGTTCATGTCAATGGGAGTTTTTTACATCAAAATTTGTCAGACTCGTAGCCAGTTTTCACTAAATGGTGACTGAATGTGATTTTACTGCGCTTGAGTTTTTTCACATTAAGAGCAGATTTGAGATTTTTAGGTTTTTTGAATTAGAAAACTTAAAATGTGATTTTTGATAAATTGGCTTAGCTGAGTTTATCCTATAGAAGAGGAATTGAGAAAGAATTGTTAAATTAGAAAATACAACAGGAACAAAAGTTGGCAAGAAAAGTACAGAGCATTTAAGGGGTAAGTGAAGAAAAATAAAATGGTGTGTTAAAAGAAAGCCGATGAATGAGGAAAAGGGTGAAGAATCAGAAAAGTGTAAAAACAGAACCTAACTCTTCCACTCTTCTAACTTTTCCAAAAATCTGTGTTACACAATGGGCAAAAATTTCAGCTTGCATTTTTTCTTTATTTGTGAAAAGCATGATTATATGCAAGAATATAATTCCAAAACCTTCAATAGTTGCTGTTTATTAATGAAAAAAAAACTGCTGCTGCATGAAAAAGTGGGCAAATGAAAGTTTCTTTTTTTGTAAATGCTTTTTTACTGTTTAACATGAAATTGATAAATTGGCCTCCCTATGACATTTATTTCTGATTATTCTGATAACAGTAGAAATATGTTCACCAAACCACAGTTTCAAAGTAAATATATTTACAGGTATAGGACACTTTATCCAGAATGCTCTGGACCAAGGGTTTTCTGGATAAGGGGTCTTTCCGTAATTTGGATCTCCATATCTACTAAAAAAATCAATAAAACATTAAACACAATAGGGTTATTTTGCATCCAATAAGGATTAATTATATATTAGTTGGGATCAAATACAAGCTTGTGTTTTATTACAGAGAAAAGGGAAATCAATATTAAAATTCTGAATTATTTCATTAAAATGGAGTATATGGGAAAAAGGCTTTCTGTAATTTGGATAGTTCTGGATAATGGGTTTTCGGATAACGGATCCCATACCTGTATATATAAAATATGATTATAAACATTTACTATAGAATATATACCAATGTAATAAATAACCTAAACTGATCATTCTTGTTTTTCTTTTTGCCCTGCAGTTAGATGGATACATCAAAGGCAAAAAACAGTGTATTCCATTTGATTCCTGTACTAAAGAAGAAGCTCACTGGACAATACAAAGATGTAATGGACTGATTACTATACATTACAGATTAAACAAAGAAGGTAATTCTTTAACAGATATAATAACATTTTTATAGCGCTTTTCTCCCGTGGGACTCAAAAGGCTTAATACATTACAGATTAAAGAGATGCTTCTTATTGTATTCAAAAAGCCTGGGTGAACAGGTATGTCTTAAATCTCCTTTTAAAAACAACCAGAAAATATGTGAAAGCAAAATATCCAAAGGATTTTAGTGCTACTCTGGGAACCTTGAGTCTGAAGAACAAAGGAATAGGAGGGAAATCAGAAGCTCTTCCAGATAAACAGGGCCTTGATTATTTGGAGATTTAAAGTCAAGAAGGTCAATTTTGAACTTAATCCTCCACTTGACAGAAAGCCAGTGTAGGAAGCATAGATTTGGTGTTATGTGGTTTTGGCGGTTTTTGTGGGTAAGTAGCCTGGATGCTAAATTTTGTATTAAAGGAGAAGGAAAGCATTTTGGCATTTTACTGACAATAGATTAGCCACATTAGTGCCATCTAGAACTATATTTATTCTGCAGAAAGCTTTACTATACCAAAGTAAACAGCCCTAGAAACTTCCTCTGTTTGCTTAAAGGAGTAGGAAAGGCTAGTAAAGAGTTAATCTCAAAATGCAGGCATACCTTCGGTTGTCTCAATAGTGCCCTTAAGTCTCCCCATATTTCACCTGTTCAGAAGATCTGAAGCCAAACAGGGAGAAAAACCGCTGAGCTGGGTAAAGAGGATTCCCATAATGCATCGCTCCTGCACTGACTATGGGACCGGGACACTGTAGGCGGCGCATGCGCATTGCATTTCATTTCATCTCAGTGAGAGAAGTAGGCGCGCTTCCCTCCCCTACTCAGAGGACACAGATCGAGCCAGGCGAGCACTGTGTGGAGCGGGGGGGAGTTGCGGGGGATTTGAAAGTGTGCTGTTGTGGGTTGGACACATAGACAACGGAGCTGAAAGCAGGGAGCGTGTGACGTCACGCTGTGTGCGGAGCAAGGAGTCAGGAAAGAGCGGCTCGGAGAAGAGTGTACAGGGAATCAGGTAGCTAGCTGGAGAGACTCGAGTATAAGCTGAGGGTTAATTTTTCAGCACAATTTGGATGCTGAAAAACTCGGCTTATACTTGAGTATATACAGTAACTGGTCTTTGGCCAGTTTATTTGAGGCTTTTCCAAGGAGAGGGAAAACAAAATAAAAAATAAAGAAAACAACAAATCCTAAGCCTGTCTGGCTCTAACACAGATCTTTTTCCCTTACTAACCCAGGACAAGGGCCTTGTGCCCCAATCCCTTACAAAGCTAAATACAAAAATAAGTTTTCAGACTTACAAGAAACTATGTTATAAGGCAAAAGTTACACTATTACTGGATCCCCTTGCTTGAGACCCGAAACAAAGTAGCAAGTCTGACTCCTTGTCAGCAGGATAGCTGCTAGACTGATTTGGAAACAATTGTAACAACACTCATAGCTCAGCTCCTGGGTGCAGAGCTGCTGGCTTACAGAGTAACAAGTCTGTAACTCGTTGGCAGCACAAAAGCTGCTAGGCAAACGTTTTGAAACTATTGTGACTACTCACAGCTCAGCTCCCAGGTAATGCTGAAAGTTTGCAAAGGTACTAGCTGTGTGAGAGATTTGATTGAACTGGCAAAGGGCACGCAGGGGGTTTAAGAAACCTATGCCTGACTCTGATAGGCTTCGTGGCCAGTGCATGTTAACTCATTCCTCACCAGTCAGCCAACAACTCACCCTGCAATCCTAACATTACCCCCCTCCCGAGGACGGCCTCTGGACGTCTTAGGTCTTGGCCCCTAACTCACAGATTACGGACAGCTAGTCAGGAAGACTTTTTGGATGACTGAGAAGGCCTTGACTTGTCTCCTTTAGGAAAGGTGGCAAGACCCCTTTTCCAGGTAAAAGGCTTGAAACTTTCTCCTGCTGAACTAGAAGAATAAGATGGCCTGCCCTTCCCTGGACCGCGGGAACTGGAGGACCTGAAAGGAAAGGTTTTTTGTTTCTTCTTTTCTTGGGGTAAGAAGAGGATTTTACCCCCTGATGCTTTAGAGATAACATCATCCAGCTTTGGACCAAATAACCGAAGGCCCTCGAAGGGAAGAGTGCAGAGGCTCATTTTGGAAGACATGTCGGCTGCCCAGAATCTTAGCCAGAGAGCCCGACGAGCCGAGACTGAGATGGCCATAAAATGTGCTGCCAGCCTAGTGAGATCCACTGCACCCTCTGAGACAAAACCTGCCACCAGCTTAAGTTCTGCCAGGCTTGAAGAGATCTCTTTGACATCAGCACCCTCCGCTAAGGCTCTGTCAATACCATCAATCCAGAAAGACATAACTTTGGCCACTGAGATCAAGGCTACAGCAGGCTTACAAGCTGCCCCCGCAACCAAAAAATTATTTCTCAAATCAGACTCCACACGTCTGTCCATGGGCTCTTTAAGAGCGGAACAGTCATCTATGGGAAGGGTAGTCTTTTTAGCTAAATGGATGACAGCTGGGTCAACAGAAGGGACCATGATCCACTCCTGCACTTAGGATTCCTTAAAAGGATAACATTTAGGAAACCTTGTCCCTTGAGAGACAAAAGAACCCTTTTTAGAGGCTTTCTGCCACTCGGCTTTGATGAGATCCGATACTTCCTGGAAGAGAGGAAAGGTCTGGCGGCTCCTGGATGGAGTAGGCAGAACCTCGAGAGTCTTTGAACTATCCGACTCCTGCTCCACTCCTAAGGTCAATTTGACTGCTTTGATCAATGGAGAGATTAGAGAAAGATCAAACGAATCCTGAGCTCCCTCAGATTCCTCTTCCGACTCTAGAAAGTCCTCTGAAGGCATAGAGGCTGACAGACATTCATCATTTGAAGAATCCTCCGAAGCCCAGGCATCTCCCTGAGCCCGAGATGTATAGGAAGCCTCAGGTTCCACAGAAGGAGAAATAGAAGCCTTACAAAAATCCTTCCAACAGGAGCTACAAAACTTCCTCCCCATAAGCGGAGTGTTGAAACAGCCCACACACTCAGGTGAAGATGGAGTCTTAGCTTGGACTTTGCGCTTTTTAGAAAGACCATCTTGTGGCAAGCTGAAGAAAGAAAGAGAAAAACAGTAATGAGGAAGGGAAAAAAGGGAAATAGAAGGAGATGAAAAAAGAAGGAGGGACCTACCGAGCTTGGAGGGCAGAGGCATTTGAGGCTGAGGAATCCATGAAGGAAGACAGAAAGTACCCCAAAAACTAAGAGAAACCAAAGAAAAAATGAGCCAAAGAATGTAATAAGACAAAAACACACTCTTTGGCAAAACACCTACCGAGCAGGAGAGTTGAGGCAGAAAAAGCAACAGGAGCTGGAAAATCCACCAGGCAGGAAAGCAGGGAACACACTTGCACTAAAAACATCAAGAATTTAAACCCCCCGGCAGGAAAAAGGCATCACAAACTCACTTCCGCCCTTTGGAACGCAAATTGGAACGCACTTCCGGTCTTTGGAACGCATATTGTGCCTCATTTCTGGTCTTTGGAATGCAAACCGAATAGAAGCTGCAGAAGGACACCAGCTACAGCAAAAAGACTGGCGCCAAAAGAGAAAGGGATTCCCCTGTGACACGAGCAACTTCCAAGTCACCCCCATGCCACTACCTCTGAAATCTGATGACCTGCACAGCCACAAGGTTTATCCAAGGACAAGTTACAGGAACGTACCACGCTGTCTCCCAAACTTTACCAGAAGGGGAGGGAAAACGGAAGTTCTCTGCCAATTCACCCAAGGAACATCAATTGCACCTTAAGGAATATATCCAAACTGATAGAGACCCTAAAGGAACTGTAGACAAGGACAGAAAGAAAAAAGACGAGGTAGATGGGTACCTATGGGTGTACTTAAAGGTTTTGAGAGGGAGGGACAGTCTGGGCTGTAGGCGGGGGTGGGAGGAGCCTCCCAATTTTAATGCTGATATGGAGTGACCAGGAAATTGTCTTTATTGTGAGTCACTGATAAACCACATTAGCAGGCTAAGTAAAAGTATTTATCAATTTCAAGTAACTTGAATTTTTCTTTAAACAATGGCCAGGGAATTAAAGAATAATTGTTTGGATCTAGTAGGTCTTTTATAAATATGATGTTTTTTTTTCTCAGATGTTAGTAAAAAGGAAGAAGACCTTAATGGGTCAGAGGTTTTCAATAGAAGTTTAACTGGCATGAAGGGAGTTTGAGAGTAACTGAAGCCATGTCTGGAGAATAGATATTTCCATACAAAAATAGTGTCCCGATATAGAGGATTCCTTTTAATATCTCTTGGTAAATTACTCCAGAAAATATATCAGAATAAGGTTCATGGAGTAATTCTATTTCTGGGTTGGTGTATTTGTTTCTTTGAAAGATCCATTCAGTAAGGTATCTTGTTAGAGCAGACAGGTTAAATGTTCTAAAATTTTGTATTTTTAGTCCACCAAGTTTAGCAGGTCCCCTTAATTTGGACAAAGCTATTTTCGATTTTTTTTCATTCCAAATAAATTTCACAAGTGCAGAATCTAGCTTTCTAATATCTGAATGTCTAATAAATAAAGGTAAGTTGATTAAAGAATAAATCAGTTTAGGAAAGATTCAAGTTTTAGTTAAAGATCACCCTGCCTTTTAAATTTAATGGGGAATGCATCCATTTTTTACACATTGAGATGATATTATTAATGGCAGGAGTGATGTTCAAGGAATACAATTTATTTAAATCTATGGGAATAGTTAAGCCCAAATATTTGAGTTGTGTTTTTGGGGGTCTTAATTGCAGCTTCTTTAAAAGGGATTTAGATATAGAGCCAAATGGATTCATTATCTAAGTCTTGTCAACATTTATTTATATCCTGAAAAGGACTGAAAATTCACAAGCATATCAAAAATGGCTTTAAGAGAGTTATTGAGATTTTTTATGATTAGCAGCAAGTCATCTGCAAATGCTAGTACCTTAAGTTGCTGCTTGTTAATAGTAATACCTTGGAAAGCCTTAGAATAATTGAAAGCTCTAATCAATGGTTCTAAAGCTATATTAAATAGCAAGGGAGATAAGGGGCAGCCTTGTCTAGTCCCCTTAAAAAATTTTAAAGGTTTGGATTGGGCACCTCCTAAAATGACTTGAATATTGGGATTAGAGTAAAGATATTGAATGTAATGATAAAATGGACCATTAATACCAAATAAATCCAAACAACTGAAAAGATGGTCCCAAATCAAATTATCGAAAGCTTTCTCAGCATCAATATTAATTATGCAGCAAGGAGTCTTATGTTTCTTGGTATAAAATATTATATTAAGTAAAGCTCTTATGTTCTTAACCCCTGATCTATTTTTAATAAAACCGTTTTGAGCTCCGGAGATAACAGAAGGAAGGATCAGGGACAATCTATCAGCCAAAATTTTTGATAATAACTTTATATCTTGATTTAATAGAGATATTGGCCTATAAGATGAGGGAAGAGAAAGATCTTTATCTTTTTTCGGTATAACTTTAAGGCTAGAAAGTTCACTAGAAGGAAGTTTTTTACCGGATAGAAGAATATCATTAAAAAGATTAGTTAGGAAAGGAGACATTTAGTCCTTCAGAAGTTTATAAAAAGTGGGGGGAGGCCATCAGGACCACCCACTTTTCTAGATTTTAAATTGTCAATGGCATAAGTAACTTCTTCAATTAAAATTGGTCCATTAAGATCTTTTAATTGTTCCAAAGAAATTTGGGGGATCTTGCAGTTAGAAAGAAACAATGTCTTTGTCTCAGAGTTGTTATGTGAGTATAGCTTTTCATAGTAATTTTTGAATATATCAACTATTTTATTGGGATCATTAGTTTAATACATAGTTTTTATCTTTAATTCTAATTAGTTTAGTATGTCTATCATGTAATTTTGTTAGATTGAAAAGCATATAATTAGCTTTGTTATTTAAATTACTATATTAAGCATGTAAATATGAAGCAAAAAAGGTGTTTCTAAAGTCAATCCAGGCCTTGAGGTCTTCAGTAACTTTTTTGTATTTTAAAGCATTCTCCAAAGAGGGAAATTGTTTAAGGCGAAGATATAAATCTTTTTGCCGTTTACTTAAGTTTAGAAAGTTTTTTGGTACCTTACGATAATAATGAGACCTAAAAGATAAAATCTCTCCCCTAATCACAGCTTTCAAAGTTTCCCAAAACAATGGGACATTATCTAAATGGTCTTTATTATCAATTAAAAACATATCCCATCTATCTTGAAACAGGGTCAGGGTTATCTTTCAAAGAACTAGGGAAGGACCAAGAAACAAAACTTTAAGATGTTGTTGAATTGGAGAACTGGATAGAAACTGGTGCATGGTCAGATATATCAATGTTACCTATATCAGCTCTTATAATTTTACTTAGTAAATTATTTGACGTCAAAATATAATCTATTCTAGTTCCTATATTGTGGGGAGAGGAGAAAAAGTAAAGTCTTTCTCTGTTGGATGGAAAATTCTCCAAGTATCATTTAGGCCAGTGTCTTTAAAGAATTCATGTAAAAGTTTAGATTTTTTTAAATGATCTTTAAATTTCCAGTCAGTTATGTCAAGGGACCATAAATAAGATTCATTTAAGTCACCTGCTAAAATTAGATTAGTATGGGGAAGTGAAGAAAAGTATTCATTTTTGCCATTATTTGGAGCATAAGCAGAACTTAAGTGCCATGGAGTATCATTAATAAGTACCTCTACGTAAATATATCGGCCTTGCTCATCTTTGACTGATTGTAGTATAGCTACATTAAGTTTGTGGTGAAACAGGATAGCTACACCACATTTTTTATTACCTGCTGGAGAAAAAACAACTTCTCCTACCCGACCCTTTTTTGACTTTTCATTATCTGATTCATTCAGGTGGGTTTCTTGTAAAAAATAGCTACATCACATTTAAAACGTTTTAATTTTTGTGGAATACTTTTCCTTTTTATATGATGATTTAATCCATTGGCATTCCAGGAAACTATGTTCAATGGTAAAGACTTATGTTGGAATTATATCAGAAAAGATGAGCAAGAGCAGAATTTGATACTCTAACATACTTGTAATAACATCCACTGGGCAAAAATATTCAACAATATTAACAATTAATGCGAATAGCATAACAATATTAGGTAGATAAAATAATAAGCTACAAAGGCATAACAATTTTAAACAATACAATCTAATCATATTTAACTTCCTTTTTTCCTAAAGGATAAATGTCTGAATACTCTCTCTAAGAGAAGAGTTATCAGGGAGAAAAGCATCCCCTTGTGGGTCAGGCACAATTAAGCATGGCTGATCTTGTTTCAAATAACATTTCATCTTCACTGATATGTGAGGGGTTAATTCCCCTGGGAGGATGAGGTGACCTTGATCTTGATCTGGAATTGGAGTGAGTTTGTAGTGTAGTAGGCTTCAGCTCTTCGGAAATATTAGAATGGCGTGGTTTATCATATTTGCGTAGAGTGGATTTTAGTTGTATTGTCTATTTTTCCATCAAGAGAAGTTTTGGTGACTTCCTTTTTTTCCAGATAGTTGACAAAAGTTGATGCTTCCTGGACTCTCCTGGACATTCAACAAAATTCACAATCCGGACCTTCACAGACTGACTTTTTTGTGAACAGAGGTGACTTACCTTGGCTACCTGGGCAGAAGAAACACCAGAGGAAAAGGGGGAAAAGAGCTGGGAGGAACAGACAACACCGTGCCCCACTTCCCAGCATTCTTCTAACGAACGTTCAGTCTTTGGAAAACAAGCTGGATGAACTAAGAGCCAGGATAACTTTTCATAGGGACATTAAGAACTGCAACGTCTTTGTTTTTACAGAGACATGGCTGGACCCTTCCATCCCTCACTCGGCCAATGTTCCTGAGGGACTCTCCATTCACCGCAGGGACAGAACAATAGACTCAGGTAAATGCCAGGGGGGTGGTGTGTGTGTACTGACCAACAAATGGTGGTGTACTGATGTACAGACAGTTTCGTCTGGGTGCTCTCCTGATCTTGAACATCTTATGATCAGATGCAGACCTTTTTATCTGCCCAGGGAGTTTACAGCAATATTTTGTACCACTGTTTATATTCCCCCCCACGCCGACACCACTTGGGCACTGGATGAACTGTTTGATGCTATCGGAAACATTACACCTGGAGGCTGCTTTTATCGTGGCTGGCGATTTTAATAAAGCCAACATGAAGAAAGTTCTGCCAAAGTTTTACCAGCATGTAAACTTTCCAACGTGTGGTGAGAACAGCCTGGACCATGTTTACACTCCGTATGCACATGCCTATAAAGCCCGCCCTCGACCAGCCTTCGGCAAATCAGATCACTCCTTGGTCCTGCTGCTGCCAGCCTATAGGCAGAAGCTGAAACGAGAGCAGCCTATGATGTGTTCGGTTCAGCGCTGGACTGACCAGTCAGACAAGCCTCACTGCTTCAAAATCACGGACTGGGAAGTCTTCCGGACTGCCGCTGACAACAACATCAACAACAACGCTGAGTACGTAACGGACTTTAAATGCATCAATGACATTGTACCGTGGATTAATGTACGGACTTACCCCAACCAGAAGCCATGGGTTAATAGAGAGGTCTGCGCAGCGCTCAGAGTGCGGACTGCAGCCATTAAATCCGGAGACCCAAGTGAGTACAAATCATTCCGGTATGCACTCAGGAAAGCAATAAAAACAGCTAAGGGACAGTACAGAAAAAAGGTGGAGTCCTGCTATAGCAACTCTAACATCAGGAACATGTGGAGTGGACTGAAGACCATCACAGACTACAAAGGAAAGAGCTGCAGAGTGGGGGAGGTAACTGCTTCTCTACCTAATGAGCTGAACACCTTCTATGCACGCTTTGATAAACACCTATCTCAGGAGCTTTTGTTGGAAGGGGACGGTCGCCCTCTTCAGATATCTCAGGCAGATACACTTCAGAAAGTTAAACACACGGAAAGCTCCTGGACCAGATAACATCCCAGGTCGTGTTTTCAAAGCCTGCGCCCATGAGCTAGCAGATGTCTTCACAGACATTTTTAACCTTTCCCTGCTCCAGTCTGCTGTCCCAACATGTTTTGAGAGGACCACCATCATCCCTGTCCCTAAGAAAATGAATGTGAGCTGCCTAAATGACTATCGCCCAGTAGCATTCACCTCCATTGCCATGAAGTGCTTTGAGCGTATAGTGAAGGCTCACATCACATCTTTACTCCCTGCTTCACTTGATCCACTCCAGTTTGCCTACAGGTCAAATAGATCTACAGATGATGCAATAGCAATTGCACTTCACACTGCCCTCTCCCACCTGGACCAGAGAAACACATACTGTACGTGCGGATGCTGTTCATTGACTACAGCTCCGCTTTCAACACCATCGTACCATCCAGACTTGTCATGAAACTCTGTGACCTGAACATTGGTTCCTCCCTGTGCAGCTGGATCCTGGACTTCCTGACAAACAGACCTCAGGTGGTTCGGATCGGCAACATCACCTCATCCACACTGACACTTAGCATGGGTGCCCCCCAGGGATGTGTACTCAGCCCCCTGCTGTACACCCTGTTCACCCACGACTGTACAGCAACACACAGCTCCAATACTATCATCAAATTTGCAGACGACACCACCATCATCGGCTGCATATCTAATGGAGATGAGTTGGCCTACAAGGCAGAGGTGAGAGCTCTGACATCATGGTGCCGGGACAACAATCTGCTGCTCAACGTCAGCAAAACTAAGGAGCTCATTGTGGATTACAGGAGACTGCAGGGAGGAGGCCATACCCCCATTCACATTGAGGGAGCAGAGGTGGAGAGAGTCAGCTGCTTCAGATTCCTGGGCATCAATATCAGTGAGGATCTGAGTTGGTCTTACCACAGTGGTGTGATCACAAAAGCTGCAAGACAGTGGCTCATCTTTCAGCGGCTCCTGAGGAGGTTCGGCATGGACTCCAGAATACTCACAAACTTCTATCAATGCACCATTGAGAGTATTCTGTCCGGCTGTATCACCACCTGGTATGGCAGCTGTAATGCTTTGGAGCGCAAAGCTCTGCAGAGGGTGGTGAGATCAGCACAGCGCATCACCAGAACTGAACTGCCAGCCATGCAGGACCTGTACAGACAGCGCTGTAGGAGGAAGATGCAGCGGATCCTCTCTGACCCCAGCCCCAGACTTTTCACACTCCTACCATCAGGCAGGCGGTACTGGAGCATCCAGACCCGCACCAGCAGATAGAGAGACAGTTAATACCCACAAGCCATCAGGTTTCTGAACTGCTGACATTCTGCCTAACACACACTCCCCAAAACTACTGGACTCTTCACAGTGTCACTTTAAGCAAGCCACTTTAAATCCTCACTGCACAATTTCAAATATTTAATTGCATTTTTTTTTAATTGTAAATACTTGTACCTTTATTGCTCATTTTTATTATATTTATTATTTGTATTTTTTTTTTGTCTATGTAAAGTTGGGAGGAACACGGGTCAAAAAATATCATTACAGTAATGATGCTTTATTGTTATTTGTATATGACAATAAAACTTGAAACTTGAAACTTGAAATAGTGAGTTATGTTACACACAAACTCAGTTTCTATACTTAGTTTTTATTGTGTATTATATCTATATATTTTGTCCTTCACCTCTCCCTGTAGTTTCCAGAAGCTGCTGTGACCTTTAACCCCCTGCCTTCTTCAACAGTTTTTCCTGTTTTCAGTTAGCAGCCATTTGTATGCCTCTCTTGACCCTGGTTGATTAATATTCTCTGACTGACTGAATTGGTCTATTTATGGAAGATTTTTCACAGTTTTATGAATAAACTTGTCAAGATCTGCATAATTGTGTCAGTCCAGTGGAGTTAAGCTGTCTGTGGGGGGGATTCTTTTTCACATAGGAAAAAAGCAAGGTCAAGTAGACCCTACTGCACAGTTTGAAACACCACAAATAGAGGACTGGATTTTAATTGTGTAATGGGGTTAACAATTATTTTACCTGCAGAACCTGGTTTTCTTAAAATGTGACTTTTTAAAATGGTTCAGTGAAAAAGTCTCATCTCCTAATTGTGTTCCCTAATTCAATCTGCCATAGGAATATATTTTTATATAAGTTTTCTTGTGTTAATGAAATAATTGAATCTGACCTATGTGATATGTATAGATCTTTACCCTGTTATATTCTAGACTTGTTCAGCAACATAAATTTTGTTTCAGTGTATAATTTAACATTCATTTACATTTGCTGCCATTTTTTAATTATAGGATACAGAAAATTAATCACAGATTTAGAAGAAGGAAAAATTATTTCTGGAGACTCATTCTACATACGTTTAAATCTAAACATCTCAAATCAGTGGGACAGTTGCACACTGTCTGTTTACTGTGATGAGGTTGTTCATGTCCTTGACACTATGTACCAAGGAAAGTGTGAATGGCTATGTGCAAAAGTTGATCCATTTACTGACCGGAATTTGGAAGCAGGCACTATTCCTAGCTATAGCAGGTATGTGTTCATTAGCGTATGTTTTTATATGATACAATCTTATTCTTGAAAATAGCAGAAAACAATGTGATGAGCTGTTATACTTTAACTGGGAATCTGATCAATTTTTTGGGCTAAGGATTCTCTGTAGAGCAACAAGGAAAAAACATATGAAATTTTAAATTACAAAAACTAACAGTGTATACTAACAGTATATATAAAAGATATTACCAAGAAGGCATACATGAGCATAAAGAATTGATACGAGTAAATCATTTTCTGATGTCCCTGTGGCAGTTTCCAAAACTGCGCTGTATACTCAAATTGAGGCCTTACCAGATCATAACATGGTCTCTAGTAGTCTTTAGTAGTCACTGAATGACATTGCCTTCAATTAGACAACTTGTTATCTACAAAAATCCCCAGATCCTTCTCAATTAAGGATACCCCCAACACACTACGATTTAGTGTATACCTTGTGTTTATATTATTTCTACCGTTACTTTGCACTTTTCAACATTGAACTTCATTTTCCATTTTGATGCCCAGTTTTGTCAAATCACTCTGCATCGAACTTATAGTTTTGCACAATTTAGTATCGCCAGCAAAAATAGAAACAGTACTTTGTATGCCCACCTCCAGGTCATTAATAGACAAGTTAAAAAGCAAAAGACCAAGGACTGACCCCTGCAGTACTCCACTATCAACACTGGCCCAATTAGAAAATGTTCCATTTACCACCACTCTTTGTAATCTATCCTTCAGCCAGTTCTCTATCCAATTACAAATATTATGTTCTAGGCCAATGTCACTCAATTTTATCATTAACTTTCTGTTCGGTACTGTATCAAATGCTTTAACAAAGTCCAAGTAAATGACATCCACTGCAATTCCAGCATCAAGGCTCCAGCTTACCTCCTTATAAAAGGCGACTAAATTAGTCTGAAAAGATCTGTTATGCACAATCCTGGCACAATCCTATAGTATACATTTATTTATAAAGCACCAACATATTCTGCATTGTGATTTGCAATGTATTCAAGTATCCCTTATTACCCCTTCCAAAAGCTTTCCTACCACTGATATCAGACTAACAGGCCTATAGTTTTCAGGCTAAGAACGGGAACTCTTTTTAAATAACAGCACCGCATTAGCAATTTGCCAGTCTCTCTGCCCCATGCCAGACCTCAGTGAATCCTGGAAAATTAAGTGAAGAGGTTTGGCAATCACAGTGCTAAGTTTGTTTAATACCCTAGGATGAATACCATCTGGTCTTGGATCTTTTGTTTTCCTTTATATGTTCAAATCTCTTTTGAATTTCCTCCTGAGTGACCCCTTCATCAGTAGTTATAATACTAGAATTGAGTCTATTAAAAGGGAACCCTTGATTAGCTGGGCTCTCAGTTGCATGCTTTATTTGCATATTTGTACCTGATGAAAGTTACTGCTGTTCCAGCTAACTTGTATGCTTTAAAGGAGAAGGAAAAGCTAAGTCACTTGGGGGTGCCAAAATGTTAGGCAACCCCAAGTGACTTGAATCGCTTACCTTCTACCTCGGGCTGGTGCCCCTGTATGGAGAAAACAGCACCAGCCTGGGGTAGCAGCGATCGCTTCCTCCTTTGCTGCGGGCGCATGCGCAGTAGAGTGAAAAGCCGAACTTTAACAGAGAAGTCGGCTTTTTCACTCTACTGTGCATGCGCCGGACTTGGAGTCGCAGCGAAAGGAAGGCGGAAGGAGGAAGCGCACCGCCCCAGGTGCCCCGGGCTGGTGCGGTTTTCTCCTAATAGGGGCACCAGCCCGGGGTACGAGGTAAGTGATTCAAGTCACTTGGGGGTGCTTAACATTTTAGCACCCCCCAAGTGACTTAGCCTTTCCTTCCCCTTTAAAAGTACATTTTTTCTTACCAACCTCGACACTAACACTTTTATTCAAATATAAAGGTTATTTTTTGCAATGTCTTTCCTTGCTTACAAGGGAAATACACTGACCTGTATGCTTGCTAATCAATATTTTAAAGATATTCCATTTGCCTTCTGTGTTTAACCCTGTGAAAAGCCTTTTCCAGTGGATACATTGCAGAGATGCCCTTATACTGGCAATGTCTGCATGTCTAAAATGTAGGGTTTTAATTACTTCCTTATAGAGCTATCTCTGTAGCATTGTCTCAAAGGAGACCATGTTATAATCACTGTTCCCTAAATGCTCACCCACACAAATATTAGAGATGAGTTTCAGTATTATTAGATATCACCTGGCTCAAAAGAGAATTATCACTAGTAGTTTCTTGAACTGCCTGAAATAAAAAGTTATTTAGTATGTTTACAAACCTACTAGCTTTTTCTGACTTGGTCACCCCATTACTCCATTCAATGTCTTGATAATTAAACGTCCCCCATAATAACAACTTGACCTTACTGTGAAGCCTTCTCCATTTGCAATAGTAGCTGGGCCTCATCCTCCTGACTTATATAGGAGGATTATAGCATACACCAATGATTATTTTCTTAGTAACCTTTAGCACATAAAACTTTCACATAAAACTCTAACTCACTCCCCCCGACTTAGTTTAAACACTCCTTCAGCCTCTTAACCATTCTTTCCCCTAGCTAAGTGGACTCCCTTCCATTGAGGTGCAATCCGTCATGGCTATATAGATTGTACCGCAAAGAAAACCTATAGAAGAAATTAAGCAGAAATTTAAACCAGATAGGATGCTGGCCAATCAACTAAAAGCCCATAACAAAGGCAACACTATATACAAAATCAGACAACCAGATGGTCATATTGCTACTAATCCTAATACCATAGCTTCAACATTCATGACCTATTACCGGCGACTCTATAAAACCACCAACGAGGCACATACTCCAGATATAAACTAATTTCTCAAAAAATTTGCCCCAACCCCATTAACACTAGAAATTAAACAAACAATAGAAGGAGACCTTACACACGAAGAGATACAGCAGACAATTAAAAAATTAAAGCTAAACAAAGCCACAGACCCAGATGACTTCTCATCCCTATGCTATAAAAAATTCCAAGGCCAACTAATCCAACATTTACACAAACTCTTCCAGCACATCACCACAGGCCACTCACTCCCACCAGAAATGAATGAAGCTAGAATAACAATAATCCCAAAACCAAACAAGGATTCTGCCTCCCAAAAACTAGAGGCCAATCTCACTCCTCAATGTAGATAAAAAAATATTAGCAACCATACTAGCCTTCCGAATGAATAGAATCCTAACAGCTACAATCCACAAGGATCAAATAGGATTCATCCCATCTAGACAAGCCCCTGACAATATACGCAAAATCTTAAACCTAATCACACATGCAAACAAGACATATACCCCAATGTGCCTGCTCACCCTAGATATCGAAAAAGCTTTCGATACACTGAACTGGAAGTATTTTTTTTTGCCTTCTAGAAACTATAGGTCTTGGCTCCATCTCTATTAAAACATTACAAACGTACTATTGTGCCCCTTAGAACTTAGCTCAACTTACCAACCACTAGCCCCCTGGGATATATGGATATCCACAGAGGAACTAGACAGGGATGCCCCTTATCCCCTGCTTTGTTTGCACTAGCAATGGAACCACTTGCTAGAGCTATTAGGGAAAATATGGATATACAAAAACAAAGAATACAAAGTATCCCTATTTGCTGATGATCTTTTGCTACATGTAACGAAACCCCTAACCTCATTACCCAACCTGATGAACACATTAGCAAATTTTGCAAAAGTCTCTGGTCTGACAATTAATCCAGAAAAATATGAAATGCTGCCCTGTAATGTACCTAAATATATGGTGAAACTCATAGAACTAAATTTTGGCTTTACAATGCAAACAGATTCCCTGCAATATCTAGGAGTCAAAATTACTCCAAATCTAACAACATTATATAAGGCTAATTTCTCCCCCCCCCCGATCAAACTTTTAGCACAAAATCTGCTAGAGTGGGATAAGCATAACATTTCCTGGATTGGGAGAATGCACCGTGCTTCTCTATTTATTCAGAACTTTACAAATAAGAATACCTACCCAAGACCTGCATAAACTTCAAAACAGGATTAATAACTTCACTGTAGTGAAATGGCCAATAAAGAAAGCACCTGTGTAGCAGTGAGAGAAACCGCTATCAAAATTCTCCACAGAACCTATCTGGTACCATATAGACTGAATATATTTTATCCAGCATGTAACCCACAATGCTATAGAGCAGTGCTGTCCAACTGGCGGCCCGCGGGCCGCATGCAGCCCGTGACCCCCCTCTGTGTGGCCCCCCACCTGTCTGGCTGCTTTGATGGCTTACTCTTGTGAAAGCTTTAAATTGTATCAGTACTGTGATTAACTGCCCCCTGCATGGTTCACACCTCAGATTCAGGCTGTAATCAGGCTGTATTGTTTAAATATGTAATCCCTTGTACTGTTCACACCTTTTACTCTCTGCATTGTTCACCCCCTGCAGAGTTCACACCTCAGGCTCAGGCTGTAATCACCCCCATTGTTCCCCTGTTCACACCTCAGGAGCAGTAGAAACCCACAAATAATCCCTGCATACTACAAAAAGAACATATACTGAGGTGGTACTGCAATTAAAACGTTTTTTAATATATAGTTATTGTGCAGTCTGTAGGAGCAGTGCCAGCATTGTGTCACTGTAGGCTGCCTGTGTGTGCCATACACACAGGCAGCATAGGGCAAGCAGAGTATGGCAGGGTAGGGAAGGCAGAGTATGGCACACACAGGCAGAGTAGGGCAGGCAGAGTATGGCGCACACAGGCCAAGTTTGGCACAAACCAGCCAAGAATGGCACACACAGTGAAAGTATGGCACACGCAGGCAGGGTAAGGAAGGCAGAGTATGGCACACACAGGCAGGGTAGGGCAGGCAGAGTATGGCACACACAGGCCAAGTATGGCACAAACCAGCCAAGAATGGCACACACAGTGAAAGTATGGCACGCAGGCAGGGTAGGGCAGGCAGAGTATGGCACACACAGGCAGGGTAGGGCAGGCAGAGTATGGCACACACAAAGGCAGGGTAGGGCAGGCAGAGTATGGCAGGTTTTTGCTGTACTACAACCATTAATATGGGTATGGTCATGTGATAACATGGGTGTGGTTTCAAGTGGGTGCGGTTTCAAAAAGGGGAGTGGTCAAAACTGGCTTCCATTATCGGCCCTCCACCACGTAGGTCGGAAAAATTCCGGCGCTCGGTACAACAGAAGTTGGACAGCACTGCTATAGAGGATGCCCGGAAATGGGAACCATGTTACACATATGGTGGAACTGTAGTGTCTTTTTGGAATTTTGGGACTCAGTTACTCAGTTGTGGATTTTTTACAAAATTCCCCAAAGACCCCCTAACACTGCTAGTAGGGAAGAAACTCCCCAGGTATACAAACTGGGCTCACAGGTTGAGCCAACACATATTAATGGCTGCCAGATTGATTGTCGCTAACAACTGGAAAAAAATAGGACTTCCATTAAACACTATAAAAGCAAAAATAATCAGCATAGCTCATATACGCTACGGAATGATATGGAAGCCTATGATAAAATCTGGCTACTCTACGAAAACGACCCCCAATTATTCATGGCTATACGGGCCTAAACACTGTAACATACCCCCAACCACAGAAACTGGCAAAAAGCAAAAGAAATATATGCCTCCACTCTACCAAAATAATAGGTCCCTGCCACTACAATACTGTTTCTCGTTGTTATTGGTTACTATATTTTATTTCCCTTATTTCCCTTTTTCTTTTTTCTCTTTTTTCTTTTCATATTTGTATCACCACTCTTTATTTCACTCAATATCAGTCTTGATGACGCAGATCACTGCATTAAGCAGTCTGCCAAAGTTGTAATGTAACATGACAAACAAAACCAATAAAAATTGTCAGTTAAAAAAAAAAAATTAACAAGAAGGTAATGCTAATAAAAGCAATGGACACTGGGGCGATGTGAGCACGCATACTTTCTAGAGCTCCACCAAGGACATACCTGCCTACACCCAACAGAACTTAATTGGGCACCCCTTCCACAGAGGGAACTGATGGGGCAACACAGAGCACAGAAAAGAGCCTTGGAGGCTTCAGCTCACCTAGAGAAATTTGCCTGCGAGACAAACCAAAATGGCAAAACTACAAGCGCAAAAGACCACATCCGCAATGGCAACCAAGCTGCCGGAAGAGCCTTCTGCCACTGTCGAACCAACTCTTCCTGATGTGTTAGCAGAGATATGATCAGCCAACAACCTCTGCATATCACTAATCAACAATAAAACAGGAAATCAAAATCTGACGTTTTCCGGGTTCCCTGAACTGTCAGAGGGCAATGCCCATGAACCTTTTATTAAAACATGACTGAAAGAAACTTTGGTGCGGCTCACCTCATCTATCATTTGCCATTGAAAGTCCTTACTAGTCAAGCTTCTCCAGGTGCTCCACCCAGACCATTAATAGCTAAATTCCTGAGACCAAAAAAAAATTTTATAACTTGCCGGAACACAAGGGCAGCTGCAGTAGCAGGCTGTAAATATATCCATCTATGCTGACTTACTCAACAGAAGTACAAAGGCAACAGGCTGGCTTCCAGAGTGGTAATAATTGCACAGCAGGGCTGGTTTATGCAGTGCTGTACCCAGCTCACCTAAGAGTACAGGCGGATGGAAGTCATATGTCTTCACCACACAACAGGAGCTGTGGGCCCAGCACTCAAAGGCCCATAAAATTTCAACTTAGCTCGGCATACACCTGGGCGCCTGCCTGATAATACACCATAATGACTCTGTTGATGAACACACACTCCATTGTGACTCTACCTGGCTTGCAACGGGGCAAAAGTTGAAAGTGTTTACAAAACTGTGGTTAAGATACAGTCACCTTTCTTTAATACTGTTATTGTTTAATGCTCAATGGAAAATTTGCAAGGGCCTTGTACTGAACTAAGCGTGGGGAACTACCTAACCCAGTGGCAAATCATGATCTATCTGACCAACTCAAATGTCAGAAGACTCAACTGCCCAATTAAGCACAGATTGGTCCTCGACTTCCACAACACTTCTATAGTTTTTTTGCAGGAAACTCATCTCACTGGCTGTAAAATATAAGCCCTTGGTCCTGGGTTGGTTGGTCCTTCCAAACTTCATATTCCTCCCACTTCCCTAATTAGGAAATCGGTCTATTTGATTGGGAAGACCCAAAAGGCAGATACATGTATTTATTTTTGCACTGCTACTTTTATTCATATGAAACCCTCTTAGCATACCAGCCCCCTTTAATGCTGAGGTGTTACACATACTGTCCGATAGAATGTCTAATTATCCCATGTATTGGTATTTGTTGCTGGTGATTTTAATGAGGCCATCTCCTCAAACATAGAGTATGGAAGCAACCATCTAAGACACCTCCTAAAACCACCCACCTCGCCAGACTGGTGTCTTCTCTGGTACTTATCGACCCCTGGAGAACAGCTAACCCCAACATGCACCACAATTGATCTTGAACGATGACCACGATTCCATACATAAGGAAGGTCACCTATCTACCAAGAGCGATATCGGATTATGCCCCAATTGCAATTGCAACTCCCCTACAAAATAAAAAGCTCCTGACCCTCTATAAACCCAGTTTGTTTGAATATTCTTGATAATTTTAAAAACAGTAGAAACCCATATAAGTGAATTTTTATCCCTTTACCGGAGCTCAAACCATATCCTCCCCTTCTGGGACTGGCTAAGGCGCATTACCTCCCCCCCCCATTCCCACACTAAAAGATGGGAAATGCATTTCGAAAAAAAACACATACTTGAATAAATAACACTGCTAGCATGCGCTAGTTTTAACGCATGTGTTAATTTTTGCGCTGAAAAGAATACGATCGCATCATTCACAAACACTTGGGCGCACTAAATATTGCATTGGTCTATGCGAAAATTAACACCTACTTCAGGCAGGCGATAAATTATAGAAAAGTACAGTAAATGTGTTTTTTTACGAAATTTTACTAAAGTCTTGGCATGTATGGAATTTCGCTACTATAGTGGTAAATATTTAGTCGCCATAATATGCAGTACTATAGCGGTAAATATTTATTCGCCATAATATGCAGTACTATAGCTGTAAATATTTAGTCGTCATAATATGCAGTACTGTAGCGGTAAATATTTAGTCGCATAAAATACATTACTAGGTATATTTTGGCGATTTCTTTGTCGCGACTTTGTAATCTCGCGATTTGCAGACATTTTGTTGCGATTTTGTAATATCGAGACATGTGCGACTTGCGGCCATTTTGTGTCATTAAGCCTGCAGTCACACTGAGAGGAGCATCATGCCTGGGGTTTCTGATCTGCTGCCAGGGGAGAGGCGCTATATTGTCACCTTTTTCCTGCGCTCAGGATATGACAACCTGCCGCTGGGGCCCTTAGGGGTCCACGAGAGGAAGAGGGCGATCCTGCGCGAGCTCAGAGATGGTTTGCTCGCCGGGTTTGCCCTTGATGTGGACCTCCGCCTGCTCCAGCGCATATGCTCGGACCTGAAGCGCAGGAATTCAGATCTGGTGGCTGAAATTGTGGAAGGTAATTATTGTACTTTATTATGCCTTTACAGTATACGTTCAGTAAAAGATTTAGCAAGTAATTTGAACTAAAAGTACAAATATAAGAAATGTCAGGGATGACGAAAGTAACATAGTAACATAGTAAGTTGGGTTAAAAAAAGACATACGTCCATCACGTTCAACCATAATGCCAGTGAGGAACTGAAACGTTGGTCACAATAAACCTCTGAATATTATTTCACATCTTCGTGACTCCTTGTGAAAATCCTGTGTGTGCCATCACCCCATGCCTGTCTAGATTTTGTTTTGCCACAGGCACCAAGGTATTATTGTTCCTTATGGTGTGCAGCTTCCCAGCACTTCGTATTGTATATATATATATATATATATACATCTATTTTCAAATACATATGCATAAATAAGTTTAAAGCAGGGGGGAAGCAGCAGGGAGCGGCCCATAGTGTGAGTCATTTGGGGAAGGGCCACGAATGTTTTAGGGGGCCCTGGCTAGCAATGTCTGTGTGTCCTTTGTATTGATGTGAGGGTTCACAGGGGGAGGGGCCATTGGGGGCGTGGGAGGAGGGGGGCCCAAAAAATGTTGTTGTGAGGGGCCCCGTTATTTATGATGGTGTATGAATGTATATATATATATATGTATAATATATTACACAAAACATCTTGCAATACTATCTCACAGAACTTCAGCTGGCGCCTCATCCCCAGGCCCAACCCCAGGCACACCAGGCTCCTGTGGCCCCCGAGGCCCACCAGGCTCCAGAGGCCCCCGAGACCCCAGCACCCACCCAGGCACCAGCACCCGCCTAGGCCCCAGCACCACCAGAGGCCCCAGAGGCGGAAGAGGCCCCGAGGCACCAGGTTCTCCTGCCGACGAGGGACCATCATGCCGGTCAATGCAGGAGGACCTGGCTAACATCAAGGCCGAGCTGGCCCAGCTCCGGGGGGAAATGGCCGAGATGAGGAGGGACATTAGAGAACTCAAGGGCAGCAAGCCCTAAGTTTTATCTTTCCCAGTTTTTTATCTTTTAAAATTTTAATTTTAATGTCTAATTATTTTTCCTTCCTTGATATGGTATTCTATACTTTCATGTAGTTTCTCCTACACTCTTACATTTATCAGTAACAGCATCAATATGCTATATCGGTTACATTTTTGCAAATATTCTGCCAACAATTTTGTCTTTAGCCGATTTTGCTGAATAGTAAAACTTGCGTTAATTAGTACGTAGCGTATTTTCTGGCAAGTGTGATAACTGCCAATCAAATGTTTTGTTGCCAGAATAATTGCAATATTATATTTGTTCCCATTTATTAAAGTGCCCATAACATATTTGCCATTTATTCTGTGTCTAAAATCTCCCACTTAATTTAAGCCACTTTAGCAAACGGACCCTTAAGTATTTGGCTAAATATTCTTAAATGCCCCCCCCCCCTATTTTATTATCTCTAGCACTTTTTTTTATTGTTTTTTGGGGTTTTTTTTTGCAAATAAACATTTATACAGCACCTCTCTAGCACTTCTGTGCTCTCCCAGGGCAAAATGTCGCCAGTTTTATGCTGTCGATTGCTGCGTGCGTAATGTCGCCATAATTAGCGTGCATGCGAAAAATACCGCGCACATTATTTACCGCGACAAAAACATGCAGTATCGCACGTAAAATAGCGCAAGTGTGCTAATAGTGAATCGTGTGATAAGTCGCAAAATTTTAGACACAATAAAATTTTTACCACACGCTATAAATAGCACACGTTTTATCGCACTTTAGTGAATTGGCCCCTACGTCTTTATTTGCCTTCCTCTGGATCAACTAGCAGTTAGGCAGGTTATATATAGGCATGGGTGAACGTGATGGACGTACGTCTTTTCAAACTAACTTACTATGTTACTATGTCAAAATATGCCAAGATGCTGGCATGGAGATTGGCTAATTTATAACTAATTAGTCCCAATCAAATAGGCTTTATACCTACCAAAACAACCATCCTAAACACCAAAAGGCTCTACCTCAACTTGACAATGTCATATGATATTAATGCAAACAAATCCATTGTGGATCTCATGATGCACAAGGCAGGGCTGCCCTCCTTCCCCCTTCTGTTTTTTGCCCTGGTCTTCAAGCCCTTTGCCCAAACAGTCCACTTACTTCCGCAGATCCAGGGGTATGAGCAAGCAGAAATAACACAATACAGTTGATTTTGCAGGAGCTGAAATGACAGAAATTACAGATCATATGGGGGTATGTTCACATTGGGGCCACTACATGCTACATACTTAGATGTAGCATGTAGTGGCCCCAATGTGAACATACCCCCATATGATCTGTAATTTCTGTCATTTCAGCTCCTGCAAAATCAACACATTTTCATCATTATATGTGGAATAAAGCTAGTATAAAGTATGCTCACCCCAGAAATCCATATATATTTTTAGAAAGTACACATTCTCCCGAATCTAAAATGCGTACCCATGTCTTTCTACTCCAAAGTACCAAGCCGCAAAAGCTTTTCTAAATGTAGCAATTTTTATGACATTTCCAAAAATCCCCTCAAAGCTTCCATTTTGCAGCATCTTATCTCCCACATAGCATTAGGTACCAAGATAAAACACCCTAAATTTGAACGCCAGGGGTCCACTAAATAGTTTAATGCCCAATATGTATAGGTTTACCCAAGTATGTGGCATGTAGGGGCCCCAAAGTGAACATATCCCCATATGATCTATCATTTCTGTCATTTCAGCTCCAGCAAAATCAACACATTTACATCATTATATGTGGGATAAAGCTAGTAAAAAGTACGCTCACCCCAGAAAGTCATATATTTTTGAAAAGTACACATTCCCCCCAAATCAAAAATGGGTACTCATGTCTTTCTACTCCAAAGTACCAAGCCGCAAAGCTTTTCTAAATGTAGCAATTTTGATGACAATTCAAAATATCCCCTCAAAGCATCCACTTTGCAGCATCTTATCTCCCACATAGCATTAGGTACCAAGATAAAACACCCTAAATTTGAACGCCAGGGGTCCACTGAACAGTTTGATACCCAATATGTATCAGTTTACCCAAATATGTGGCATGTAGGGCCCCAATGGGAACATACCCCCATATGATCTGACATTTCAGCTCCTGCAAAATCAACATATTTACATCCTTCATGTGGGATATTGGTACAACAAAATAGACTCACCCCAGAAATATCAGAATATCTGATCCAATAGTGATCCAATAGTTACACTGTCAAAATATACAGTTTTTAGGGAAAAGAAACTAAAAACAAAAAATGGTAAAAAAAAAAAGTGTATGTGTAAAGTTGTGTGACAGTGCTCGTTGCCCAGGGGGCTGTCATCACTAAAAACTCTCTGCAGAAGCGGCATGAGCAACCTAGAATGGATCCTTCACTGCCATGCAGATTTACTTACTTAAGTATATAGGTTGTACTCCCTGTTACTAAATTTCTGGACACTTCTCTGGACTTACAGTACACACAAGAATATCTATTCTAAAGGCACTAGTGAGGAGTGTATGGACAGTATGGATAATTGAATGCACAACATTGAGGGGCAGTCTAGTTTCAATAGTTTTGACCTGTTAAGACACACCCTTAAATACATATGCCGCCTCCTCCCCTGTGGATAGCACAGCAACCCCAAGCACATAATTACACACCTTAGGGACCATTAATGGCGATTTCCAACTACAAAAAACTCCCAGAACAAACACCTGCCAGGTTCACGTCCCACAGGCAGCATGGGGCAGGAAGAGTATGGCACAAAGGCAGCATAGAGCAGGCTGAGTATGGCACACACAAGCAGCATAGGTCAGGCAGAGTACTGCCTGTGTGTGCCATACTCTGCCTGTCCTACCCCACCTGTGTGTGCCATACTCTGCCTGCCCTTAGTTGCCTGTGTGCCATACACACAGACACTATAGGGCTGGCAGTGACCCAGTGCTGAGGTGTGAAGAGGTGAACAATGTCGGTACTTACAGTCTGAGGTGTGAGGTGTGAACAATGCAGTGGATGAACAATGCAGAGATTAAAAGGTGTGAACAGTACAGGGATTACATGTTAAAACTATACAGGGGGATTACATCCTGAATCTGAGGTGTGAACCATGCAGGGGGCCAGTTAATCTCAGTACTGATACCATCAGTTTACACAAAGGTAAGCCATCAAAGCAGCCAGACAGATGGGGGTCCACACAGTGGGGCGTTGGCCCACAGGCCGGCAGTTGGACAGCACTGGTGTATGCTATAAACCACCTCATATAAGTGAGGAGGATGAGGCCCAGCTACTATTGCAAATGGAGCTAGGTCAAGTTTTATGGGAGACTTTAATTATTCAGACATTGACTGGAGTAGTGGGATGGCTAAGTCAGAAAAAGCTAAAAGGTTTGTAAATATGCTAAATGAAAACTTTTTATTTCAGGCAGTTTAAAAACCTACTAGGAATGATTCTCTTTTGGACCTGGTGATATCTAATAATACTGAACTCATCTCTAACATTTGTGTGGATGAGCATTTGAGTAACAGTGATTATAACATGGTGTAAGATTTGATATTATAATTATTAATAATAATATTATGTATTATATTATTCACCCCTCTTACTAGGGTCATGGTTCTTTTGAGAAAAAAATCACACCAATAAGTATATAAAAGGGAATATATTGAATAACAAATCAATTGGTTGTTACAATTAAGTGATTATAATATATTTACAATATTTACAGTTTACAGATTAATAATAAAGTCTATATTATTATAGCTACCAATAAACACAGAAAATGGTGGTCTGGTTCCTTTTCTCTAGCCAGCCTTTTCTCTAGCCAGTTAATCATGGCTACCAAAGGGTCTGCAGCCCTCACATGCTGCCCCTGGTCACTCCAGATGCTGTTCCCAGATGCTCTCCAGATGCTCCTCCTTGACTATTGTCCAGTCCACATTTTATACACCTTTTCAGCCACTAGCCCCACATACCAACTGATCAGATGGGGCTGAAAAAAACCCATTCCACTGTTGAGAAGGTTTCTCACATACAGTAATGAGTTTTTATGGCTCCTGTGGCGAACATACTGCCCAACTGCCAGAAAAAAACAAAAATAATGGAACCCAAGATCAGCAATTTCTTACAAATCCCCACCTAGAGGGTGAAAGACTTTACAATGAAAGATCACCGAAGTACACAAAAAAAACATTCAGGGACATCCATTGATGTATAATATGTATATGAGAGGATTACTGAAACCCAAATTATCTAACACTCACACATGCATAAGTTTTGGGGTACTGTGAGTGTTTTTATAATTAGATTTAAATTAGATCACCTCACAGTTGTTCATACTTTGTAACCCTTCTTACATAGTTACATAGTTACATAGGGTTGAAAAAAGACCATTGTCCATCAAGTTCAACCCATCCGAGTAAACCCAGCACACAACCTATACTAACCAATCTATACACTCACATACATAAACTATATACAGTATATACAACCAGTAATACTAACTGTAGATATTAGTATCACAATAGCCTTGGATATTCTGCTTGTTCAAAAACTCATCCAGGCCCCTCTTAAAGGCATTAACAGAGTCTGCCATAACCACATCACTAGGAAGGGCATTCCACAGCCTCACTGCCCTCACCGTGAAAAACCACCTACGCTGCTTCAAATGGAAGCTCTGTTCCTCTAATCTATAGGGGTGACCTCTGGTGCGCTGATTGTTTTTATGGGAAAAAAAGAACATCCCCCAACTGCCAACTGCCTGTACTTGTACAGAGTAATCATGTCCCCTCGCAAGCACCTCTTTTCAAGGGAAAACAACCCCAACCTCGACAGTCTAACCTCATAGCTTAAATCTTCCATCCCCTTTACCAGTTTAGTTGCACGTCTCTGCACTCTCTCCAGCTCATTAATATCCTTCTTAAGGACTGGAGCCCAAAACTGCACTGCATACTCAAGGTGAGGCCTTACCAGGGACCTATAAAGAGGCAAAAATATGTTCTCATCCCTTGAGTCAATGCCCTTTTTTATACAAGACAGCACTTTATTTGCTGTAGTAGCCACAGAATGACACTGCCTGGAATTGGACAACTTGTGATCTACAAAAACCCCTAGATCCTTCTCCATTAAGGATGCCCCCAACACACTACCATTCAGTAGATAGTTTGCGTTTATATTATTTCTACCAAAGTGCATAACTTTGCACTTATCAACATGAAAATGAACCTCATTTTCCAGTTTGCTGCCCAGTTTTCCAATTTTGTCAAATCGCTCTGCAAAGTGGCAGCATCCTGCATGGAACTTATAGTTTTGCACAATTTAGTGTCATCAGCAAAAATAGAAACAGTACTCTCTATGCCCACCTCCAGGTCATTAATAAACAAGTTAAAAAGCAAAGGACCAAGGACTGACCCCTGTGGTACTCCACTAACCACACTGGCCCAATTAGAAAATGTTCCATTTACCACCACTCTTTGTACTCTATCCTTCAGCCAGTTCTCTATCCAATTACAAATATTATGTTCTAGGCCAATATTCCTCAATTTGATCATTAACCTTCTGTGAGGTACTGTATCAAAAAATCTAAGTAGATGACATCAACTGCCATTCCAGCATCAAGGTTCCTGCTCACCTCCTCATAAAAGGCAACTAAATTAGTCTGGCAAGATCTGTTACGCATAAAACCATGCTGGCACAAACTAATAGTATTGTGAACTGCAATGTATTCAACTATCCTATCCCTTATTACCCCTTCCAGAAGCTTTCCTACTACTGATGTCAGACTAACAGGCCTATAGTTTTCAGGCTGAGAACGAGATCCCTTTTTAAATAATGGCACCACATTAACAATCCGCCAGTCTCTCGGCACCATGCCAAACCTCAACGAATCCTGAAAAATTATGTGAAGAGGCTTGGCAATCACAGCGCTCAGCTCATTTAATACCCTGGGATGAATCCCATCCGGTCCTGGACCTTTGTTTACCTTTACATGTTCAAGTCTCTTTTGAATTTCCTCCTGAGTGACCCACGCGTCAGTAGCTAAATTACTAGCACTGGGTATATTAAAAGGGAAGCCTTCATTATCTGGCTCCTCAGATGTATAGACAAATGAAAAATAAGAGTTCAAAATTTCTGCTTTTTCCCCGTTCTCACCAACCAACGTACCCCCCCGTGATAATAAAGTTCCCACCCCTTCTTGCTTCATTTTTTTACTATTCACATAATTAAAAAATAATTTTGGATTCTTTTTACTCCTAGCTGCAATATCCCTTTCCATCTCTATTTTAGCTTGCCTGATAGCTTTTTTGCATGCTTTATTTGCTTCCTTGTACCTGATGAAAGTTTCCGCTGTCCCAGCTAACTTGAATGCTTTAAAAGCACGTTTTTTATTACCAACCTCGACCCTAACTCTTTTATTCAGCCATAAAGGTTTTGCTTTGCGATGCCTCTCGACCCTAACTCTTTTATTCAGCCATAAAGGTTTTGCTTTGCGATGCCTCTCCTTGCTCCTGTTGTGTATACCTGCAAAGCAATGTTTTAAAGATGTTCCATTTTCCTTCTGTGTCTAACCCCATGAAAAGCCTTTCCCAGTTGACACATTGCAGAGATGCCCTTAAACTGGCAAAGTCTGCACGTCTAAAATTGAGCGTTTTAGTTACTCCCTTATAGAGCTGTCTCTGTAGCATTATCTCAAAGGAGACCACGTTGTGATCACTGTTCCCCAAATGCTCACCCACACAAATGTTAGAGATAAGTTCAGTATTATTAGATATTACCAGGTCCAAAATAGAATCATTCCGAGTAGGTTCTTGAACCACCTGAAATAAAAAGTTGTCATTTAGCATATTTACAAACCTACTAGCTTTTTCTGACTTAGCCACCCCATTACTCCAGTCAATGTCAGGATAATTAAAGTCCCCCATAATAACAACTTGACCCAATTTTGAAGCCTCCTCCATTTGCAAAAGTAGCTGGGACTCATCTCCCTCATCTATGCGGGGTTTATAGCATACACCAATGATCATTTTCTTTGTGACCTTCAGCCCTACTGAAATTTCTACCCAAAGAGATTCAACGTTTTCATTGGTAATGTCTTTATTACATGGCTTTAAATCTGACTTTACATAAGAACAAACCCCTCCACCCTTTTTAATCCCTCTGTCCCTCCTAAAAAGCGTATACCCATTTAAATTCACAGCCCAGTCGCATTTTTCATCCCACCAGGTCTCAGTGATACCAATTAAATCATAATTTTCAATACATGCAATAGCCTGCAGCTCCCCTAATTTACCCGACAAGCTACGCGCATTAGCCAGCATGCAGCGGAGATTACTACTTCTTCCTCTGATGCTTACATTAGCTAAAGGACAGTTAGAGCTAAGGTGAAAATTAGTCTGTTTCCCTTGTAACAATGGAAGCTCCTTATCTGATAAACTATATGCCCCCCTCACTTCTCCCCCACAACCCTTTACTGGTCCCACTGCCCCATCTACACTAGCTCTCCCATAAGAATCTAGCTTACCAACCCCCCCCTTGTCTAGTTTAAACACTCCTCCAGCCTCTTAACCATTCTCTCCCCTAGCACAGTAGACCCCCTTCCATTGAGGTGCAATCCGTCAGGGCTGTATAGATTGTACCCCAAAGAAAAGTCAGCCCAGTGCTCCAGGAACCCAAACCCTTCCTTCCTACACCAAGACTTTAGCCACGCATTTAGCTCCCTAAGCTCCTGCCAATTATAAAAAAAATCACACACACCACTATTAGAGGTTTAGTATCCAGCTTACTCCTTCTGCCAATTATAAAAAAAATCACACACACCACTATTAGAGGTTTAGTATCCAGCTTACTTTTCTGCATTGTCTGTGCACTGTACACACCACTAGTGATGAGCGAATCTGTTCCGTTTCGCTTCGCCGAAAAATTCGCGAATCTTTGAAAAGATCCGCGAAACGGCGAAAAATTCGCGAAAAGGCGAAAATGTTGTGCGACAAAAAAAATTGTCGCCCGCGGCTATTGTTTCGTCTCCCGCGGCTATTGTTTCGTCTCCCGCGGCTATTGTTTCGTCGCGCGGCTATTATTTCGTCGCCCGCGGCTCTTGTTTCGTCGCGCGGCTCTTGTTTCGTCGCGCGGCTCCTGTTTCGTCGCCCGCGGCTATTGTTTTGTCGCGCGGCTATTGTTTTGTCGCGCGCGGCTCTTGTTTCGTCGCGCGGCTCTTGTTTCGTCGCCCGCGGCTATTGTTTTGTCGCGCGGCTATTATTTCGTCGCCCGCAGCTATTATTTTGTCGCACGGCTATTGTTTCGTCGTGCGCGGCTCTTGTTTCATCGCCCGCGGCTCTTGTTTCGTTGCGCGGCTCTTGTTTCGTCGCGCGGCTCTTGTTTCGTCGCCCGCGGCTATTATTTTGTCGCGCGCTATTGTTTCGTCGCCCGCGGATATTATTTTGTCGCCCGCGACTATTCTTTTTTGACGCCGGCGACAATTTTTGGACGTGCGGCGAATTTTTCCGCGGCGAAATTTTTCATCCGCGAATCCATGCCTGGCGAAAATTTTCGCCCATCACTACACACCACTTACCCACCTTTTTCTGCTCCACCCATGTCTGGGCTGGATCTCATCCATCCAGCTCACCCATCTCAGGCTTCTGCAGTAACCCGCTTCTGCAGTAACCCACTTTGGTGTTTGCAACACCCAAGACATTTTACTAGAGATGTAGCGAACTGTTCGCCGGCGAACTAATTCGCGCGAACATCGGGTGTTCGTGTAAATTCGCTGACTTTTGCCGATGTTCGCCAATTTGGGTTCGACGCGGTTTTTTTTGCGCCGCATTTTTTTGCCTCGGTTTTTTCCGCCGCGTTTTTTCGCTTCGGTTTTTCGCCATTGTGTATACATAGGAATAGCTTGCGTTTTTTTTTTTGGCGTTTTTTTTTTGGCTTTTTTTTACAAAGTATTTTTCAGAGAAATGTTTACCCTTGATCCCCCTCCTGCATGCCCCTGTCCAGGTGGTGGCACCCTTTAAACAACTTTAAAATCAGTTTTCTGGGCAGAAATGGCTTTTCTAGGTTTTAAAGTTCGCCTTCCCATTGAAGTCTATGGGGTTTGCAAAGTTCGCGAATATTCGCGAGTTTTGGCGAAAGTCCGTGAACGGGTTCGCGAACATTTTCGGCGATGTTCGCTACATCACTACATTTTACCACCGTTACCATATGAAAGAGACCACACAGGGAAAACACTTTATTGTTGTGGGGTAGGGTGAGAAACTTAGGGGCACATTTACTAAGCCACGAACTGGCCGAATGCGTCCGATTGCGTTTTTTTCGTAATGATACGTATTTTGCGATTTTTTCAGAAAATTATTGCGACTTTTTCGTTACCAATACGATTTGCACGTAAAAACGCGAGTTTTTCGTAGCCATTCCGAAAGTTGCGCAAAATCTACCGATTTTTTCGTAGCGTTAATACTTGCGCGAAAAGTCGAGTACGAAAGATTCAGATTCATTCAAGCTTCAGTATGGTGACTTTTCTTGGGCCAGGTTGGAGCTGCAGGGTGCCATTGAGTCCTATGGGAGGCTTCCAAAATCATGCTAAGGACCTGATTCACTAAAGTGCGATAAAAATTAAAAAACGCAAAATAATTTGCGCGCGATTCACCATAGTATTATCGCGTGCGAAAAATCGCAATTTTCGCATGGGTTATTTCTCGCGCAAGTTTTAGCGCATGCGTTAATTTCCGCACTGAAAAGAATACGATCGCATGATTCACTCTAACTTTTGCGCACTAAATATCGCATTCGGCTATGCGAAAATTAACTCCTACTACAGGCAGGCGAAAAATTATAGAAAAGTACAGTAAATGAGTTTTTGGCAATAAAATATGGACTTACAGTGTTATTTATTCAAGTATGTGTCTTTTTACTCAATTTTACTAAAGTCTTGGCATGTATGGAATTTCGCTACTAATATACAGTACTATAGCGGTGAATATGTTGTCGCCAAAATATACAGTACTGTAGCGGCGAATATTTTTTTCGCGCAAAATACATTACTATGTATATTTTGGGGATTTTTTTTTTCCGCGATTTTGTAATCTCGCGAATTGCGGACATTTTGTGGTGATTTTGTAATCTCGTGACATGTGCGACTTGGGGCCATTTTGTGTCATTCAGCCTGGAGGCAGCAAACTGAGAGGATGCCTGGGGTTTCAGACTTGCTACCAGGGGAGAGGCACTATATTATCAGCGTGCTCCTGCGTGCAGGATATGACCAGCCACCGCCGGAGGACATAGGGCTCGCCAGGTTTGCCCTTGATGTGGGCCCCCACAAGCTCCGGCGGCTGTGGTCCGACCTTAAGCGCAGGAGCCCAGAACTGGTCGCTGAAATTAGAGAAGGTAATTATTGTACTTTATTATGCTGTTACAGTATACGTTCAGTAAAAGATTTAGCAAGTAATTTGAACTAAAGGTACAAATGTAAGAAATGTCAGGGATGATGAAAGTAACATAGTAACATAGTGAGTTGGGTTGAAAAAAGACATACGTCCATCACGTTCAACCATAATGCCAGTGAGGAACTGAAACGTTGGTCACAATAAACCTCTGAATATTATTTCACATATTTGTGACTCCTTGTCAAAATCCTGTGTGTGCTGTCACCCCATGCCTGTCTAGATTTTGTTTTGCCACAGGCACCCAGGTATTATTGTTCCTTAAGGTGTGCAGTTTCCCAGCACTTCCTATTGTATATTTATATATATATATATATATATATACACATCTATTGTCAAATACATATGTATAAATGAGTTTAAAGCAGGGGGGAAGCAGCAGGGAGCGGCCCATAGTGTGAGTCATTTGGGGGAAGGGCCACGAATGTTTTTGGGGGCCCTGGCTAACAATGTTTGTGTGTCCTTTGTATTGATGTGAGGGTTCACAGGGGGAGGGGCCATTGGGGGCGTGGGAGGAGGGGGGCCCAAAAAATGTTGTTGTGAGGGGCCCCGTTATTTATGATGGTGTATGAATGTATATATATATATAATATATGACACAAAATAACATCTTGCAATACTATTTCACAGAACTTCAGCTGGCGCCTCCTCCCCAGGCCCAACCCCAGGCCCTCCAGCCTCTACCGGCCCCAGCGGCCCGACCTGCGGCCCCCGAGGCCCATCCACCGGCCCCCAAGGCCCAACTATTGGCCCCAGAGGCCCGACCAGAGGCCCCAGGACCCAGCCAGGCCCCAGAGGCCCCAGCCAGGCCCCAGGACCCAGCCAGGACCCAGCCAGGCCCCAGGACCCAGCCAGGCCCCAGAGGCCCCAGGACCCAGCCAGGCCCCAGAGGCCCCAGGACCCAGCCAGGCCCCAGAGGCCCCAGGACCCAGCCAGGCCCCAGAGGCCCCAGGACCCAGCCAGGCCCCAGAGGCCCCAGGACCCAGCCAGGCCCCAGAGGCCCCAGGACCCAGCCAGGCCCCAGAGGCCCCAGGACCCAGCCAGGCCCCAGAGGCCCCAGGACCCAGCCAGGCCCCAGAGGCCCCAGGACCCAGCCAGGCCCCAGAGGCCCCAGGACACAGCCAGGCCCCAGAGGCCCCAGGACACAGCCAGGCCCCAGACTCAGATGAGGCGGAGGAGGCCGCCGAGGCCGAGGAGGCCATGGAGGCCCCGGACACCCCCCCCCCCTTTACTCCTCTCCCAGTTTGTCCCCAGTTTCCCCGGCCCTTGAGTTCCCCTCCCAGCCCCCCGGATGCCAGCCACCAGGTTCTCCTGCTGACTAGGGAAGATGTCCATGCAGGAGGACCTGGACAATATGAGGGCTGAGGTGGCCCAGCTCCGGGGGGAAGTTGCTGAACTGAGGAGGGAAGTCACCGAACTCAAAGGCAGCAAGCCCTAAGTTTCCCCCCCCCCCCCTTTTTTTATTTTATAAGTAAAAGTTTTTAGTTTTATACTTTTGAACTGAGTAATGTCTCATTATTTATCCTTCATTGATATGGTATTCTATACTTTCATGTAGTTTCTCCTACACCCTTACATTTATCAGTAACACATCAATATGCTATATGGGTTAAATGTTTGCAAATATTCTGGCAACAATTTTGTCTTGAGCCCATTTTGCTGAATAGTAAAACTTGCGTTAATAAGTAGCGTATTTTCTGGCGAGTGTGATAACTGCCAATCCAATGTTTTGTTGCCAGAATAATTGCAATATTATATTTGTCCCCGTTTAATAAAGTGCCCATAACATATTTGCCATTTATTCTGTGTCTAAAATCTCTAACTTAATTTAAGCCACTTTAGCAAACGGACCCCTAAGTATTTGGCTAAATATTCTTAAATGCCCCCCCCCCGCCCATTTTATTATCTCTAGCACTTCTTTTTTTTTCTTACTTAGATTTTTATAATTTTTGGGGGTTTTTTTGCAAATAAACTTTTATACAGCACCTCTTTAGCACTCTGTGCTCTCCCAGGGCAAAATGTCGCCATTTTTATGCTGCCGATTGTCGCGTTTTTCATGTAATAGGTTTGTTGCGACAATTATTGCATGAAATACCGCGCGTAAAAAAGCGAGAGTATGCTTATAGTGAATCGTGCGAAAAATCGCCAAAATTAAGACGCGGTAAAAATTTTACCGCACGTTATAAATAGCGCACGTTTTATCGCACTTTAGTGAATCAGGCCCTGGGCCTGATTCACTAAAGTGCGATAAAACGTGCGCTATTCTTATTGTGCCTATTATTTTTTGACGTGCGGTGAATTTTTGCGTTGCGAATTTTTTCATGCGTTTTGCCATTGGCTTTTGCCATTTTGCAAAACTCATGAAAAAATCCGCCGCGAAAAAATTCAACGCACGTGCAAAAATTCGCTGCAAATCCATGCCTGGCGAAACATTTCATCACTTGTAGCCAAATATAAATAGTCGCGCAAATGAACGCACGCCATGTTAGCCATACACGCCAATACTTGCAGAAAATTACTGTATTAAAAATGACCATTTCCCTGCAAACTGGCGGCTGCGTTACTCTGGGGGAAACACATACTTGAATAAATAACACTGTAAGTCCATATTTTATTGCAAAAAACTAATTTACTGCACTTTTCTATAATTTTTCGCCTGCCTGTAGTAGGTGTTAATTTTCGCATAGCCGAGTGCGATATTTAGCGCGCAAAAGTTATAGTGAATCCGTATTCTTTTCAGCACGGAAATTAACACATAACGGTAAAACTAGCGCGAGAAATAACCCATGCGAAAATGGCGATTTTTCGCACGCGATAATACTATGGTGAATCGCGCGCAAATTTACCGCGCAAAAGCGTGCGATAATTTTTAACGCACTTTAGTGAATCAGGCGCCAGGTTGGAGCTGCAGAGTGCCATTGAATCCTATGGGAGGCTTCCAAAATCATGCTAAGTCTGAAAGTTTCGCCTGCCACTTACGAGCGCTCAATACGAAAAAGGCGCGACAAGATACGAGCGCATCGTAACGGCTACGAAAAACTCGCGTTTTTTCACGCAAATCGTATTGGTAACGAAAAAGTCGCGACAATTTCCGAAAAGTCGTAAAGGCGCCGAAAAAATTGCAAAAAATACGAAAAAGTCGGAAAATGTTCGTTTTCCAATCGGATTTTTCCAATTTGGATTCGAAATCGTGTCTTAGTAAATCAGCCCCTTAGTGGCACATTGTTTTAATTAGCATAGTTGGGATTAGCATCTCAGTTAAGGGATAGGTGTGAACAAAACCAACACTGGCTTCAGGGAATTTAAAAGATATACTAAACTGTGCAGCACTATCTTAGCCAAATCATTAGTAAGTTGTTTGTCATCATTGTCTCAGTATTTCCACCTCAGTTTCAAGCCTGATCATCTAAAATAGAGCAGCATAGATGTAAGGAGTATCATTGTTAGGCCTAGCTGGTTTGTTGTTTTGGACAGGTGACAGACCATAAACATAAACAAAATGTTTCATCACAAGAATGACGAAAAGTAAAACAACATTGGTGCATTTGCTATACCTAGAAATGCATACTGGATTGGTAACTCTATGAAGCAGACTAGTAGTGTTAAGTGTTTTAACACTCCCACCCTGAGAACTTTACACACATCAAACTCCACATACAAACAAACTTTGAAAAAAACTATAGACTGAATGATACAAAAACACAACATTTATTGCGGTAATCAAGCAGGATGCTGTCTGTGTAAAAATGTCACAGACGTTGCAGCTATTGCAAAGAGTAAAAAAAAAAAAAAATATAACAATAAGCAAAATATGCAAAAAAAAGTTAAAACTCAAAACACTGCCTGATTTTTACTCTTCTATTAACCCTTTCACTGCCAGCTGTTTTGGTCAAAGCGGAACTTCTGCCAGACAGTTTTTGAACATTTTGCACTGTTTCACTTTAGTGGCCTTTCCTCGGGGGTACTTTTAGTTTACCCAGGAAAACAATATATGGTTTTTTTCAGGACAACCTAAGCTTTCAAAACATGGTAGAATTTTTGTGTAATTCCAATTCTGTAACAAGATATACAGGGGTATGCTTCTAAATGTCTAAAAAATGAAAACAAATATTTTCCATAATATAAACACATACACCAGAAACAAAAATTATCTTATGCATGAAAATACAACTGATTTCAAGTCCCATGTCTCCTGAACGTTCCAATACTAAATATAGTTTTATGGAGATTTCTCACTTGTATAGGTCAAAAACCCCCAGCAGTACACTACTAAATTTCCAAAGCACTGCTCCAGAACAATACTTTAGATTTCAAGGCCAAAAATTCCACTAACAGAAGGTTTATCCCAGAAAATTATACATTTTTAGAAAGAACAGATTCTGGGGAATCCAGAATATAGGTAGAACTGCCTGTCTACTCCAAACTACCAAGTTGCAATGCTTTCCTAAAGTTATTGGTTTTTATCAAAATTTGTGATTTTTTTTTTAAAAATCACTTCAAAGCTTCCAGTCTATAGTATCTTATACCCTAAAGGTCATAAAGTAACCAGATAAAACACCCTAAATATGAATGCCAAGGGTCCACTGAACAGTTTGATGCCCAATATGCATAGGTTTACCTAAGTATGTGAACACACCCCCATATAACCTATCATTTCTGTCATTCCAGCTTCTGCAAAATCAAAACATTTACATCATTTTATGTAGTATAAAGCTACAAAAATTATGCTCACCCCAGGAAGCCATATATTTTTGGAAAGAACACATTCCCCTGACCCATGTCTTACTACTCCAAAGTACCAAGCTGCAAAGCTTTCCTAAAGTTGACAATTTTGATAACATTTCCAAAAATCCTCTCAAAGCTTCCAGTTTGCAGCATCCTATCTCCCACATATGATTATCTACCAAGATAAAACACCCTGAATTTGAAAGACAGGGGCCCACTGAACAGTTTGATGCCCAATATAGGTTTACCTAAGTATGTGGCATGTAGGGGCCCCAATGTGAACATACCCCTATATGATCTATCATTATCATATCATATCACTTCAACTTCTGCAAAATCAACACATTTACATCATTTTATGTGGGATAAAGCTATTAAAAAGTACACTCACCCAGAAAGTCATATATTTTTGGAAAGTACACATTCCTCAAAATCTAAAATGGGTACCCATGTCTTACTTCTCCAAAGTACCAAGCCGCAAAGGTTTCCTAAGTTTGCCTATTTTTATGACATTTCCAAAAATCACCTCAAAACTTCCAATATGCAGCATCTTATTTTCTACAGGTCATTAGGTAGCTATATAAACACCCTAAATATGAACCCCAGAGGTCTACTGAACAGTTTGATGCCCACTGTACATAGGTTTATCAAAGCACATGGCACTTAGAGACCCCAAAATATACCTTGTGCACACTAATTTCATGGCTTATCTTTACCTAATTCATAAACACAATGGCAGTTTTATGTGGCATAGAAGCTGCAGAAATGTAGGGCGACCCCTGAAAACCATATATTTTTGGAAAGTACAAATTCTGATAAATCCAACATGGGTAAAGAGTCCTTTCTACACCAAGGTACCAATCTGCGAAGCTTTTCTAAAGTTAGTGGTTTCTAGTGGTGCCTAAAATGTTGCAATTTACTGCATTTATCTCACACAATTTCTTACATGCAAAGACAAATCACCCCAAATAGGAACACCAGAGGTCTACTGAACAGTTTGATGCCCAATATGCGAAGATATACCAAAGTCTGTGGTGTGTACTGACCTCAAAATGAAAATAGCGCATATGGATTCCTTGCCTGCCAACTCAGCATTTGCATACAGAGCCCCCTGACAGCGTATTATGTGCTGTAAGACCCCCTAACTATACAGAGACCCCTAGAAAACCATATATTTTTGGAAAGTACACATTCTGACAAATCCGACATGGGTAATGTGTCCTTTCAACATCAAAGTACCAATCAGCAAAGCTTTCCTAAAATTAGTGGTTTTTATGACATTTCAGAAAATTGCCTAAAAATTTTGCAATTTCTTGCATACAAATGCAAATCACCCTAAATAGGAACACCAGAGGTCTACTGAACAGTTTGATGCCCTATATGCATAGATGTACCAAACTATGTGGCGTACAGGGGCAACCAAATAAAAATAGTGCTAACTATAACGATTTTTATGACACTTCGGAAAATCGTCACAAAGCTTGCATTTTACCTCATTATGTACCCCCACAATACGTAACGTATCAACATAAAACACTCTAAAAATGAAGGCCAGGGGTCTACTAAACAGTTTGGAACTGTACGGAGACCCTAGAAAACCAGATATTTTCCGAAAATACACATTCTGACAAAACAAAAATGGGTAAATACATCTTTCTATTGCAAACTACAAAGCTATGCTAAACAGAACGTTTTTTATAACATTTCTGAAATCGTCACAAAGCTTGAATTTTGCTCCAATTATGTACCCCACATTTCTTAACGTACCAACATAAAACAATCTAAATATGAACGCCAGGGGTCTACTGAACCGTTTGATGCCCACTATGCATAGATTTACCAAGCTATATGGTGTACAGAGGAAGCCAAATTGAAATACAGCAGACAATATGTCCATGTGCAAAGACAAGTAACAAAGAACAATGTGAAATGCAATAAAACTGCTAAAATCCAAAAAAAAATCACTAAAATCAATGTGGTTTTTTTTCCTAGTGATATCTGCAGTCAGAATCACAGTTTGAGTAGTTTGGCTTGGGCAAATTAGCTTTACAGAAAAAGTCAAGTGAACAACAACTATGCATAACTGAAAATGCAATAAAATGGCTAAAAATGCAATAAAATGACTTAAAATGCACCAAAATCACAGAAAATGTAGTAAAAACACCAAAAATAATATACAAAGGGTATTGTGCAGTGCGGTTAGCGAATACACTATCCACAATGGCAATAAAACATTTTTTTTTTCAGGCAAGAAAAAAAGATGCGATAAAAAAAAATCCACAAAATTGCATGTGTGTAAGTGTGTGTGTACACTAGGCAAAATGTGTGTTGTGCGCCTGTGCAAGTAAGTGTAAGTGCTGTGAATGTGTGAATCCCCCCCTCCAAAATGTAAGTGTATGTGTGTACGTGTAAGTATAAGTGTGTCTCTAGGGGGTTCTTTATCCTGCGCTTGTTCTCTGCACTCAGATTAAGCATCAAGTGCAGAGAACGAGTGCAAGATAAAGAAAACGGAGCTCCTATGTGCTTGGCGCCTAACAACTTTTTATGTCAATTCAACAAAAAAGGGATAAGTATTCTTTATTAACTTTTATCAAAATCATTGTGTTTTTGTTGTTGGGTTTAATTTTTTTTTCAAAAGTAATTGTTGTTTTTGGTGCTAATTTACAAAGTTTGGGTGAACTATAAGGCTTACAGCAGGTTTGCCAGAAGTTACATTCCTTTGTAATTACCCTCAGTTTGAGGTGGGTGGGGTTTGATTAGTTGACCTTAACAGACTGTATAAATAGAACCACTGGCACTCCAGTGGAGCTTGCTCTGGTGGTAGGTGCTCTGTAAGTGATTGCTCTTTAAGTGGGTGCTTTGTACGTGGAGTTATAAACTCAGGAGTTAAACACTAAGGGAGTTAAAAACAAGGTATTAAGTTTGTATTTACTTCAAGTCCTTTCACCTATTTTTGTTTAACTGTTCTTGTAACTGGGAGAATGAGTGGCAGCAACATTGAAGGTCTGACACAGTGCACAGCCTGCCACATGTATGCAGTTGTAGAACAACAGTTCCAAAGTGCATACCTCTGTTGTGGATGTGAGCGAATTGCCACTTTAGAGGCTCGCGTTAGAGCACTAGAGGAACAAGTTGCAACACCGCGTTCAATCGACAATCTTGAGAGAAGTCTCTTGCTTACTGAATAAGAGCTAGCGGGGTCAGATAGTATGGGGGGAGGGGAGCAACGAAAGGATGATAGGGCAGTAAGCTGGGTGACAGTAAGAAAATCTAGTGTGGGGAAAAGGAAAAGGGATTGGCATGTGGTTGATCGGGTTGATACATTATTGGGAGGGGCTGGGCATGACCCGGCTGTCTTGGTACAAATCGGTACTAACGACAAAATGAATGGTAGGTGGGGGACCTTAAAGAGTGAGTTCAGGGATCTAGGCTCTAAGATTAAGCAAAGGTCCTTAAATGTAATTTTTTCTGAAATTTTTCCGGTGCCACGTGCAAGTTTAGGGAGACAGTGGGATCTTAGGGAGCTAAATGCGTGGCTAAAGTCTTGGTGTAAGAAGGAAAGGTTTGGGTTCCTAGAGCACTTGGCTGACTTTTCTTTGGGGTACAATCTATACAGCCATGATGGATTGCACCTCAATGGAAGGGGGTCTGCTGTGCTAGGGGAGAGAATGGTTAAGAGGTTGGAGGAGTGTTTAAACTAGACAAGGGGGGGGTGGGTGAGCTAGAGTTCTATAGGAAAGCTAGTGTAGACAGGGCAGGGGGACTAGCAAAGGGTTGTGGGGGAGGAGTGAGGGGGGCATATAGTTTATCAGATAAGGAGCTTCCGTTACAAGGAAAACAGTCTAATATTTGCCTTAGTTCTAACTCTCCGTTAGCTAATGTAAACATCAGAGGGAGAAGTAGTAATCTTCGCTGCTTTTAAAGAATTCAAGTTAGCTGGGACAGCAGAAACTTTCATCAGGTACAAGGAAGCAAATAAAGCATGCAAAAAAGCTATCAGGCAAGCTAAAATAGAGATGGAAATGGATATTGCAGCTAGCAGTAAAAAGAATCCAAAATTATTTTTTAATTATGTGAATAGTAAAAAAATGAAGCAAGAAGGGGTGGGAACCTTATTATCACGGGAGGGGGGGGGGTAAGTTGGTTGATGAGAACAGGGAAAAAGCAGAAATTTTGAACTCTTATTTTTCATCTGTCTATACATCTGAGGAGCCAGCTAATGAAGGCTTCCCTTTTAATATGCCCAGTTCTAGTAATTTAGCTACTGACGCATGGGTCACTCGGGATGAAATACAAAAGAGACTTGAACATGTAAAGGTAAACAAAGGTCCAGGACCGGATGGGATTCATCCAAGGGTATTAAATGAGCTGAGCGCTGTGATTGCAAAGCCTCTTCACTTAATTTTTCAGGATTCGTTGAGGTCTGGCATGGTGCCGAGAGACTGGCGGATTGCTAATGTGGTGCCGTTATTTAAAAAGGGATCCCGTTCTCCGCCTGAAAACTATAGGCCTGTTAGTCTGACATCAGTAGTAGGAAAACTTTTGGAAGGGGTAATAAGGGATAGGGTACTTGAATACATTGCAGTTCACAATACTATAAGTTTGTGCCAGCATGGTTTTATGCGTAACAGATCTTGCCAGACTAATTTAGTCGCCTTTTATGAGGAGGTGAGTAGGAACCTGGAATGGCAGTTGATGTCATCTACTTGGACTTTGCTAAAGCGTTTGATACAGTACCTCACAGAAGGTTAATAATCAAATTAAGGAATATTGGCCTAGAACATAATATTTGTAATTGGATAGAGAACTGGCTGAAAGATAGATTACAAAGAGTGGTGGTAAATGGAACATTTTCTAATTGGACCAGTGTGGTTAGTGGAGTACCGCAGGGCTCAGTCCTTGGTTCTTTGCTTTTTAACTTGTTTATTAATGACCTGGAGGTGGGCATAGACAGTACTGTTTCTATTTTTGCTGATGACACAAAATTGTGCAAAACTATAAGTTCCATGCAGGATGCTGCCGCTTTGCAGAGCGATTTGACAAAATTGGAAAACTGGGCAGCAAACTGGAAAATGAGGTTCAATGTTGACAAGTGCAAAGTTATGCACTTTGGTAGAAATAATATAAACGCGAACTATCTACTGAATGGTAGTGTGTTGGGGGTTTCCTTAATGGAGAAGGATCTAGGGTTTTTTGTAGATAACAAGTTGTCTAATTCCAGGCAGTGTCATTCTGTGGCTACTAAAGCAAATTAAGTGCTGTCTTGTATAAAAAAGGGCATTGACTCAAGTGATGAGAACATAATTTTGCCTCTTTATAGGTCCCTGGTAAGGCCTCACCTTGAGTATGCAGTGCAGTTCTGGGCTCCAGTCCTTAAGAAGGATATTTATGAGCTGGAGAAAGTGCAGAGACGTGCATCTAAACTGGTTAAGGGGATGAAAGATTTAAACTATGAGGTTAGACTGTCGAGGTTGGGGTTGTTTTCGAGGTTGTACCTCGCAAGAGGCACTTGCGAGGTACATTAGAGGGGATTATAGGCCGATAGGGGATGTTCTTTTTTCCCATAAAAACAATCAACGCACCAGAGGCGTGAGTCTGCCTAGCGTGCGTACCGGGGAGAACTCTAAGAGAGAGTGTCTCCTGGCTAGAGTACCGGGGGGATCACTTAGAAGGGGGCACTTGGCGAGAGTACCGTAGGTTACCCAACAGGAAAAGGTTTTTAATGAGAAGTTAAGGAGTATATGCCCTGCTGTTGAATGAATGTATGCCACTCCTGGAGAGGTTCTACTCACAATAAACCAATTCATTTGTTTCACCACATATATCAACTATGTCTGGATCTTTCCTAACCCAGGATCACCTACAAGTTGGTAAGGAATTACCCCAGGGAGGGGCAAATCAGCCAGGAGTAAGTGGATCCCTTTGTGGGGTTACCGTATACTATTACTATTACGTTCCCAGGGTGTGGAACTCCACAAGATCATCCCTGGGTGGAGGCACGCCAAACAGCATTGACACCTGTCCCCCATAGTAAGCAGGTAACAAGTGATTACTTGCTGATTAGCAGGTAGCAGCACTGAATCCGCAAAAGTGGGCTACATACCATTAGCAGACAGATGTCTACTCTTACAAGTATTATTCTGCTCATTAAGTGCTGATACAACAGGACTTCTTGCTCCTAACTGAGCCCTTAACTCTTTAACTTCTATTATACATTTTGAATCAGCCCCTACTTTGCAGGAGGTTGCAACCACACTTTTAATGGTCCTGTATCCCTCAGCCTCTGTTTGAGCTGCTCATTCTCCTTGCATATCTTCTTGTTTTCTGCCATATTTTCTGGTTGCTAATGGCCATAGCAGCAGCATTTTCAATAGAAAACGTTAGAGAATCCACAACATCATTCCAATTAACAATCTTTTCCTCCAGATTCTCTTTTTGCACAGTTAAAGTTTTATACTGTTCTGCTATCCAGCAGGCAGCAAACACCAATGCACTTTTCCCTTTTGATTTAGACATGCACTTTTCCTGAATTTCCCTGGTCACATACAGTAATGCCTGCGCCTTAGCCAATGGATCTGGAGATCCTTGCATACACTTAGCAAGGCATTGACTCAAAGGATGTAAACATATTTTTGCCTCTTTATAGGTCTCTGGTATGCAGTGCAGTTTTGGGCTCCAGTCCTTAAGAAGGATATTAATGAGCTGGAGAGAATGCAGAGATGTGCAACTAAAATGTTAAAGGGGAAGGAAGATTTCAACTATGAGGTTAGACTGTCAAGGTTGGGGTTGTTTTCTCTCAAAAAAAGGTGCATGCATGGGGACATGATTACTCTGTACAAAAAAGTTAGTGGGGATTATAGGCAGATAGGGGATGTTCTTTTTTCCCATAAAAATGATCAGCGCACCAGAGGCCACCCCTTTAGATTAGAGGAACGCAACTTTTATTTGCAGCAGCATAGGTGGTTTTTCACGGTGAGGTTGTGGAATACCCTTCCTAGTGATGTTGTAATGGCAGATTCTGTTAATGTCTTTAAGAGGAGCTTGGATGAATTCCTGAACAAGCATATTGTGATACTAAAATCTACAGTTAGTATTGATGTTTGTATATATAGTTTATTTATGAGTGTATGAACAGGTCAGTATAGGTTTGTGTGTTCTGGGTTTACTTGGAAGGGTTGAACCTGATGGACTCTGGTCTTTTTTCAACTCTTTGTAACTATGTATGTAGCTATGTAACTATATTTAGGATGTTTAATCTTTGAAACCTAATGATATGTGGGAGATAAGATTCTAGAAAGTGGAAGTTTTGAGGCAATTTTAAGGTGTTTAATCAAAACCACTAATTTTTGTTAAGCTTTGTGACTCTGCAATTTTGAATAGAAACACATTGTTACCCATTTTTAATTCACCTGTGCATATTCCAAAAACATATGGGGTAAATAAAGCAAATGTATACCTACTATTATTTGCTTTTCCCTTAGTCCCTTCAGCAGCACCATGAGATATAATGAACTTTTTTCTAGACTGGATAAGAATTTTGAGATGTGTTGATATAGTATGGGCCCCTGGGTTAAAAGAGTTGGAATCTGTGGCTGGATCCAGTATTGCTTCTTGGAATTCTTATAAGAAGAAAAAACAACTCCTCTTGGGCCAGAAGGAAGTCACTATGAGTTTCTGTACTTCTTTTGCCCTGATTTTCAGGAGAACCTTGGAACCTTAGATTATATGTATAGGGGGAAAATGTAGCTGAATGACATGGGAGCTATAGTATCCTGCTGGTCATATGTATTGAGGGAACAAAACCTCTGTACCTTGCCATTTCTCCCGGTTGCCATCAGATCTATAGATGGATGCCCCACCATTTTCTAATCTTCCAGAAAACCCTTGATCTAGAGCTCATTCCGCAGGAATTACATGTTTCCTGCTCAAATCTGCTAGAATATTGTATTATCCTTTTTATGGATTGCCATCAAATGAAGAGGTCACCTCTTCAACCAAACATGTCCTACTCACCACTGCCACACCCAGTGAAAAAGATTGCTACGTTTTCCCCAGGCTGGTGCTCCTTTTAGGAGAGAACATCACTATCCTGTCTGAGCAGGTGCGGGCCAAGCCCACTGGGCACCCTAGACAACCCGGTCAGCCACCTCGCCCCTGAACCTTCCCCCGACCCCTCACATGTGCACACATTTTGGTAAAGCAGGGGGTGTGGGAGTCATTGCCCCTACCATGTAACGACAACCGGTGGGGGCAATGAGAAGGGAGCATGGGCTAGTGGTAGGCAGGGGAGGTTCCTACCTGATGCCCCCCAATTGTTGCACCCTAGGTAGGTGCCTCTTCTGCCTAGTTCTGGCCCTGTGTCTGAGCATTGGGCTGACCTCTCCTTACATTACTTTTTTATTTCTTTATGCTTGGCATTCTGTGCATGTACAATAGAGAAATCTCGACAGGTATACTCTACTGCTCATGTGCGATCACTAATTTGCACAGGGGATGCCTGGGACTACGGTAGAAAGGTAATGACTGCGCGGCACAGTTTTTCCACAGATTGGTGCAGTTCTCTCCTAACAGGAGTACCAGCCAAAAACTTGGCAATCCATTTCACTGGGGGGTGTCTAACATTTTGGCACCCTTCAGTGAAATAAACTTTACATGTCCTTTAAGCACCAACATGAGCCAGGAAGTGATGCCATCTTGCCAAAGGAAGTGGCTCTTGCTGATGTGATACTCTGGACCCTGACACTACTTCAAAATGAATCGAATATGCTCCTAGAGGC